>NC_049231.1:11251415-11554522 GCF_011100685.1 Canis lupus familiaris
ATAAATTTAAAATGTGATTATTCTATACAACTCTAGCCAAGTGTATTAAGGCATTGCAGTTAAATGGGCATTTTAAAATCTTTTTTTAAAAAAGATTTTATTTATTCATGACAGGCACACAAACACAGAGGTAGAGACCCAGGCACAGGGAGAAGCAGGGTCCCTGCGGGGAGCCCGACGCAGGACTCCATCCCCCGACCCGAGGGTCACTCCCTGGGCCCGAGGCAGACGCTCCACCGCGGAGCTCCCCAGGCGCCCCCTAAAGGGCATTTTTCAGCGATTAAAAGGCCCAACATGGATTCAAAACCAAGAAAATCCGACTAGTGTACTAACCATGGGGATAGAGGGTTCATCACACTGCCCAAAATAGGTTTTCAAAATAAATCTTTGCAAATACGCTTCCCGCCTCTGCGGCCAGGGCTCCTTTGCTCCGCACGCACGTAACCACCCCGGCCCGCGGCCCGCGCCCCGGAGGAGCCCCGGACCCCGGAGGAGCCCCGGACCCCGGAGCAGGTCCGCCCACCCGGGAGCAGGCCCGGACCCGGGAGGAGCCCCGGACCCGGGAGGAGGCCCGGACCCCGGAGGAGGCCCGGACCCCGGAGGAGGCCCGGACCCGGAGCAGGTCCGCCGACCCGGGAGCAGGCCCGGACCCAGGAGGAGCCCCGGACCCGGGAGGAGGCCCGGACCCGGGAGGAGCCCCGGACCCGGAGCAGGTCCGCCGACCCGGGAGCAGGCCCCGTCCCCAGAGGCGCCCGGGACCCGGGAGGATCCGCCCCGCCCCGCCCCGCCCCGGGAAGAACCCCGCGCCCCGCCCGCCCCGCCCCGGGAGCCGCCGGCGGCCGAGCACGGGGCCCGCGGCGCACGGACGCTCGGGGCGCGCACGCAGAGCCCAGGCCCCGCGCCCACGCGCCTGCGCAGGTCCCCCCCCCCCCCCCCCGGGGGCGGCGAGCCGGGGGGCCGGGCTAGGGGCGGGCGCTGACGTGCCGCGGCGCCGCGGGCGCTGGGGGGCGGGGCCGGTGCCGCCGAGGCTGCGCTCGCCCGGGGCGCGGGGCGCGGGGCGCGCGGACTCTCCGGGGCGGCGCGGGGCGGCGCGGGGCGGCGGGAGGGGTCGCGGCGGCGGCGGCGGCGGGACGCGGGCCGGACCCGGGGCTGCAGGGCCGCGGCGGGCGGGGCCATGGCGTGGCTTGCGGACCGCATGCGGGGCCACGGGCGCATCGCCGCTGGGCTCCTGCTCAACCTGCTGGTGTCCATTTGCATCGTGTTCCTCAACAAATGGATCTACGTGCACCACGGCTTCCCCAACATGAGCCTGACGCTGGTGCACTTCGTGGTCACCTGGCTGGGCCTGTACGTCTGCCAGAAGCTGGACGTCTTCGCCCCCAAAAGTCTGCCGCCCTCCAAGCTCGTCCTGCTGGCGCTCAGCTTCTGCGGCTTCGTGGTCTTCACCAACCTGTCTCTGCAGAACAACACCGTAGGCACGTACCAGCTGGCCAAGGCCATGACCACGCCGGTCATCCTAGTCATCCAGAGCCTCTGCTACCACAAAACCTTCTCTGCCAAAGTGCAGCTCACGCTGGTGAGTAGCTCCAGCCCCGCACGGCGCCCCCTGCCGGCCCAGCGCGGCCCGGCGGCCTCCCCGGGGGCTTGCAGCCGCGAGCCGCCCCCCCCCCCCCCACCGCCCGGAAGGTTGCTGCCGGGAGCCTCCCCGGGGGCTTGCAGCCGCGAGCCGCCCCCCCCCCCCCGCCCCGGGAGCTTGCAGCCGGGAGCCCCCCTCCCCGGGAGCTTGCAGCCTCGAGGCCCGCGCCCCGCTCTTGCCCGTCGTCTCCAGGTCCCCAAGGGCGTCATCGCCCGTGACCACGTTTTAACTTGGGACTTATTGGGGGGCGAGGTGGAAACCCGCCCTCCCGGCCCTCCTGTCGGGCTCGGCCCCGGAGGGAGCGCCTGCGTGAGCTTTAGCATCTCCGGTTTGCCGGAGACCCTAAGTGCCGCCGGTAAGAAGAGAAGGCTGCGTCGCGTTCCGCAGTTCAGCGGCTCGGAAGAGCTGCAGAAAACCCGAAAACCGGCCCTCCTTTGGCCCGGGGGAATTGCACTCCTGTAGGGTCCTCGGTGACGGTTCAGCGTGAAATCACTTCTCCGAAGGGATCTGCAGCCACATACTGTAGGGGTCTTCTCCTGCCTTTCAGTAAAGGGAGGTGATCATTTTAGCACCCCAGAACTTAAGAGTAGTTAAGATTTGCAGCACGTAAGTTCTTCATGCTTCTGTTACACGTTTCATGCCTGTAGGTTTATTTAGAAGAGGCTGTGCTTGCAGGGCCTATGCATTTGTTGCCAATTGCAATGCCCTGGCTCAGTATTTTACCCAGAATTTTAAATAAAATTAGACATGAACATAGAGAATTAACGTATTTTTACTTTAAGGAGATTGATTTAACAGTGTCTTTCAAATGGGGAGGGGACACCCCATTTATAGAGGTTCATATTTCCCAGTGATGTTTTTATGATTGACCTTGTAAGACAATATGAAAGGAATGCTAAATTTATGTTTCATGAATTGAATCTGAACAACATTTGCCTCTTTTTCTTTACAGATTCCTATAACCTTAGGTGTAATCCTAAATTCTTATTACGATGTGAAGTTTAATTTCCTTGGAATGGTGTTTGCTGCTCTTGGTGTTTTAGTTACATCCCTTTATCAAGTGGTTGGTAATTTCTTTTTTTTTTTTCTCTCTCTCTCTCTCTCTCTATGTGCCTTTTTAGCAGATTTCATAAATTTTGAAGCTGTGTCCCAAGGTTTAGAAAATACAGTATAGAGACAATAGACTGTTGGGAAGAAAGCGTAATTGCGTAAATTGTCTGACTCAAGGTGCAGAGAAGAAAGGAGACAGAGAAACGTGGGTGTGTGATGCTCACCAAATACCTCCCTACCTGTTGTAAGTGTAAAATGCCCATGCTTCCCAGTCTGAGTTTGGAGTAATGCTATATTATTATTATCTGGGAAATCTTTACAGAATGAGTTCTAAGACTTTGTACTTGAGCCCGAGATCATTGGTTAAATTTATGATTTACTCTTTAACTATAAGATGGCTGTGAAGGAGCGAGTGCATTTCCAAAATTTGAACGCGCAAAGGAGAATTTCAGATTTATAAACCTTTGCCTCAGAAAATACGCTGCTATTACAACTTCTGTGTCAGCTTCCAGTGATTTCTCTCTACACATATTGTACAGCGATGGGTATTTCACTTCTTGCGCTGTAGTAGCACAGTGCCTTGCCGATTGCAAGCACTCATTAAAAATTTGTGCATGGATCCACTTACCTCATTACCATAAAATCTCTACGAGTATGGTTTTTTTGTTTCTTACAGAGTGGGAAAAAATAACTCGGTGTAGGGTGCAGTGAGACAGTATTTTCTCTATACTGAAAACCTTGGACTGGAAATTCTGGGTGTGCCTGCTTGGGAAGTCAGCCAAAATGTGTAACCAATTTTCCTTTTTTCACAAATATCTAGCTTATAAACTAAGGGTTTCTTGTTATGAATGTTATGAGTTTAATAATACAGCCTTAGCATCTGAAACTTTCTCTAGTACTGATCACTTCAGAAACATTGTTATGTAGGGACAGCTGGGTGGCTCAGTGGTTCAGCATCTGCCTTCGGCTCAGGGCATGATCCCGGGGTCCTGCATGGGGCCCCCTTCAGGGAGCCTGCTTCTCCCTCTGCCTGTGTCTCTGCCTCTCTCTGTGTCTCTCATGAATAGATAAATAAAATCTAAAAAAAAGAAAAAAGAAAAAAAAGAAAAGAAACATTGTTATGTAAACATTCTGGGGTTGAGTACATTTTTAAGTGTCAAGAAGCAGCGTAAATAGGAGACCGGTGTCATGAAAGGTCGGAGCACCCACTCAGTGCTGTCATTTGGCTCCAAGAGATTCTCTTGAAGAAAATCTCTTCATTACTGCAGAGAGTAATCAGAGGAAGCTCAGCTTTGTGCTTTAAGGTTGTACTTAGGTGTATTTCAGTGGGTTTAGATTTTCTTACTAGATATAGTAAGTGAACATTCCTAGTTGTCTTTTTTGCTAAACAGACTTTTTTTGTTTGGCCCAGTAGGGATTAAATGTTGATTAAGACTAGCAAAAAGTTTTATCAGAACATCAGAATTTCTTGTGTCCCTTCCACATAATTTCATTTCAGAGTATTCACGGTCCTTGCCAATATGAGCATTTTTGTTCCCACAAGTCTCAAAATTGCTATACATTAGAATCAAAGGATTCTGTATCCCTCAGGTTCCTATTCGAAGCAGGATTGGCCAAAGAATGATTGTGGACAAACTGATAGGCAGTTTTCTATTATTAGTAAACAATAAAAGTACTGTTAAGGAATAGGTATAGTCCCCCAAAAGTTCATTTTTAAAAAGTTGTATTTTCCCATTGTATCCAGGTGTAATTTCTCAGTTACTTCTCATACTGCTAGGGCATTAGAAAGAGTTAAAAGATGGGTGAGCCAGTATTAGGTGTTTAATTGTAGAAGGTCGGTTGACTCAGTTATTCATTCATTCATTCATTCATTCATTCAGCAGACATTTCTTCCGCTTGGTGCTCGGCCTTGAAGATATGAAGATGGAAACCAGTTACAATCCAGCTTTGTAGAAACACACGAAGATGCTGAGCACAAGCAGTATAGCTCAGGGGATGAGGAAGGTTTGAGGAACACCGGAGAGCGGCGGTTCCGTAGGGGGGGTGGAGGGTAAGACTCTGTGGAAAAGTCTGTTTTAATGGAAGGGCCCACAGGAATTTGCTGTGCGGAGAAATACAGCAGAGGCCTGTGTGCAGGGATGTGAGAAAGCACAGGGCGTTTGGGGAGAACTTGATTTATCTGGTGAGATCTAGTTGCTTCGTGGCGGCCGAGGCTTGGAGAGGGTGAGACCTGGTGGCGCAGTCCTGATCATGCCAAGGACTGGGCTCCTCATTGTGCAGGCCCAGGAGAGGGCTGGGGACGGGATAGGCCCCAGATGAACCCGTGTAGGGAGGGGTGAGTGAGACCTGGGGAAGGGTGGAGGGGGAGCACCTGGGAGGCACTGAGGTAGGAGACGGCGTCGGGCCAGGAGCGGGCAGCCTGGGGCGGGGTGTGTGTGTGTTCAGGTAGGAGTACTGGGGTCTAGCTCAGCAGGGAGCCCACTGCTCCTGCTCCCCCTGCTCCTGCGCGCTCTCAAATAGATAAAAAAACAAAAAAACAAAAACAAAAAACAGAGCCCAGAAATCTTTCAGAAAAGGAATTAGTGGGATGGGCCAAACGTGGAGGGAGGAAAGTTGGGGGGGGCCGGTCCTTTGGGGAGCTGGTGCCTCGTTATGGGAGCAACACTGCCGGAGCGAATTTGGGGGAGTGAGAACTGAGTCGGGTTTGAACAGTCCCTGGAGAAGTTTGGGATGAAGGTGCCCGGACGGCAGGTGGGTGCCCCAGGCATCAGCTGGGCACCCCAGATGGTGGGTGGGCGCCCCGGGTGGCGGGGGGGGGGGGGGGGGGGGGGGGGCATGACGTCAGTCACGGAGCTAAAAGAAAAAAAAGGCCAGGCGTCGACCTTGGAAACAGTAAGCCAGGGTCGGTGATGGGGCACCTCCTGCCCGAGCCCCTGCAGAGCCGGGGGGCAGCCGCTGCTCCCGCACCAGCCCCCTTCCAGGCGGTTCCCCGTGGGAGATGCGCAGCTGCGGGGGGGCGGGGGGGGGGGCAGCCTGGGGCGCCCCCCCACCCCGTCCCTGTCCGTGGCGGGGGCACCTAGTTACCGGCCCTGCTGCCGCCCCATCCTGCTCAGCTGCCCCGCCCAGCTCTTCAAAGCCACCTTTCTGGTCAAATTTGAAGAACATGTTGAGAACTGATGGGACTTGAGGTTTGGCGGTGTTCATGAATAGTCTTTTTAAGTTTTTAATTGATTTTTTAAAAAAAGATTTTATTTATTTATAAATGAGAGACGGAGAGAGAGAGGCAGAGACCCAGGCAGAGGGAGAAGCAGGCTCCATGCAGGGAGCCCGATGTGGGACTCGATCCGTGCCATGGGGTCACACCCTCCAAGGCAGGCGCCCAATCGCTGAGCCACCCAGGTGTCCGCCTTTTTTTTAATTTTTAAAAAAGATTTTATTTGTTTATTTTAGAGAGAGAAAGAGCATGAGCGGGGCGGGATGGGAGGGGGGTGAGACGAGGAGGGGGCAAGCAGGCTGGGGGGTGGGGAGCGCTGGACCTGGGCTCGATCCCACCACCCGGAGATCCTGACCTGAGCCGAGATCAAGGGTTGGGTGCTTAACAGGCTGAGCTACCCAGGCGCCCTCTGAATGATTTGTGGTTATCAGATTTCTTCGAGTGTGTTGGGGGAGGATTATCCACGGAAAAATGACTCATGAAGAAGAAAATGCCTCTGCCATCCATCGGGTTTTCCAAGGTGAATGAAAGGCCTCACGCTGGTCTGGCCGCCGTGGGCAGCCTCCTGGGATAGCTGAGGCTCCCCCCCCACTTAGTCGGCCCTGCCCACCCTGTACCTTCTGTTTTTTGGAGGGGGGGCAGTTTTAGAAAGAAATGAAATCTGGCCCGCATCTCTGCTCCTGCTCACCACCTAAATTCCCATCCCCATCCCCTTTGCCCGAGATCCCAGGTACCTGTGGGCCCAGGTGTGAATGCACTGACTGGCCCCATTTCCTACGGTCAGCAAGGAGCAGAGGTGGTGGTGGTTTTCTCTTTCTTTATAACTGAGAGGAAAATAGATGGTCATACATTGAGTTTATAAAGCTCCTTTCATCCAAGGTGCTTAAAGGACATTCATATATATTATTGATCTTTTTTAAAAAATTGATCTCTAGAGTCTTGTAGAATAATTAGGCCTGTCCTCTTCTGCCAACCCTGCCCCACATTCCCACCCTTGTGACTAGGGTCATATCTTTTGTTTACCCCTGATGCAATTTTTTTTTTCCTACCTAACTTGTCTTGTTTCCTTGTTTTCAGTGGGTAGGAGCCAAACAGCATGAATTGCAAGTGAACTCGATGCAGCTGCTGTACTACCAGGCCCCCATGTCCTCCGCCATGCTGCTGGTCGTCGTGCCCTTCTTTGAGCCGTTGTTGGGAGAAGGAGGGATATTTGGGCCCTGGTCAGCTTCTGCCTTGGTAAGTCCTCGTTGCTTTGCGGTCTAAGAAACAAGAGAGTCGGGGTCCCCCAGGGAGGCTCCGTGGGTGAAGCGTCGGCCTTGGGCTCAGGTCATGATCCCAGGGTCCTGGGATCGGGCCCGGTGTCGGGCTCCCTGCTCAGCGAGGAGCCTGCCCCTCCTCCTGCTTGTGCTCTGTCTCTCTTTCTCTCTCTCTCTCAAATAAATAAATAAATAAGCGTCTTAAAAAAATTATCTTTAGAAAAATAAAAAGAGAATCATCCCTCCACTCTTGGTGCAATTTTTAGTTTTCAGAGCACGATCTCAGATCCAGTCTCACATTTAATCTTCATAATTACCCTTTAAGGGAGGCAAGCTATGGATTGTTTTTTAGATGAAGAGACTGAGGCACAGCGTGTGTGTGTGTGTGTGTGTGTGTGGTGCACGCGATTTTATATACGTGGAATCATATATATACTGTTTTCATCACGGGTCCCCCGCCCCCCCACACACACATTCAACATTTCATTCCCCTGTCTCTGCCCCTGGAGGTAAGTCATTCTAGTGTGTGTTCTTGTGTTTTTTTTTTTTTCTCCGTGCTATCCGTATCCACATGAACCATGCACGCACATACACGTGTATATATGTAAATTAAACATTTGTTTCTTCGACAAAAGTGGGATCAGAGCATACATAATTTTCTGCATCTTGCTTTTCTCGCTTAAAATCTCATGAAAAAAAAATCTCATGAAAATCTCACCGACACCTTCTGTTCGGTGTCCGTGTAATAGATCTGGTTCTCGACCCCTGTGAACAGTGTTGCAGTAAACATCCTAATGCGGATGCCCTCCGGAGCTGTACTTTTCTTTCCTTTCGAATGGAGTCCTGAGCATAGAATTGCCAGATCAAAGGGAAGTGTACTTTGGGGACTTTTTAAGTTACAAAGTATAATCTGCCTACTTAGGGAAGGAATTTCTGCTTCCCACAACTTTAGCCTTTGGAACACAGTCCATAGAAGAGGCCTGTTTCTTGGTGGTGTCAGTTTTTCAGACTTACATAATTCTTACTCCATTCCAAGAACGACTCCAACACTTTGCCAGTGTTGACTTTAATTTAATCCTCATAACGACTTTATTAGGTGGATACCATTATTATCTTTATATTTAATAGGATCCAGGAGGAGGAGACTGAGGGACAGAATTAAGACCCCAGAGCCAGGGAGCAGAGCCAGAGCACGAGTCCAGGCCTGCTGCCTCTAAAACCCCTAGATTCTGAAGTTCTCTGTGGTGCCGCCTCTGAGCCAAATGCTGGCCGCTTCAGATTCAGCTACTGGGGTATATAACTTTTTTTCCACAGTAGAAACCACTTGACTGACTCTCATAATATTTCCTCTTAATGTTACAAAAGTTCTAGCTGTCTTGTTTACTCAGTCTTCAAACGCTTTAGCTTATTAGATGCTTTACACTAGGAGAGAGCTTTATGCGATAAATTCAAAAAAGAGAAAAGCACCAGGAAGGCCCCCCCAAAAATTCAGAGGAACTAAGAACATTGCAGTCTGAGGCCAGTGAATAAGAAAAAGTCACCTTTGTTCCTTAATGTCCCTAGAGGGCATCATGCCTCAAAGTAGAGCATGTAATTGGGTTTCAGTGCCGAGTCGTCAAGAAGTACGCGAGTAGCATTCTAACAATTCAATAAAATTAACAATGGTATATTTGTAGAAATCAGTTTTTTAAGTCTTTTTTAAGAGGTTTTATTTATCCATGAGAGACACAGAGAGAGGCAGAGACACAGGCAGAGGGAGAAGCGGGCTCCCTGCAGGGAACCCGCTGTGGGACCCGATCCGAGGACCCCAGGATCACACCCTGAGCTGAAGGCAGCTGCTCAGCTGCTGAGCCCCCCAGGTGCCCCTAGTTTTTTACGTCTTTAATGAACAAAGGTATGTTAGTTGAAAATATAAAGGACCTCACTGTTGTAAAACAAACAAGGTATTACTGTTTTTACCTAAGTGGGACACAAATCAGCTCCTTTAGCCCTCCTCTGACTTCGATAATCTAAAAGCTGTGATAAAACCTTCCAGACAGAATCTTCAAATGTGATACATTTTCTTTAATTCTTTAGAATTTAATTTTTTCTTTTTCTTATTTTTTTAAAGACTAATGTATTTCTTTTTTTTTTAATTTTTTTTATTTATTTATGATAGTCACAGAGAGAGGCAGAGACATAGGCAGAGGGAGAAGCAGGCTCCATGCACCGGGAGCCCGATGTGGGATTCGATCCCGGGTCTCCAGGATCGTGCCCTGAGCCAAAGGCAGGCGCCAAACCGCTGCGCCACCCAGGGATCCCAAATTTTTTTCTTTTTAAAGAAAAATATTTATTTGAGAGAGAGAGTGAGTGAGCAGAGGGAGGGGCAGAGGGAGAGGGAGCAGCAGACCCCCACTTCGCTGACTGAGCCACCCAGGTGCCCCCAGTAATTTAAATTTCTTAATAATTCAAATCATAACTGATATTTTATCTAAATTCTCTTACTTAGAAGTAGGAAATGACTTTATAAATTTTTAAGTAAAACAGCAGGGAAGGTTTTTACAGAGTGCGCTTGCAGTGGACCAGCCACTTTGTCCTCCATCCTCAGCCAAGTCGGTTTCTCCCGTGACCCATGCACACGCCATGTGCTTTCCTGCCTCCATGGTTAGGCTCCTACTGTTTCCTTTCCTGACAACCCCACTCCTCCTTCTCTCTCTAACCTGTGCATACATCGAAGATCCAAACATTCCCTAACCCGAGCCCCAAATAACACTTCCTGCCTAGAGATTGATAAAAAAAAAAAAACCTGTTGTGTGCTTGCCTGTTCTCAAGGCAGTGCTCAAGACTTGTATGCAATTCCTGACCTCACTCTGGCTCACGTGGTTAAGAGGTACTCTATCAGAGTGGGTTATGATCAGGGACTCTAGAATTAGGCTACCCTGTGCTTAAATCTCAGCCGTACCCCTTACAGCTGTGTGATCTAAGGCAAATTGCTTTTTGTCTCTGCTCATCTGTTAAAAAAAAAAAAAAAAAAAAAGATACTATTTTACTACCTCATGGGTGTTTGTGAGGAATTAAATAAGTTAATGTACATAAAACATTTCAGACAGTTCTTGGCATGTAATAAATACTATGTACGTGCAAGCTGTGGTTATCATGATTTTTAGTATGTCCTCAAGTGGTTTTGAAGCTCTTTGAGGACAAGATTCCACTCTGTTCCTCCAAAGGTGTGGCCTAGCTTTATGCCCAATGATGTAATTTAAGTAAGAATAAATATGAGCAATTCATAGAAAAACATCTGGAAGGAATTGTGCAACGGTATTAACGGCGATGGGTGATTAGGATTTTAAAGAGTCCTTATATTCTTTTTGCTTATTACCTTTATTTTCTGATCTGTCTTTATGGACTATGCATTACTTTTATAATTAGAAAATTATCACAAAATAATTTTTCTTCAGATAGATAAGAAAAATGAACCTGAAAATTCACAGTCTCTGATACCAGGATATTATTGGAGAATATTCCATTGCATTTTGTAGACAAAATGACATTCCTGAATACTATTCATTGTTCTTTTACCCTCAATTCCTGCTGTCCCCCAAATTGAAACTTTGAAACTCTTGTTCTTAAGCGTTGTTATTTAAGTTTTTAGGAATGCCTAAGGAAATGTATTTTTACTTGATGACCATACTGATCGCAACTGCTTCACATTAATGATTCTTTGGGTTTGTTCGTAGCTTATGGTGCTGCTCTCTGGAGTGATAGCTTTCATGGTGAACTTATCAATTTATTGGATCATTGGGAACACGTCACCAGTCACGTATCCTTTTCCTAGTAACTCACAAATGCAGTCTTTTGTATCTTCCCAAACTCTGTCACATGCATTTCCTTCTGGGAGTCTTGCACTTACCTAATTTTGTGGCCTAAATGGAGTACGTTGGCTGATCTTCAGTCTTTTCCTCTATCTTCCCACACTCGACTCTATGGAAAGTTAAACGTGAGCCAGGGAAATGGGTTCGTTTTCTGTCTCATGAATGCTTTTTAGTCTCGTATGCAGTAAGCGATCTTTTCCCTTGTCGAAATCAACACGGAACACCGATCCTGGCACACAGTGGAGTTAAATAGATACTTGTTGAGTGGATAATGGAGCGGATGCTTCTCAGTCTCCATGGTGATACAGGAGAGGTACAGCTAGTCCGAAAACAGAAGACAATTTCAGACTTTCAAATCTGACTTTCAGATAATGTTTTTGTACTTATTTGGGTATGGCCGTGCCTGTTTTTCTCAGTATTACTTCTAATCAAGAAATGAAATCAGGCCTTAAAGGTCTGAATCATTTTTTACATTTTTGCTTGTTATTCTGTTTCTCTTCTTGTTTCGCTCTGCCTCCACTCTTAAGCAAAGGCAGAGAAGGATTTCCCCAAATCAGAGAGGTGATTTAGCAACGTTATATCCGAGTGTGCTGATTTACTTAAATGAGTGAACTCCGAGATGTCAGCCACCGTAAAAAAGCAGCATATTTGCCAACTATCAACAAGTACCAACAACAATTATAATATTTATTTTTTTAACAAACCAACACTTAATAAACGTTTATTTTGCACCAGGCACTGTTGGAAGCAAACACCTAAGGTGTGTTAGGGCATCAAACCCTCAGAGCAGCTCCGTGAGGTAAATTCTATCATTTTGTTTTACAGAGGAGTTAGTGGAGGTGCAGAGAGGTTAAGTAAAGCACTTCGGTCACATGGCAGAGCCGTGTAGCGTCCAGATTTGAACCCAGGCGGTAGTCTCAGAGCTTGTGTACCATGCTGCGGAATCAAGGCATCCAGTGACGTGCCCTGATTAAGAACATTCATTCACTCAACAAATATTGAACACCCACTATAAGCCATGCATGGACTTAACAGGTATTTACGTGAGGACTCTCCAATGTACGCGGGGCGCTGGAGATACACTGGGGAACCACAGGCAAAAACCCTTGCTCCCACAGGTCTCAGCAAGTTGCAGTGCTGGTGAGAGACTAGAAACAAGAAAAAAGTTAAAATATGCAGTGTTAGGTAGCGTGGAGCGCCGAGGAGAAAAAGCGAAGCAGGAAAGCGGATAGGAAATGTCAGGGACTGAGTGGAAACTTGAGAGGGGGTGACCAGGAGGGCATCCACAGCAAGGGGGCTTCTGAGTGAGGACCTGGAGGAAATGAAGCTGCCCCCCTGCAGGTTGGCACAAAGGGCGGTCCTGGCAGGAGGCACAGTGGTGAGGCCCCGAGGAACAAGGGAGGCTTGTGCTGCAGCAGGACGAGTGCAGGGTGGAGATCGTGGGGTTCTGAGCGGTTGGGGCACTGGCCGGCCAGGCTCCCCCCTACCTCCGGCCATTCCTCTGGGTGAGATGGGGGGCCCGTGCCTGCAGCGGGAAACAAGGTGATGTCACCTGTGTGGCACTGGGGTCAGTCCGGGCCGCAGGGTTGAGAACGGGCGGAGGCAGCGTCCTTCAGCCTCAGCGCTGTGGACCTCGCGGGCTGGGCGGCCCCCTGGGCAGAGGCCTGCCCGCACCCCAGAGGATGCTCAGAGCATCCCCGCGGCCCCAGGAGCCCCTTCTCCGGATCAGGACAGCAGGGAAGGTATTGGACCTTGTTGGTGGCACAGTCACCCTGGCAGAGACCCCTGCCCCAGAAGAGGGGGGAGAAGAAGGCACCCCCGGGAGAGCATGGCCTGGGTACCGCGAGGCGCCGTCGGGGTCCGGGCGCGCCCTCGGGCCTTGCGGGCAGCGCTGGCTCGTGGGCCGTAGGGAAGGGAGAGGAAACGGGGTGGCTCCCGGGTGCAGGGCCGGGGAGGTGGCCCCGGCGGCGGGACGTCCCGGAGGAGGTTGGCGGGGGTTCCAGAGACAGCCGGGGTCCCCGGGGTGGGGTGAGCAGGCCCGGGAGGAGGGCGGGGGCGCCGGGGGACTGCGGCTGGCAGGCCGGGGGGGCGGAGAGAGGAGCCAGGGGAGCTGGGAATACCGGGTATGCGCTGCTCCTTTTGGGTTCTATATAATATACTGTGGGGTTTTTGCTTTTTGCCTCGAATTTCCCTTCCCTCGAGGATGAGCCTCTTCCAGGGACCGTGAGCTACGGGAAGGGCGCCGCGAGCGCGGGCGGGCGCCCCGGGGCCGGGTCCTCGGGGGTCGCGTCCCCGTGGTCTCCGGGGGGCGCCCGTCCCCGTGGTCACGGCCCCGTTCCCTGCCCTCCTGGCGGCCCGGCAGCCGCGTCCCCGCGGCGTCGAGGCGCAGGTGGGCGTCCAGGTGCGGGTGGGCGGGTCGGCGCGTGGCGGGGCCGCGGACACCTGGAGCCGGAGCCGTTTCCAGTCAACGTCACCGGAGGAGGGGCCGGGCGCCCATCGGACCCCGGGAAAGCAGTGACGTCATAATTTATTTGGAAAAAAGCCCACCTACGTCAAGTATGGGAAGAGCCCCTGAAGGAGCGCCGGGCGTTCAGCTGTGCGCGGTGCGCGGCGGCTGCGGGGCCCGGGGCCTGGGGGCGGGACGCGGCGGAGCTGGGGGGCGGGGGGGCTGCGCGGGCCACGGTGGAGGGAAGGGGGCGCAGCCGGGCGTGTCGTGGGTGCTCGTGGGTGCTCGGCCTCGCTCGCCCCTTCCCCGTCGCCCTCCCAAGCGGAGGCGCCCTGGGGGGCGGGGGGCGTGCCACGGGGGGTGCCCTGGGGGCGGGGGGTCTCCTGGGGGGTAGAGGCACCCTGGGGGGCGGGGGGCGTGCCCCGGGGATGCCCTGGGGGTGGGGGGGGTGCCCTGGGGGGTGGAGGCACCCTGGGAGGCGAGGGGCATGCCCTGGGCGGTTGGGGGGCTCCCTGGGGGCCAGGGGGCGCCCTAGAGGGCGAGGGGCACGCCCTGGGCGGTTGGAGGGGTGTCCTGGGGGGCGGGGGGCGCCCTGGGGCGCTTGCCTGGAGCCCGCGGTTGGTGGGTGCCGCGCGGCCCTGCTGCCAAGGGACTGTACTGGAGGTAGCCCGGGAGGGCAGGTGGTTAATCGCCGCAGAGCATCTTCGTCCAGCCCTGGAGCATAGCCCCCCCCCCCCCCCCCGCCCCGCTTAGCTCTTCTTGGGGGGCGGGGGGCGGAGACAGAAGGTAGTTGAGGCGGTTTCCTGTCCCTCCCACTGAGAAAACGAGGATCCAGCCGGACTGAGGTTCTTCTTTCCTCCATGGGGGAGGGGCGGGGGCAGATTGGGTGTGTGCTTCCCGCAGTCCTGGAAGCCTCGGGAAGGCCTCGTGCGTGTGCGAGAGTATGACATCTGGCTTGCTTCCCTTCTCCATGTGTGGGAGTGTGTGGACCTCACAGTCTAGCTTGTTGGGTTTGGTTTTGTTTTGTTTTTTTCTCTTTTTTTTGGATCCTTAGCCAAAAACCTCAGCTATAACATGTTTGGACACTTCAAGTTCTGCATCACTTTGTTTGGAGGATATGTTTTATTTAAAGATCCACTGTCAGTTAATCAGGGTCTTGGCATCTTGTGCACGTTATTTGGCATCCTCGCCTATACCCATTTTAAACTCAGTGAACAGGAAGGAAGTAAGAGTAAATTGGTACAGCGTCCTTAGTTGGGTTTTGGTGGAGAAGAGAAAGCCACCCCCAAGAAGAAGAAAAGCGTTAAGTGTGCAAGTTACTTTCAAAGAAGGAAGAAGAAGTCATATCATAGAATTCGTTGGATGATGGTGTGCAAGGAGTAACACAAAGGAAACTATCCGCGAACATGACTTTCTCATTTAGAGTCCCTCTCAAACAGTGGCTCGTGCTTCTTTGCAAAGATGGATTATGTGAAGCCTAGAGGATGGTTTGGTTATGACCAAATGAAATACATGAAATTAAAGTTCTGTAAGTGACAAAGGACTCCAGATCACCATCCTCCAAAATATGTCGTGGTTTGTAAGTGTTCATACCCCGCTAAGGAAGGCCAGGGAGGACTCCTTGCCTTGCTGGTAGGTGGCCCCCAGGGTGAGCTCTTTTGTTATTTCAGCCAAAGCGTTCAAGCCAGAATTTAAATCTGGCATTTCTGTTTTAGCTGGTTTAGTATAACTTCTTGCTTCTTGCACTTACAGAAATGAAATGTCATTTATGGAAAGCAGGGTGTAGGAAAAAAGCCCGGAAGACCAAATCCAATTCTAAAAGCACCATATTTCTTTTTTTTTTTTTTAAAGCACCATATTTCCAGTAGAAAATTGATACTAGAAGTTACACGTTCTCCAGAAGACTACAGTTGTTATAGGTACACTCATGTTTCTGAGCTCTCAGGGACCTCTAGAAACTGGATACGACATTAAAAAAACAAAAATTGCTCCATGTTTCAAAGAGAAGGCTAGGCAGCCCAGGTGGCTTAGCAGTTTAGCGCCTGCCTTCGGCCCAGGGCCTGATCCTGGAGACCCAGGATCGAGTCCCACGTCAGGCTCCCTGCATGGAGCCTGCTTCTCCCTCTGCCTGTGTCTCTGCCTCTCTCTCTCTGTGTCTCTCATGAATAAATAAAATCTTTAATAAATAATAAAATCTGATTTAAAAAGAACACAGAGAAGGCTGTGAATGGAGTAGAGCAGGTGTCTTGTCCCCTTCTCCGGCTTTTTGAGCATTTCCTGTTGGTGATTTCTTAGCAGCACCTCTCTGCTGTCACCCCCTACCTCCCTCATTGGAGGTATCTGTGGAGTGCTCTTTGGCATTCAGGGATTTGTAGTGAACCATCTGAGCTTTCTAAGTGGGCCGAGGGAAATTTTCGTGCAGCACATCAGGGCAAATACTATCCAAACAGTAAGCAGAAACTTAGTGAAAATCAGAAAAAAGGTTTTAAAGAGCAGTAGAAAAATAGTCAATATTTATCCCATTCCATTAGTTTTTAAAGGGATGACTTTTAAAAATTAGGTGAGGGAGCACATTTCCTTGCAAAGTGTGTCTCTGCCTTCCAGCCTTCTCAGTGCTCCCGACGGTGGAGCACTGAAAGCTGCTGTTGATAACTTCTCACAATAAATTGACAGAGACAGATGATCTCTCTTGTAATAATTCTTTTAAAAGTATTACTTATAAACTCTAAGTGAAAAAACAACTCAAGAGGACAGCCACATGGATTAAAAAAACATACCTTTTAGGATCCCCCCCCCCCCCCCCGGCCTGTTTGAAATGAGAAACCTCACTGAAGAGCCGTTCTGACAAAATTTCAATGTATTGGTCAATTGTCGTGCGACTCGCATGTGTGATTTTCTGTTTTTTGTTTTTAAATATTCTTTGGTTTGTCTCAGTTTCTAAAGATACATCTTACTGTGCTAAGAATTATGAAGCAATCTGTCTTGCCACATGGGCCTCAGGCATTATGTTTGTCTAACAAAGGTTCGCCGTGTGTGTTTAAATGAACATACAATTATTCCCCCAAAGCTGGAGAAAAGTATTTCCGTGCATTAAGGATTGTGTGACTTCTGTACGCGGACCGCTGAGTTGATTTGTGCCATGTGGAAATTCTTAACTGTAAATACTCGGGAGGTATAATAAATGACGGATGCCAATAGGACCACAGTAAGAAGGTTGGAGCAAGATAGGGCAAGTGGATGTGTATAAATAAGTGAATGCAATCTCTACTACTGGAACTAGAGTCTGATAAACTTTTTTTGCCCTGAAGATGATCTTCCCATTGAAAGGCAATTCCTGGGGAAATGACCAGGCCCAACCACAGAAACAAGCCAGAAACACAGTGCTGGGGATGAACACCCACCGTCCTCTTGTTACAGACGTAACCGTATCTGTTCTTAATTCTATGTTAAATGGCCGAACTTCAGTTTTTACCTGTTACAAATAAAGAGAACCTGATATTTTAACTTTCATGTTGTGTGTCCGAGCTTCTTAGAACCAGTGAAAGGATAGCATCTGTGTGTATTTGCAGCGGTAATGCTGGCCTGTCCAGCTCCCAAAAAGGCAGAATCTAATAAAACAAAATTCTCATGTTATTTTAAAGTGGCACAGGGGCACCTGGCTGGCTCAGTTGCCCAAGCATGTGACTCTTGATCTTTGGGTTGTGGGTCCGAGCCCCATGTTGGGTGTAGAGATTACTTAAAAAAATAAAATCTTTAAAAAGATAAAATGGGGCACCTAGGTGGCTCAGTCCGTTAAGTGTCCAACTCTCGATTTCAGCCCAGGGCTGTGAGATCGAGCCCTACATCAGGCTCCACACTGGGCATGGAGCCTGCTTGAGATTAGGAACTGAGCCCTGCATCCTGCTCTGTGCTCAGCAAGGAGTCTGCTTGGGATTCTCGCCCTCTGCCCCGCCTCCAATTGTGCTCACCTCTGTCTCTCTCTAAGATAAATAAAATCTTAAAAAAAAAAAATCTTAAAAACAAGTAACACAAAGCAGAAATCTGCCTCTGAAATAAAGCAAGCTTTCTCCTGTTACATTTTTGTAAATGCTTTTTAAACCTTGCCATTTTTTAGGTCTTAATCTTCCGTATTTTTAATTTATTTAAAAGCGACAGCATTAATCAGGCATTCCACATGGACTCCATCAGTAAACAGCTGTTGGGTGAATGGATGTACAGAATGGCCAGAGAACGGAGACCAGATTTATTAGATAGCTGACTTGCATTCCTGTTCCCGATCTCTTCCATTCCTTCCTGAGCTCAGGCATACAATGATAATTTCATTCAGTCTGCGAAAGATTATTGAACAGTTTATTATGCCAGGTACTCCAGTAGGCACAGTGCGAAGATGGTCCTTTTGAGCCCAAACTACTGTATTCCTTATGATCTTAAGCATCCAGCTAGCAGAAAAGATAGACATTAATTAAATAAAAACAAAGTGAGTTTATGATGACAAATTCAGATAAATGCTAAAAACAGTTCTCCAGAGCCTGCACCAAGAATCTGGCCCAGGATTGGTTGTTAGTGAAGGTGTCCATAAAGAAAAGATGACCAAGCTGAGCTCTGATGGATCTAGGGACATTCGACAAGTGAAGGAAGGGGATCATGTTCTGGTTAGAAGGAATAGCACGTGCAAAGGCCCAGCGGTTGGAGGAACTGTGATGAGTCGAACTGCGAACAGGATGGAGTAGAGAGGCTGCTTCGGGGAGGGGAGATACGCCGACCTGAGCCCAGAGAGGAAGGCTGGCCTGGGGCCGTGGAACACCTTGCAGGCCGTGGCGGGAATCTCGTCTGGGCAAGAGGGAGTGTGTTCTGGGTGTTGTCACACAACCCCTTTGTTTCGAAACTGATGAGGGAGACCCCGAGACCAGGAGACCTCCTAGAAGCCAGCTGGGAGACAGCGGACCGGGATGTGCCGCTTGGTGGGGAGGTGGCAGCGAGGGGCAGATCTGGTGGCCCCCCCACGGCGGCTGCAGATGGATCTGACATGGGGGGTCGGGGATCCCACTGGTGGGCGTCGCTGAGAGCGAGTGATGCCATCTTGCGAGATGATAAGCAGGGACGAGATGGGGCCCGGGCAGGAGGCGGGGAGGAGAGGCGCCTCCGAGACCCCAGTGAAAACTGCTAATCAGGTAACCAGGTAGGCGCAGGTGTGGAAGTCAGGCCGTGATTCCGTGGGAAGGGGGTTCGCGAGTGGGCCCGTGGGGAGGGGAACTCCGACCGCTGGGCCTGTATTAAGACCTTCCAGCCGGGCCTTGAGGAGCCCGCACACACCGGGGGAGGCCGCGGTGGTAAAATGGGGGGGCGGGTGGACAGCTGGGACTCCCCGGGAGAGGCTGAGGTGGACGTGCACGCAAAGCAGCCCCGGCTTTACGGACAATTCCCTCTTTCTTTTAAAAAAGATCTTATTTATTCATGAGAGACCCAGAGAGAGATTGGGGCAGAGACCCAGGCAGAGGGAGCAGCAGGCTCCAGGCGGGGAGCCCGACGTGGGACCCGACCCCGAGACCCCGGGGTCACTCCCTGGGCCAGAGGCAGGCGCCAACCACCGGCCCCCGGCGGCCCGACAACCCTCCTTGAGCGTGGGCATTAGCAAGGCGGTTTGGGCCGAGTGGTCGGTGGGCGAGGAGGTGGCCGGCATCCTCGGCCGGGTCGGTCCTGTCGCTGTGGCAGCCTGCAGGATCCACGCTGGCTGACCCGGGGCCCCGGGGGCCGCAGTGCGACCCTAACTTAGCACAGTGGGGCTTGTTAGGGAAGTGGAACCGCGGGCCTGCGGGGGGCACAGCGCTTCCCGGAGCTGGGAGGTCCTTCGCCCTGGAAGGGCTTCCAGTTCTGGCTCCTGCAGGTAATTTTGAGATACGGTTGCTGTTGATAAGATCAGCAGTTCCTTTTGACAACCGCCAGCATTCTTTAGGGAGAAAAAAAAAATAAAGTTTGCAGGGCCAGTGAGGGATGAAGAGCTCCCGGGCTTGGGTCCGGGACTGCGGGAGGCGGCCTGGGAGCCAGGCGGGCTGGAGCGGGTCAGCCGGGGCCTGTGGCTCGGGCTCCAGGCCGCGCTCGCAGGGGCGCAGGTGGCTCCTGCTCTGGGCCGGGGGCTGGACTTGGTTCTCAGTTTCTTCCTCTACAACATGAGGGCTTAGCTCCGCATGATTTCCTTTTTTTTCTTTTTTTTTTTTTTTTTAAGATTTTATTTATTCATTAGAAACACAGAGAGAGAGAGGCAGAGACACAGGCAGAGGGAGAAGCAGGCTCCATGCAGGGAGGCCCAACATGGGACTCGATCCCATGACTCCAGGATCACGCCCTGGGCTGAAGGCAGGTGCTAAACCGCTGAGGCCCCCGGGCTGCCCTCCGCATGATTCCAAGGGACTCTTCATCTCCCAAATCCCCTCATCCTGCTTTTTCAGATTGAAATGATAAATTCTCATTTGTTTAGGTTGCGATCGGATTGGATTAAATGAGTTTGTCCCTTATAAGAACTACTATTGTTCGTGTACATTTTTTTTTTACCGATCAATTGTTTTTAGAAAGTATACGCAAAACATTAAATGTAATTTATTTTCATATTTGTTATGTGAGAGGACATATGAGTTCATTTGATTTATCAAAGTTGCTTCGCGCTTCAAATGAAGTCATTGGGAGGTAAATTATTGCCAATTCATCAAATTATTTATGGCTATTTGAGGGATATTTTTTGATATGCTGTTTTTAATTTGGAAAACAGCACATCACCCAAACCATGATAATTCACATTTTTCTATTTAATTAAAAATCTCATAAATACTAAGTATGCCACAAGAACAAGCCAGTTTATTTAGTTAACCAGCCAGCCAGGATTACATGTCCTTTTTTTTTTTTTTTTAAGGATTTTATTTTATTTTACTTAATTTAAGATTTTATTTATTTATTCATGAGAGACACAGAGAGGCAGAGCTACAGGCAGAGGGAGAAGCAGACTCCATGCGGGGAGCCCGATGTGGGACTTGATCCCAGGACCCTGGGATCATGACCTAAGCCAAAGGCAGATGCTCAACCACTGAGACACCCAGGCGTTCCAGGACCTTATTTTTTTAGAGGAGCTTTAAGGTTCATATGCATTTCTAAATTTTGAATTTTTATTAACCATAAAAATTATTTTTTTTTCCCAAAGAGAGCACATTTGGGGAAAGGCAGAGGGAGAGAGAGAAAATCTTAAGCAGGCTCCATGCCCAGTGTGGAGCCCGAATGCAGGGCTTGATTTCCTGACCCTGAGATTGTGACTTGAGCCAAAATCGAATCACTTAACCAACTGAGCCACCCAAGTGCCCCAAATTATTGTTTTCTTTTACAGTCAGATGATCTGTATCAACCAAATGTTTTCATTTCCCTTTTCCTGTTTGTTCTTACACCCCCCAAAGTCAGTTTCCTATTTTCTCAATTTTCCTTCTCTTAATTTAAAATTAGTGTTGGTGATTTGGTGCAGGAGAGTGGTCTTTTTTTTTTTAATTTTTATTTATTTATGATAGTCACAGAGAGAGAGAGAGAGAGAGAGAGGCAGAGACACAGGCAGAGGGAGAAGCAGGCTCCATGCACCGGGAGCCCGACGTGGGATTAGATCCCGGGTCTCCAGGATCGTGCCCTGGGCCAAAGGCAGGCGCCAAACCGCTGCGCCACCCAGGGATCCCTGGAGAGTGGTCTTAACCAGGAGGTGGGAGGCTGAAAATCACTTACTCTGTTAAGACCTGGAGTCTCCAAAACTGGGACTTTACTACGGGAGTGATCAGACTCTTCAGGTCTTTCTCTGCCTGGAGTTTAGCAGGAAGACTAACTTCCTTTGGACTCGAGTTCTTAGAGAATCATGGAGTGGCTCACTGACCATCAGGTGCTTGTTTCCAGACTTCTTGTTCTAGATGAAAAGTAAACTCTTATTAGTTTGAGCCGCTTTTAGTTGCTACCTGTAGCTGAACGCATACCAATTGAGGGGGAAAGGGGGCAGGAACGGAGGACTTGCTCTATCTCTTAGACTTTAAAACCCAGGAAGCGATTCTGTGTATTAAACGATGCTCACCACAGTAAGTGTCACCGTACAAGGTTGTTGACTATAGTCTATGTTATATTTTTCATCTCTGTGACTTACTTATCTTATAACTGGAAATTTATATCTTTTGATCCCCTTCACGTGCCTTGCCCATCCTCACACCCCCTTCCTTCTGGCAACCACCTGTTCTCCACATTTATGAATCTGGGGATTTTTTTTTTGTTCGTTTTTTAGATTCCACATATACGTGAAATTACGTGGTACTTTTTTTCCCTATCTGACTTACTTCACTTAGCACAGTATCCCCTAGGTCCATCCATGTTGTCCCAAATGGCAAAAATCCCATTCTTTTTTTTTTACGGCTGAGTAATATTCCATTATATATATATATAGATAGATATCTTCTTTATTTTTATTTTTTAAAAAAGATCTTATTTATTTATTCATGAGAGACACAGAGAGAGAGAGAGGCAGAGACACGGGAGGAGGGAGAAGCAGGCTCCCTGCAGGGAGCCTGACGCAGGACTCGATCCCGGGTCTCCAGGATCATGCCCTGGGCCAAAGGCAGGTGCTAAACCGCTGAGCCACCCGGGAATCCCTATATATCTTCTTTAAACATTCATCTGTTGATGGGCACCTAGGTTGCTTGTATATCTTGGCTATTGTAAATAATGGTCCTCTGCAGTGAACATAGAGGCACATATATCTTTTTTGATATGTACAGATTTTTTTCAATAAGCATAATGGAAAATTTTTTGGAGATTTGTGACAATTTGAAAAAACTTGTAGATGAACAGCATAGCCTAGAAATACCAAAAAAAATTAAGAAAACATTAGGTGTCATTGTAATAATACAGCATATAATATATGTAATGTACAAAGTATGTGTAATCAACTATGTTATCATAAAGTTTCTGGTCAATAGTAAGCCATGAGTGGTTAAGTTTTGGGGGAGTCAGAAGTTACCTGCGGATTTTTGACTGGATGGGGCGGGGGGTCAGCACCGATAACCCTTGTGTTGTTCAAGGTTCAACTGTATGTACTTTTTGTAAGAGACTTTCCTAAAAAGAGAAATAAGGAAAAAGAAATTGAAGGTAGTAACAGCAGTATTAGACGAATGAGAATTTAAGGCAAAAAAGTATTAACAGGATCAAGGAAGGTTTTTGTTTTTTTTTAAAGGAAAATCCACCAAGCACGTAAACAGTAATGAACAGTGTGACAGTCATAAAATAAAAAGGAAAATTGAAAATTTTAACACAGCTCTATCAGAAATGATACAACAAGCAGCCTGAAAGTTAGCAAGCTCGTCTAATAAGGTTTATCGAGGACCCTTCACTCAATAATAAGCAGAGAACACACATTCTTTCCAAGTAGTTGAGAAACATTTACAACAGTGAAGATTAGCAGATGATATTATAAATAGTTAAAAATAAATAAATAAATAAAATACTATAAATAGTTGGTAGGTATAAATATAAAACATTTTTGTTTTCCATACATTTACTAAGACAAGAATAATTTATTTAAACCATCGTTTCTTGGTTTAAAATACTGCTGAGATTATATTAGAATATTGAACAATTAGATTTCAAGATACAGTTATTGGACCAGGTGATCTCGTGGCTCCAGGGAGGCTTTGGACGGTACCACAGGTGGGATGACAAGTAGAAGGACCGCACTCTGCCCAGGAGGTGTGCCCGGAACCAGAAAGGACGTCAGCATCAGAGAAGGAGAACAGCTCAGGAGCAGGGGATGGATGAAGCCGTTTGCCAAAACTTCTGAGGAGAGCTGAAAGATAAAAAAAATGTCATCGATAAATAAATAGGGGCTGCAACCAAGCATAAAGGGAGTGAGCAAGAGAGACATTTGGGGCCATTTCTTTGGCCCCAGTTTCTATCTATTTTAAGTTTATTTTTTTAGCAAACAAAAAAAAAATGGGGCTCCCAACTCAAGACCCTGAGATCAAGAGTCAAGTGCTTTTCCAGCTCAGCCGGCCAGGCGCCCCGAGTTTCTATCTTTCTAATATTATACCCAATGCAGGACATCTGGGTTATCCCAGACCAGTGACTCTTTTGATTTACATGAGTCCTAAACTTTGTTTTAAAATTTCGATGCATGATTTCTGAAGTCACACTTTTTGTTGAAAATTTAAAGTTAGGGATCCCTGGGTGGCGCAGCGGTTTGGCGCCTGCCTTTGGCCCAGGGTGTGATCCTGGAATCCTGGGATCGAGTCCCACGTCAGGCTCCCGGTGCATGGAGCCTGCTTCTCCCTCTGCCTATGTCTCTGCCTCTCTCTCTCTCTCTGTGTGACTATCATAAATAAATAAAAATTAAAAAAAAGAAAATTTAAAATTAGAAAATTTCTAGCATGTAGAAACATGCTATTCTGGGAGCTTTGCTTCTTTTTGAGTTGGAGAGCTTTTTCCAGCAGACATAAGAGTGAAGGAATGCGGTGTGCTGCCCTCGGCCTATGAAAGGAGGCTTGTGTCCTCCGGCAGCGACGTCTCAGAGCCCCGGTCCAGAGGGAACAGACCCAGACTCTGGGCCAACACGGCGTGAATGCACACTCAGAGACACGGAGGGCGGAGAGCAGGAAGGCCTTGTTTAAACTGTGGTTGCGGTGAAAATCTTTGGAGGAAGAAGAATTCACGATGAATTTACTAAGAGCATTTGTCTAAAAGGGTAAGATTCGCGATTGCGATATGAACCTGAGTGACCCTGGGAATGAGCAGGACGTAGGGCACGAGAACGAATCATCACCCTCCTTGTGGATTGGCCCGGGTGTTTGTAACCTGGGGTACCTGTGACACTGCCCCTTGCCAGTTCACTCTGGAGGTTCTCATGGTGAAAATTCTCTGGATGAGCAAGGATTCTCTATAAAAGGGAAAAAGAGCAAGATCTCCTTCAAGTGTCAGTGTAAGTAGAACCTTATTTTGCTGAAAAAAAAAATTACTACAGCTACAGCTATAAGAGGATTGTGGCCGTATTTTGTCTTATAGCTGTTAACTCCTCTGCTTTGCTAATAATAAACACTAGTGGCTTGTGGACGTGTTTCTCTAATTAATGCGTTTCCTAAGTGGTTTCCCTTTGACCTCTCTTTCTCCTCCCAGCCCCTCGCTTCCACGCTTCCACATTACGTGTGTAATACCTACCTCCACTCTGGCCTCTCCTCTTTATTCTCTTAGAAGCTTCCTGAGATGGGCACCTGGGAGGTCCAGCGGGTGAGCGCCTGCCTTGGGCCCAGAGCGTGACCCCGGGGTCCTGGGATCGAGTCCACGTCGGGCTCCCCGCAGGAAGCCTGCTTCTCCCTCTGCCTGGGTCTCGGCCTCTCTCTGTGTCTCTCGTGAATAAATAAATAAAACCTTAAAAAAGAAGCAGCAGCTGAGAGCAGATGTGTCTGCTGCCGGGGCCACAGTGCTGGTCACGCATTGGACACGATCCGCCCAGCAGCGGCACTCAGAGCCGCGCCTGTAGTTCTGTGCTCCTGTCCTCGTAGGTCTTCATTCATTCATTTGTTCTTTTTTTTTTTTTTAAGATCTTTATCAAATGAACACTTGCCACGCCTTCCTCAAGGATGTCGTTTAGTGACTCTTCATGAAATCGGCTTGTGCGGCGGCGGGGCCGGTGGCTCACCTGGAGGCCACGGTGCTGGGGGGCGAGCAGGGCGCCGGCCGGGCTGCCAGGTACCACCGCAGCCGCGGGCGTCAGGGACAGCTGGTCGCTGTGGGTGTCCCCAGGGCCCCGCTGCAGGTTCCCCAGGCCACACCTCGTGAAGAGCTGCCCTGGGCTTCCAGGGTGGCTGGTGGCGGCCCCGGGGAGCTCAAGGCCCAGGACGGGAGGCCGGTGGACCAGCAGGCGAGGTGACTCCAGGGTGTGAAGAGGAGACCGGGGGGGCCGAGCCGGGTGGTGAGGGAGGCAGGAGGGGCTGCTTGACCTCTGACCCGAGGGCTCCAGGTAGACAGGTCTGGCTTGCACAGCCCCGGGGAGGGGCAGTCTGACCCGGATTCCTTCGGGAGGGACTCCGTGGGGTCGCTGGGAGCCACAACAGTGCGAGGGGCCTGGTGGAGCAGCCGGTGAGCAGTGGCTCCTGGGTTTGCCTCGGGTCCTGATCTGGGGGTTGTGGGTTCCAGGCCCGCGTGGGACTCAGCGCTCAGTGCAGAGTCTGCTTGAGATTCTCTCTCCCTGTCCCCTGCCCTCTGGCTCATGTGCTCACACGCGCCCTCTCTCTCTCTCAAATAAACAAATTATTAAAAAATGATAGTACTAAGTACTATATGTATTACCTTGTTTAATCCTTGCAACAGTCTTTTTCTTTTTAAGGATATTTATTCATGAGAGACACACAGAGAGAGGCAGAGACGCAGGCAGAGGGAGAAGCAGGCTCCCCCCAGGGAGCCCGATGTGAGACTCGATCCCAGGACCCTGGGGTCACGCCCTGGGTGGGAGGCAGATGCTCAACCACTGAGCCACTGGGTGCCTCAATCCCTGTAACAATCTTGTTATCCCCATTTTATGGATGAGGAAACCAAGGCATGCCAAGACTAGGAAAGTGGTGGCAGAGCTAGGATGCCACGAGGTTTTGCCACAGAACCCACACTCATGGTCTTTAGACCTTCCTTTTGAGAAAACAGTCACTCAATAGATTAAAAAAACCTTCCTCATTAGTGCCTATAAAAGTTTTCTTCCTTTCTTTCTTTTCTTTTTTTTTCTTTAAGATTTTATTTATTTATTCATGACAGAGAGAGGCAGAGACACGGGGAGAGAAGCAGGCTCCATGCAGGGAGTCCTATGTGGGACTTGATCCTGGGACTCCAGGATCACGCCCCGGGCCGAAGGCAGTGCTAAACCACTGGGCCACCGGGGCTGCCCTCTTTTCTTTCTTTTCTTTTCCTTCCTTCTTTCCTTCTTTTTTTTTCCTTTGATGTACAGTGTGTCTAATTTATCCCTCCTTACTTTGGGTCTGGAGACCTGGGAGCTGGCAGAGCCACTGACCCATCACATGTATCACCTGAGGAAGGAACCGTGGCTCAGAGGAAAGGAGTTTCTCTGACTAATTCCCCTGAGAAGCTTCTCTCTCCCCTTGAGCAGTCACAGAGGCATTGGTTCTTTATGAAGCTTGTGCCCTATTGTAAGCGGGAAGAACTAAAGGGCGATGCGCGTGGAGCCCAGTGATCCGCTCTGCGACGGGTGCCCTGTCTCTGCGCCACACACAGGTTGGCTGCTGAGTGATTTTGTCTAATTGCCGGGTGGTCCTGTCACAAGGTCACAAAAGCAGAATGCCCTGCTGCCGAATCTATCGGAGAGGCCAGAGGTGCCCCTCTCTAGGACAGAAGGGAATGGGGCCTAACGGTCAGCTTGGGCAGGAAAGGACTGCCTTCCCCCAAACAAGGGCAGTGAGACCACCCATGTCACCTTCTTGAGATGTTCGTGCTGACCCAGCAGCATCTCTTTAATCTTTGTGGAATCTTCTCTGCTTTGCTTCTTCTCAGCCCACCTCTGCACCCTCCCATGCCACACACACACCTGCCTGGCTCCAATCCACAGGGTGAGGTTGTAAACCTAGCCTGAAAAGTCAGATTTCCTCCCTGCTGGAGGCACCGTGTCATCTGGACTGCCACAGAGCCGCATTCCTTACTGAGAGACCGACCCCAGTCCAGGGGGTTGCCGTCTACACCTCAGCCCTAATAGTAGACTCTGGCTTCCGTTCACCGAGGCTCCTGCTCTGAGCTTCTGGAAATTACGTGGTTAAATGAGGGCCGGGACCTGTGTGGAGAACTCTCTGCTGGCAATTAAACCCGGAACATGCTTGATCGGTTCCTACCTCTGACGTGTGTAATACCTACCAGACTAGAAGTATAAACTCCCCAAGGGCAGAGGCTGGCCTGTTTCTGCTCATCTTTGTACCCCCAGCCCTGGTGCGATGCCTGGCACACCGCATGTATCTGCGACTATCTGTTGAATGATGGAATGACTAGTGGTTTATTATTTTTTTAAAGATTTTATTTATTTATTCATGAGAGACCCAGAAAGAGAGGCAGACACAGGCAGAGGGAGAAGCAGGCTCCCTGCAGGGACCCCAACATGGGACTCCATTCCAGGACCCTGGGATCACGCCCTGAGCTGAATGCAGACGCTCAACCCTATTCAGTCCCTAAATGACTGGTTTAATTTTTTTTTTAATTTTTTTTTAATTTATTTATGATAGTGACAGAGAGAGAGAGAGAGAGAGGCGGAGACACAGGCAGAGGGAGAAGCAGGCTCCATGCAGGGAGCCCAACGTGGGATTCGATCCTGGGTCTCCAGGATCGCGCCCTGGGCCAAAGGCAGGCGCCAAACCGCTGCGCCACCCAGGGATCCCTAAATGACTGGTTTAATTAGACACATGGCAGTAGGCTTATGAGTGTAGTGAAAAATGTAGGCATTTACTGGACCTCTTCTCCACTACTCCACAAATGCATGTTGAGCACTGACTGTCGCAGACATGCTGCTGGGTGCGGGGAATACAAATCCCCGGTGAAGCAAGCTCATCAAGGGGGCTTTCCAACGAGGCTGTCTCAAAGGAAGAGTCCCCGATTCCATTGGTAGCTGAGTTTAGGGCCTTCTGCATGCAGCACTGTGTACTAAACCCAGAAAAGTGGAAATAAATGGAGATCTTTCCTTTTACTGCAGGGCCTTCAATCTAACGGCCAGAGAGCGTGGCTGTCTGTGAAGCACTCTAACGTTTTGCAGTGACACATATATGAGCAAGAATTTTCTTGTTGCTATATCACCTCGTGAGTCACTGAGTGATTCTTACTCATGTTATCTCTGTCAGGGTTTCCGTCTGGCGGCAGGGCCCTCCCCACCCTCTGTCTCTGGCCGAGATGGCCTTGACGCCGACCTCAGGGAGTCTGCATCTACTTTACACCGAGGCGCTCCTGCCAGTCTCTCTTTTAAGAACCCGGTTCTCTTCTAAAGCTTCATCCCAATTTGCAATCAGATATTTGTTTATAGTCTTTCTCCTTTACTGCACTGCAAACTCCAAAAATGCAAGGACTTTTTATACTTTTTAAATTTTTTTTTTTAAGATTTAATTGATTTGAGAGAGAGCAAGAGAGCAGGAGCAGGAGGGCAAGGTGGCGGGGCGGGGGGGGGGGGGGGCGGTGGCAAAGGGACAGAGGGAGAGGGAGAAGCAGGCTCTCCACTGAGCAGGGAGGATCTCAGGATCCCAGGACCCTGAGATCATGACCTGAGCCAAAGGCAGACGCTTCACCGACTGAGCCACCCAGGCACCCAGGACTTTTTATTTTGATCAGGCGATCTTTCACATGCCTTGAGTTGTGCCAAGGCATATTTGTTAAATATATGAATTAAGGATCACAGCCAAATTCCTGCTTGAAATATTTTTATCCTATTTAAATCCTAGCAGAGGGGATCGCAGTGATAATTGAAGAAGCTCACGACTCGATTGATCACACAGGGTTTCTGTCTCCACATTGAGCTGAAGGACTGTTTCCACCCATGGTGGGAAACATTCTGGTCTTGAGTCTAGTTTACTTTTTTTTTTTAACTTTTTTTTTTTTTTTAAGATTTTGTTTATTTATTTATGATAGAGAGATTGAGAGAGGGGCAGAGACACAGGCAGAGGGAGAAGCAGGCTCCATGCAGGGAGCCCGACGCGGGACTCGATCCCAGGACCCCAGGAGCACGCCCTGGGCCAAAGGCAGGCACTAAACCACTGAGCCACCCAGGGACCCCCTAAACTTTATTTTTAACCATAATAAAGACTCTACCTTTTTAAAAACTGGTACTTAAATTTCAAGTGATTTATTTCCCCAATTTACGTAATGTTGTTTTTACTGAAATTTTAGAAATAAATGTTTTAAATATCCACTGATTAAGAAAACATCAGAAATCAAGTAAATCGATACTCTGGTAAATATATATCCATTAGTCTATCTTCTTTTTCACTCGTGTGTTTTTTATTTTTTATTTTTATTGAGATATAGTTGATATCTCAATCATAGGACAACTATATATATATAACATTATGCACATCTAAGCTGTACAACATACTATGTGTTGCAGTGATTAAGCTTAGCCAACATCGTCATCACTTCACATAATTATTTCTTTTTTGTGGTGAGAACATTTAAGATCTAGTCTCTTAGCAACTTTGAAGTACATAATACAGTATTATTAACCATAAACACAACGTTGCTCATTAGATCCCCAGAACTTACTCATCCCCTAACTGCAAGTTTTCACCTTTGACCAACATCTCTCCAGTTCCCCAACAGACAGTAATTTATTTTCTTTAAGATTTTATTTATTTATTTATTTGAGAGAGAGAGAGAAAGAGTGCAGGGGAGGAGCAGAGGGAGAGGGACAAGCAGGCTCCTCCCTGAGCATAGAGCCTGATACGGGGCCCAATCTCAGGACCCCGAGACCTGAGCTGAAATCAAGGGTCAGCTGCCCAACTGACTGAGCCACCCATGTGCCCTGACAATAGTTTATTTTAAAAAAAATTATTCTTGGGATGCCTGGCTGGCTTAGCCAGTAGAGCATGCGACTCGATCTTGGGGTTGTGAGTTCAAGTCCACGTTGAGTGTAGAGTTTAAAACAACAACAACAGAACAAAACAAAAAGAAGTACTCTATTGGTTTTTGTTCCTTTTTTGTGTGGTGTATTTGGATTTACATCTTTAAATAAAAGTGCTGACACTTTTAACAAGATGTATTTATGAGCGAGAGAGAGAAACTCAAGCTGACTTCCTGCTGAATGTGGGGCTCGGTCTCAGGACCCCAAGATCATGATCTGAGCCAAAACCAAGAGTTGGACGCTTAACCGGTTCCACCACCCAGGTGTCCCAGAAGTGCTGACACTTCTGAGTAAAGTGATGAGAGATGAAACATTTGACTTTTCCTAGATTTTACAAACTAACCACACTGCCTCTAAAGTTGAAAACAAAACCACAGATTGTGGCATTTTCTGGCCATTAGAGGGAGCCACTACTTTCTATATCTTAAACCGTAGAAAAACTTCCTCTTCTGTGTCCTTAAAGCCCGAGCCTCTTGAAAGTATTTAAGTTGAATTTTAGCTCAGTAAGTTTTCTTAAATAGAAAAGATTCTGAGAGGCAGAAAGAAAATAGGTAGTCAGCTGATTTACATTTAACATTCAGAAAGGCTGCTTATTAGATTTTGAATTCATTTTCAGAGTTGTTTTGTTTTGTTTTGTTTTTAGCAGAGGTTTAAAGGGCCCTGCTGTGTTTACTAATGACACAACGGTCAGAAAACTAGAGCAGGAACTGCTTCAAAGCAAAGAGTGACTAACGGGGTCAGAGCCTTGAAATCCTGGTGACTTAGCAAATTGCAACACAAAGATTTTCCCTTAAAAAAGAGAGAGGAGGATGCTTAGGGGGGCTCAGTCCATTTAGCGTCTGCCTTCAGCTCAGGTCATGGTCTCCGGTTCCTGGATCGAGTCCCACGTTGGGCTCCCTGCTCAGTGGGGAGCTTGCTTCTCCCTCTCCCTCTGCCCCCGCTCCTCGTGCTCTCTCTCTCTCTCAAAAAAAAAAAAAAAAAGGAAATCTTAAAAAAAAAAAAATCTATGCTGACTTCTCATGTTGGCCCCGGTCATTACTTCTCAGCCTATAATTATGCTTACTCCTTCATTTATTCCTCTAATGATAAAGGAACCTACAGTTGTTAAACATTTGAACCAAACACATCAGACAGGCAACCCCACAAGAGAGCGGGCAAGCCTGGGCACAGCCTGTGGGACAGACATCTGGGCCTTCTTGCTCCTCCATTGTTGCTTTCTTGTTTTTTTTTTCCTTTCTCCTGTTCTTTTTGTCTTCCTTTTCTATCCTGTTATGGTTTTTTTTCTTAACCCTCTCCCCCACCCTTTTTTTCCTCCTCTCACGCTTCTACCTTAAACCCACCTGTTGAAGCGTTGAGCACTGCTCCTTCAAGGCAGGAATATCAGTACAAAGAAGACCCCAGTGGTCACTGCAGTAACGTAAAGCGAGGTTTTTTTGTTTGTTTGTTTGTTTGTTTGTTTTTTAGTAACTGTAACAGACAAGTTGTTCTAGCTCATTAAAATAGTTACAAAATGAAAATGGAAATTTTTAATACATAAAATTGGCAAACAGTTGGTTTTAATTTTCACAGAGATAAGGGATATGGGGAAACAAACATTACCCTCCTCTATCAGTCGTAGGACTGTGAATTGGCACACATTTCTTTGGCCTGTAGAATCCATCTGATCCCGAGGAAGTAAAGATGCGCAGAAGGATTTTTGTCCAGGGAAGTTTATTGTTAACAGCAAAAAATTGGAAAGCACCTAAATGTCTAATGGTTCTTGGTCTGCTAATCTGTGTGATTCCCCAGTCTTCTGGAAAGACCTGGGGTTTTTACTTTGTACTTGACACCTGACCTATGGTTGGATGGAGGACCCTGGAGGTCCATGGACCTGTCCAGTTTTCTCTCATTTCTGAGTATAAACATTTGTGCTTAGTCTCATCACTTTTTTTTAACCTGCTGCTTAGAACTTCCAACTACTTGCAGTTATAACCCCCTCTACCTTCCAGTCTGGGTAAATATGATAACTGTGGTCTTTAAAAAAATTATTATTATTGTATTCCTCAGAGCTTAGCATCATGATGGGTTCTTAGCAGATTCTTATTGAATGAGTGAATGAATGAATGAGATATTTGTGCTGTGCCTTGAATGTGATTGGCTTTACAGGCCTGTATCCCTCTGCAGAAAGAAATCATTTACACAGTAATACAAAGGGGGAAAAGGGATGACTGTGATTCATAGCATTTAAAATGTTAACCTTAGAAAACAACAGTGATGGTTTGGCCATCCATTCATTCTCCAAATGTACCGAATACCTTCTATGCACCAGACATTATACAAGCACTAGAGATAAAACCACAGAGTTAGAAATTCAGAAAACTATATGGCCTGAGTTGTTTAAAGTCTCTTAAGAGGACTGATACGTACACCAGAGTATCAACTTCTTAATTCAGAAGAGTAGATATAGGTGAAATACTCATTTCTTCTCTATGGGCATCCCCTCTTTTTATATCAAAGTACCTCTGAAACTAGATAGGCTACCAGAAAGTTTTTAAATTGGCATATCATCAGAAGTAAAGAAGTCGACTAATGTAGAAAGTGATTTCTTTTAAGCCATGGAAAGACCTAAAAAAATTTCTATTTTTCTCTAGTGAATTATTTCCATGCCAGACAATCATGATCAAATTCTTACTATTTAATTCCCTTTTTTACATACTTCCTCTATATAAATAGAATAGTCTTTTATATTATTTCAGACAGTCTCTAAGATAACTAAGTTACAGTTTTCATTTGAAGGACATGCCCTGATCACTTAGTTAAGTCTGGGGTGTTTGCCTAATTTCAACCACCTGTGTGTAAGCCTTTATTTAGTGTGGATTATTCCTATGGATGGCTAGTTTGTCCACGTTAGGGTGATATGTACAATAAAGATGGGATCCCTTCTCAGTGGGGGAACTCTTAAAATTCAGTAAGTGGCATTGGGACAACTGATCATTTGTTTTGATGAAAATGAAGTTATATCGTCTATCTAAAACCATTCACAAAACTACTCTGGAGGGATTACAGATCCAAACAAAAAAACAACACTCTACATAAATCAGAAGAAACCATAGGAGAGAATGTTTATGACTTTGGGAAATTAGAAGTCATTCTAAACCAGACCCTAAATGCAAAAGGGATAGATTGATAAATTTGACTCCATGAAGGCTGATAAACGCAAACAGCCTGTCAAAGTTGTCTGCTACAAAAGGCATCATAAATAACGTTACAAGATTGATGAGCGTGAACAACACGTACAACATGTTGAGGCACAGTCAAAAAACAAGTGTCAGATTAAGAGATAGTATTCGCCAAATGTATAGCAGACAAAAGGTTATTAGCATTTAGATCTGTAAAGCACTCCTACAAAAAGGGAAAACTCAGATGGGAATGTGGAAAAAAAATAGAAGTTATTTATAAAAAATATATATGTAGGGGCACCTGAGTGGCGTGGTTGAGCGTCTGCCTTTGGCTTAGGTTGTGGTCCTGGGGTCCTGGGATCAAGTCCCGCATCGGGCTCCCAGTAGGGAGCCTGCTTCTCCCTCTGCCTGTGTCTCTGCCTCTCTCTCTCTCTGTCTCTCATGAATAAATAAATAAAATCTTTAAAAAATATATAATCAGCCAATGAACATAGGAGTAGAAGCTGAACCTCACCAATTATCAAGAAAAAAGTAATTATATTTAGAACATCCGGATAACAATTTTCAATCGTTCTATTGGCAAAAATTAAACATTAATAAAATGTCTTGACGTGGGTGTGGGAAAGCATACACACACATTGCTAATGAGAATATAAAATGATACATCATGGAGAGGAGCAGTTTGGCAATACTGAGTGACATAAAAATGCATGTTTGCTATGAGCCAGCAATTCCAGCTATTGCTGTCTAGTTTGGAAAAACACTGACACTTGTGCATAAGAAAACATGTACAAACATGCCCATTGCAGAGTTCCTCCTAGGGAAAAGCTAGAAACACTGAACTTAGGAATGCAACAAGAGCTGACCAAGTGCACCCTCAAACTGGGTAAGCACCGGTATGAGGCCGTTGCAAGAGGGGTCCCACAGTCGGTGCCCACCTGCACGGCTCTCCACTGGGCCCAACTGGATAAAAAAGCAAGTAACAGATATATGGCAGATGCTGTTTTATATAAAAAGAAACTAGATAACAGCATGGAATTACAGATTGCCTAAGGAACACATGTAAATGTGTGTGAATATGTGAAAGAAAGACCGATAGCAAACTAACCTAATTGATAAGCCAGGTTGCCCCTGGGATGATGAGGGATGGGGATGGGGATGGGGATGGGGATGGGGATGGGGCTGGAAGGGGATTTGTCCTTGCCCCCTTCTTTTTTTTTTAAATTTTTAATTTAATTAATTAATTTATTATTTATTTATTTATTTATTTATTTATTTATTTATTTCCCCTTGTCCCCTTCTTAAAAGAACTTACGTATTATTTCATTTTATTTTTTTTTAAAGATTTGATTTTATTTATTTGAGAGAGAGAGAGCACGAGTGAGGAGGAGAGGGAGAGGGAGAAGCAGACTCTCTGCTGAGCAGGGAGCCTGATACAGGGCTCGATTCCAGGACCCCAGGATCGTGACCTGAGCTAAAGGCAGATGCTTAACTTGAACCACCCAGGGGCCCCTCAATTTTATTTTTAAAAATTAAGTAGGTTTCCTGGTGAGTAACTGCTGAAGGTGAAACACTATACTCCCTTTAAACATAGATGCGTAAAATACCAACATTTAGATATCTATACACTTATAAATAGAAATTTAAGCACACACGTGTATGCATATATAGCATAACTTGAAACTAAGAGAGATTTTTCTTTTTTGTACCAGCAATAAAAAGGGAGCTCCCAAATCTAAGTGTAAGTGCTGTAGCCAAGAGGCTCACAGAGCAAGAGAATGGGGTTAGATTTTATTAGTGGAGATTGGGATTAGCCTCTAGTAGCAGCATGAGAAGCTAACAAAACGTGGAGGAGCCTGATAGGGACAGGCTGGAAAGCAGTGCACGTGTGCAGAACTGACAAAGGACAAACAGGCCAGAGCACCTACCCTCCTCACACTAAAATACAAACTTAGAAAAGCAGAGACTGAGGGAAATTTAAGAGACTGAGCATTTCTGTCTCTTTTTCTTTCCATTTCTTTTTTTAAGATTTTCTTTTTAAGTAATCTCTACACCCAAGGTGGGTCTTGAATTTACAACCCCGAGATCAAGAGTCGCATGCTTCACCAGCAGAGCCAGCCAGGCACCCCAATCCATCTCTTTTTTTAAACCAGAATATCTATTGCATGACGACTCACTGAAATCCTTAAGAGAAACTGTTAAATGCCACAAGCACCTATAAATAATTCTACTTAAAAGAGACTGGAAACTGTCTAAATTGACTGCTTAAATGATCACATCCAACCAGATTTAAATAAAATTGGACATTTAGGTTTCCTATTAAAGTCCAGGTGTAGCCTTTACAATGACTGTAGGTGAAATTAAAGGGCAGCCCGGGTGGCTCAGTGGTTTAGTGCACCCTCCTGCCTGGGGTGTGATCCTGGAGACCTGGGATCGAGTCCCACATCAGGGTCCCTGCATGGATCCACCTTCTTCCTCTGCCTCTCTCTGACTCTAATGAATAAATAAATAAAAATCTTAAAAACATAACGTTGTTTTTTTATTTGCCTGCCTGAGTTGTAGTGAAGTAAACATGCAACCTCTCTACTTAGTAAAAAACTATTACAGTATGTATTGTTTATAGATCTACTCCCCCCCCAGGTGTTCAGTGCCCGTGTGTCTAGCCAAAGAGAGTAAGTTTTTGGTGCTGCCAAGAGTCTGATCAATGAGGGCATCCTGAGCTAGTTTTGGCTGAGCATGCACTTACAAGGCCAATTATTTGTGCTGCTTTTTCTTAACTTTCTGTCCTTTATTTTGGGTTCTGGGGAACAGTTTGACCCAAAATGTCTGACATAATCTATGTAAGTTAATAGTGTTGGCTCACAGTGAAGAAGCAAAGACTATGGTGACTTTAAAACCAAAACCAAAACCAAGTGTTACAGTGACCTGAATTACAGAACTGACAAACAGAGAAGTCAGCCATCCCCTGCTAGATCTAGCCACATGAGAAAAAATGTGAAGCCCCAAATGTCTATGAGGCAGCTCCTCATCATGGAGGAGGCAAGGTGTTTTTTAACCACTTTGAAGAAACATCTGAATCCAGCTGTAATTGTTCATTTCCAACAACTCGGAGACCAGCAACAGCATAAATCTGAATGGTCAGCAGAGACTGCTGACCCACTTTGACCCACTCCAAGCATCCACCCTGGATGGCAACCACCACCCAACTTACCTTGGGAGGAAAAACTTCAATGCCGCTCTACAGTCCTGTAAGACAATACTACTTTTTTGAGATTTTAATTCAAAACTCATGCCAACCTGCCATTCAGAGATGCTCATCTCTGCCAAAGGTGTCAGATTTGCCAGGTCTGGGTGGTACCACAATTATTTGCTCAGTACCGAATTACATCAGCCGTGAGCTTAAAATGCATAATTTTCTAGGAAAAATGTAAATGAACAAGACTAACTTCAGGAGAAATAAGAAATCGAAACAATAATCATTAGGGAAATTGAAATTTCTTTAATAGTCAAAAATTTCCAATACCAAAAGACATCTTCAAGCCTTAATCATTTCATAGACCAGTTTTACCAAGCCTCTAATGACAGGAAATTCCACTCTTATATAAGCTGTTTCAGAGAACAGAAAAAAACTACTCAACTTGTAAGACCATTAGTACCTCGATATCGAAACGAGTATATAAGAGCAATTTAGACCAATTTCAAAAACCTAGACCAAAAAAAAAATCCAAATTAAAATATTTAGAATAGGTTTTTTTTTTTTAAGATTTTATTTATTTGCTTGAGAGAGAGAGAGAGAGAGAGAGAGAGCATGTGAGCACAAGTGGGTGGAGGGGCAAAAGGAGAGGGAGAAACAGACTGCTGGCTGAAGGGGGAGCCTGACCTGGGGCTCGATCTGGGAAACTGCAATCGTGCCCTGAGCCGAAGGCAGAAGCTTATAAGCCCCTATAAAGAGTTTCTTATTGGAGTTTTACTTCAATCAAATGTGTTTTGTTGATTGCACTATGTAATCTGTTTTCACTGGGAGGCAGTTTCCCTCAATGACACCTCAAACCCAAATTCATCATTATTCAGTTCTTTTAGTTATTAAAACAGTCTCAATTTTTTTCTTTTCTTTTTTTGAAGCCTCTTTCCCTTCACATCAGCAGCACACTGGCAAGTCTATGTAGTTTTTTTTTTTTAGATTCTATTTATTTATCAGAGAGTGCAGAAGAGCAATCACTAGCAGTGAGCAGCGGTAGAGGGAGAAGCAGACTCCCCACTGAGCAGGGAGCCCAACCTGGGGCTCGATCCCAGGACCTTGGGATCATGACCTGAGCCGAAGGCAGACGCTTAACCAACTGAGCCACCCAGGTGCCCAAAACAGTCTCATTTCAGTTATTAGGACTGACTCCTTCATTTTGAAACTTCAATTAATAGTCGAGTCAAAGCTTTCCTTCCTCATGCACTAGAACAGGGCTAAATCCTTGGCTCTAGTGACCTGGAACTGGAAATGAGGATGTGGGGCATGGATCAGTCACATCCCACATCCTCTTCCCTGTTCTTACAACTGGTATGCAGAATTCCAGAAATGACCTTCAACGATCCTTGCCCTGTAAGTGATGAATTTGATGCGATATTATGCCCATGATTCTGTTACATGACATGACAAAAAGGAGTTTATCTGAGTTGGCCAATTCTCATCACAAGAGCCTTTAAACTCCGAGGTCTCTTTGGCTGGTCACAGAGAAGTAAGTCAGAGATTTGAAGTGTAAGGGGGACTCAACAACCTGTTGCTGGCTTGAAGGAATGTAGGTGGCCTTGGCAGCTGAGAGAGGGCCCCCACCGACAGCAAGGAAAAGAAGGTCCCAGTTCCACAATTACCAAGAACTGAACTTGGACCACAATCTAAAAGAGCTAGAAAGCAGGTTCTTCTCTAGAGTTTCCAGAGAAGAACCCACGTTGGCCAATCTTCATCTTGACCTTGTGAGAACTGGAGCAGAGAAGAAACCCAGTCAAGCTTATTGGACTTCTTACACATAGAACTATGAGCCAACATACTTGTATTGCTTTAAGCCACGATGGTTACGGTAATTCATTGCACAGCAATAGAAGGCTGCTACATTACTCCTCTGGCCCTGAGGGGGGAGGGGGAAATGATTTTCCTTACGTGATTGCCCTTGAAATTTGTTGTATTTTTATTAGTTGGACATATTCATGTTTTCTTTTCTTTTAAAGACTTTATTTATTCATAAGAGACGGAGAGAGGCAGAGACATGGGCAGAAGCAGGCTCCCTGTGGGGAGCCTGATGCTGGACTCGATCCCAGGACTGAGGATCACGACCTGAGCCAACGGCAGATGCTCAACCACTGAGCCACCCAGGTGCCCTTCATGTTTTCTTTATATGAAAAAAATCCCTGCTAGATGATGGAGACATTTCTGTCCTCTTTCTGTTGGTTGTCTTGGTCTCTCTTGGTCTGTCTTGGTTTAATGCAAATTGGATATGAGTTCCCTCCATGTGGTGGGTATCCAAAAGTTAGTTCTCCAAAGGATCTATGGCACGGGTCCCGGCGGGAAGGCGGACAGGCTGGACCTGGATGAAGCTCAACTTTTTTGCCCCATCTCAGGACATTCCATCAACGGACATCTTATAGTGTCTGTTGCTGCCAGGGTTCTGTTACCAAGGCAGTGGGCATCTTGGGGGCTACCAGCAAAACTCCTTATACCACTGCCATCTTCTTCAAGGACCTGACCTGTGAGAAGCTCCTGAAACCCTTCCACACCAAAGCAGGGGGTGCTATGCAACCTCACTATGTCTCTTGCCAGTTGAGTGGCTCCACAACGTTCAGATAAGCCCCAAGTCTCAGATACGATTGGGGAGCAGAGAGTGGAGGTTATAAACTCTTCATTCCTCCAGAAGGTAACCTGTTTTGCTCCTGGTCCTTCCTTAAAACTGTCAATGCTAAAAGTCATCAAACCGGTTGAGCCTGTATTGCTCTGGGGGAACCAGAATCTCAGGTCAAGAACTAGACCTTATCTGAATTTAGCCTTGGAGAATTGAGTAACTGTTCTCAACAGGACAATATCTCGACTTAAATCCCTCTAAGGACAGGATAAGCTATCATTTATGCTCTATATATCCTGCTACACTATTTCTGTTGCAAATTCAGTGCATCAGTATTTAAAAAAAAAAAAAGATCCATTATAACTAAGTAGAGTCCTCTGAGTAAATACAAGGATGGTTCAATATTAGGAAATCTATCACTACAGCCTTACCATATTAAGAGATTAAGGAGAAAAGCCACATGATCATCTCCAGATACATAAAGAGGTATTAGATAAAATTGAACACTCATTCCAAAACATGAACAGAAGGAAACTTTTAGGGGGATCCCTGGGTGGCTTAGGAGTTTTAGCGCCTGCCTTTGGCCCAGGGTGATCCTGGTGTCCTGGGATTGAGTCCCACATCGGGCTCCCTGCATGGAGCCTGCTTCTCCCTCTGCCTGTGTCTCTGCCTCTCTCTCTCCCTCTCTGTGTCTCTCATGAATAAATAAATAAAATTAAAAAAAAAAAGGAAACTTTTAGAATGTAATAAAGGGCACCTACTGAAAATTTACATCAAACTTTAAAAGCATTTTTATTAAAGTCAGGAATAAAACAAGGATGTCCACTATCTTTGCTTCTCTTTCATAACAAAATAAATGCTCTAATGGTTGTAAGACAAGAAAAGAAGATATAAGAAAGGAGGAGGCAAATTGGTGATTTTTACAGATGATATTAACGTTTTCATAAAAAATTCAAGAGCATCTACTGAAAAACTAGCAGTATTTAGAAAACAAAATACAGCAGTATTAATGGCTGTAGGATCAAAATACAAAAGTCAATCATTGTTCTAAAGAGAAAATGATAAAACATTGTTAAAGTATATGGTAAGAGAGACCTGGAAAAAAAAAGTCCTCTTCTTTAGGACAATGAAGAATCCAGATTCAAAAGATGTCAAACTAATCTATTGACCCAATGCAATTTGAATAAAAATTCCAATAGGATTCTTTTTTAAGATTTAGACAAACTGATTCTAGAAGTGACAACCAAGAACAGCCAAAACAATACTGAAAAAGATAAAAGACAGCTTTTCTTGTTAGATTTTGAAACTCAGCATAAGTCTTACTACCCTATGGCTCAGTCATTTCTTTTGTATGTATGCAGCCTACTGTTTACAGATTCATAAATTTATAGTTAGTGTTATAAAAACATGGACTCAATGGCTGTACAGCAAATTGACAGTTATAATTGCCTCACAAAGGAAGGGGAATGGGATTAAGAATGAAAATAGGGAGATTTCAACTTAAAAATATTCCATTTTTTAAGTGTATCTGTATCAGAAATGACAAATGTGAATTCTAGGCAGTGGTTATGTTAGGTATTAATTGTTCTGTGAATGTTCCTGCATATTTTAAACTGACAAATTTATTTTATTTTTAAAGATTTTATTTATTCATAAGAGACAGAGAGAGAGAGAGAGAGAGAGAGGCAGAGACCCAGGCAGAGGGAGAAGCAGGCTCCATGCAGGGAGCCTGATGTGGGACTGGATCCCGGGTCCCCAGAATCATACCCTGGGCCAAAGGTGGCGCTAAACCGCTGCACCACCAGGGCTGCCCCTAAACTGACAAATTTAAACAAAAAGTGGATTCTCAAAATAGAAACAAAAAGCTGGTGTTTATGTTCACCATTTGGTGGGATTTTGCTTTTATTTTATTTATTTTAAAGACTTTATTTATTCATGAGAGACACAGAGAGAGGCAGAGGCAGAAGCAGGCTCCACGCCGGGAGCCCAATGGGCAACTTGATCCCAGGACCCCAGTATCATGACCTGAGCCATAGGCAGATGCTCAACCGCTGAGCATCTTTTTTTTTTTTTTTTTTTGGATTTTGCTTTTTAAATAACACTATTCATCTCCAGACATTTGGAAAGATAAGTGGAATTTGAACTACTTCTGTAACATAAGTCAAATATTGTGAAACTTTCAGCACTCTAAACCGTTTACACACTGTTCCTGAGATAAATCTTGTTTATTTTCCCCCATTCTTTAAAGACAAATCAGTTATCATTAGTAAATGCAAGTAAGAAGTGGCCCTGGGACCAGGACAAAAATCGATTACAAATGTGTTCACAGAGTTTAGGTTCCAAAGAATATAAGATACTCAAGGTGTCTCCATCTCTTGGAACAAAGGAGGGTATCGAGAGCAATGCTTCTAAAAATTAAGAAGTTTGTTCTCAGAAAAGCTTGGAGTCAGTAGAAGAGCAGAATGACATAGGATAATACTGGAATGCAAGAAAATGGCAGCAGCGTTTTTTTTTTTTTTTTAAGATTTATTTATTTATTTGAGAGAGGGCATGCGTGTGCACACACGAGTGGGGGCAGAGGAAGAGGGAGAGAGAATCCCAAACAGACTCCTCACTGAGTGGGGAGCCCATTGTGGGGCTTGATCCCATGACCTGAGATAATGATCCGAGCCGAAACTAAGAGACACTGAGCCACTCAGGTGCCCCCTCTTTTTTTTAAATTCATTTTTATTTTTATTTATTTATACAATTTTATTTGTTTATTCATGAGAGACACAGAGAGAGGCAGAGACACAGGCAGAGAAAGAAGCAGGCACCATGCAGGGAGCCTGATGTGGGACTGGATCCCGGGTCCCCAGAATCACACCCTGAGCCAAAGGTGGTGCTAAACCGCTGAGCTACCCAGGCTGCCCTCTTTTTTTAAAATTTATTTTATTATTATTTTTTTAATGGTAAAGTTACAAACAATAGGACCCAGATTTTAGAGAGGATCCAGCGTGATTTCTCATTCCTCATTTTGACTCCTGCAGTATTCAGTATCATTACTTGACTCATCTAGTTTGGGGACACCATTATGTGGCCTGTGTTGGGTGGCTTTCTGGTCATTTCTTTCATTCTTTGCTGTTTCTACCCTTGCTGCCTTATCCCAGTCCAATGTCTTCTCTCTTTTGAGGAACTCATCCCTTCTTCCCTTCTGAGCCAACTATCACCTAAAGAGCTCGGTCTCTAGCCTGAGCTTCAGTTCCACGTTTTCTACCACTGAACTCTGCTCTGTGATGAATCATGCAAAACTCAACAACCAGCCAAATTTTCGTTTTCTCCAGACTTTTGTCAGTGGTATCATCCTTCGCCTTGGATGGAAATTTATCAGCCTAGTAGGTTCTAGGACAGCAGGGAGTATGACTATCTTGTTCAATACCTGGGGCCTTGGGTAGTGCTTGTTACACGTGGTAAGTTTTAAGTACCAAAGCCTTGAAAGATCAAATCCTTACCTCATCCATCTCTCTCCCCAATACTTTGAATCTGAATTACATCTTCCCTATTTCTGTTATTTTCTCCATCTCTCGACATTTTCTTTTATCCTGTGTCAAGCACAGTGTCACAACCACAAACCTCAGCATACTTGATATGATAAAGATGAGGTTTTTTTTTTTAAGCCAAACCAAATCGCTGAAAATAATATGAACAATTAAATCCATTGAGTGATCAAGGCCTGGGTGGCTCAGTGGTTGATCATCTGCTTTTGGCTCAGGGCTGATCCCAGGGTCCCTGGATCGAGCCCCGCATCGGGCTCCCCGCAGGGAGCCTGCTTCTCCCCCCGGCCTGTGTCTGTGCGTCTCTCATGAATAAATAAAATCTTTAAAAAAAAAATTGAGTGATCAGTATGTTTATGAAAGATTCCTTTCTAGTAGGCTAGAGAGTGGAAGGTAAAGTTATATATATAAAAAAAAGCCCCTATAAAAAAGGAACTAATTGCTTCCTGGCCAAACCACCTTGTTCTTAACAAGGACTACTTTTTGCGTCGAGCCGCCTCAAGTCTTAGGTCCTTATTTTTAAGTTGCCACGCCTACGTGCCGAAAGTGGCAAGGTCTTTCATTATTGAGTTCCTATTATATAAATATATACTTTTAATGAGAAGGAATGTCACATAAACAAACCCAAACATTCTGGAAGCATAAAGTAACCTCGGTTCTTTACTGCCCCCGCCACCCCCATCAGGGCGGCCGCCCAGAGGCTTCTATTTCTCCGACTAGAACGTTTCTACGCATCGCGTACAAGACTATTTTGTAGTGTTTTTGATCGTCCTTTAAAAAAATAGAAGTCTTGAAATAACTCGTTTGTATACAATTCCAGTGGCCGGCAGTGTGGGCTTAATATATCGCACAGCTGTCAATTTTGGTTTCTCTATTGGTAGCGGCGCTTAGATACGCCCGGTGCCTGCAGTTTGGTGGTAAACACGTGACATACAGAAATAGCGCAACGGTTAGAGTCCCAAGGGTCGCGCGCCAAGCGAGCTGCGGCGGCCTGGGCCGAGCCCCCCGCCCCGGGGAGGACTGGGGGGGACTGGGGGGGACTGGGGTCGGTGCACCGCCCCGGGGGGCCTCCTCCCCCCCACCCCGCACCCGCTCCAAGCCGACCGTCCTTCCCCCCTCCCCCGGGCCCCTACCCGCACCCCAAGCCGCCTCCTCCCTCCCCCACCACTCCCTCCCCCCCTACCCCCCCACCCCAGCCCCCCTACCCGCATCCCCCTGGGGGTCTCCTCCCGCGCCCCGCCTCTCGCCACCCAGGACCTCCTACCCCCGCACCCCAAGCCGCCTCCTCCCTTCTCCCCTCCCCCAACCCCTCCCTCTCCCCCGCGCCCCCCTACCCGCAACCCCTGGGGGCCTCCCCACCCCACCCCACCTCCAGGCCGCCTCCCCCTCCCCCACACCCCCCGGGTGGCCTCCCCCCCCACCAGCCAGGCGGAGGCGGCCCCACGCGGGAGCTGCGCGCGCCGCCCCCCTCCCCAGCCTCCCGGAGCCCTCTCCTGCCCGGCGAAGCCGCCTCCCCCCCCCTCCCCTCCCCCACCCCGGGCGGCCCCGCCCCCTCCCGGAGGCCCCGCCCCCGACGGCAGACGTGGGAGGGCGGGCGCGCGCGCAGAGCGCCCGGATGAGCGGCGACTTCCGGCGCGGGGCGGGCGGCAGGGGGCGCGTCGGCCGCACGTCGGCGGCTGGGCTCCTGGGGCCTGCGCGGCCCGGGCTGGGCGAGGGGACATGGGGCCGCCGCGCGCGCCGCTCTGAGCCGGGCCCGCGCCGCCGCCAGGAGCCTCCCTGCGGGACCGGGGCGTCCGAGCGCCGCCAGGGGCATGGCCGCCGGGGCCGGGGGCGGCGGGCTGCTGCGCGCCCCGTGAGGGGCCCAGGGGAGCCGTGGGGGCCGCTCGCCGAGCAGCAGGTACGGGCCGCGGGGCTCGTCGGGCGACCCGGGGCTCGCGGCCTTTGTGCGCCCGGGTGGGGGCGCGGGCACGTGGGCCGTGGGGCTGCTGGTCGGGAGGAGGGCGGGGCTTCGGGCCGCGAGCCGGGCGCCCCTCCCCCTCCCTTCTGCGCCCCCCCGGTCTCCGCGGGTGGTCGGGGTCAGGGTCACGTGGGCGCGCGGGCGAGGGGCGGGAGCTGTGCTGGAGCGGCCGGTCTCCCGGCTCGGGGCCCCGAAGGTGGCAGGTGCCTGTCGTGTGGCCTCCGCGGGCCGCGCGCGGTGTCTGGGCGAGTCTGGGCTGGTCCCGTGGGCAGGTTGACTCAGCTTTTCCCTTGGGGCGGGTCAAGTTCGGACACGTCCCGCGCACGCAGGAGCGGGAGCTAAGCCCCGACTTGCCTCCAGCTGCGGCTATTTAAGCCGCGCGTGTCCCCAGCTGCGCTCAGAGATAGGGACCTGTGCTCCCGACCCGCGGCCCCGACTCCGCCCGCATCCAGGTGAGGCCCCGCTTACTCTACTGCCTTTGCTCTAACAGGGACAGCACTCAAGGGCGTTATTTTTATCCCCTTTCCGTGTGACTTTGTTGTTGTTTTTCCCCGCAGATGTTTCATTATTTCGAGTTTTTATCTTGTGTTTTTTTTTTTTCTTTTCTTTTCTTCTCCCCACTTGTAGGCAAATGTGCAATACCAACATGTCTGTGTCTACTGATGGTGCTGTAAGCACCTCACAGATTCCAGCTTCGGAGCAGGAGACCCTGGTTGGTATTTATGGGGGTGACCAACTGACTTCTGTTAGACCCGCATTTATAGCCCGGTTCTCCAAGCGAAACTAAACTGTGCCAGTCAGGGGCAGGTGTGAAGCAGCCCGTAAGAATCGGTACTTGTTTTCTCTCTTGGGTCCTTTATCACTCTGGATATAAAATTGAGTTCCATTACATTCTTAAACGTGGATGCTGAGGTCATGTTCGTTACAAACCAATATTTGTTTTCTGTTTTGACTTGTCAATGTTTAACTCTTTGAAACGGTTTTTGAAAGTCACAAAAGTTAACTCACGCTTGTAAAGATTTTTGGGCATCAGGGAAATGTAAAAAAGCTTGGAAGCTGAAAATTCTAGTCTTCTCTTTTGGCGGTGTCTTTTAGGTCTTTCTCTCTGTGTGTATCCACATACATACATGCACATTTTATTTTATTTTTTTTAAAGATTTTATTTATTTATTCATGAGACAGACACAGAGAGGCAGACACACAGGCAGAGGGCGAAGCAGGCTCCATGCAGAGAGCCTGATGTGGGTGGGACTGGAACCCAGGACTCCAGGATCAGGCCCTGGGCTAAAAGCAGCGCTAAACCGCTGAGCCACCCAGGCTGCCCTATTGTGTTTTTCTTAATAATTTGTAGTAGTTCTTTGTGTTTCAAATGTATTAGACATCTGTCATTTACAAAGATTGCATAGAACTTTGTTGTCTTTTTCCTATTGAGAATGTTTAAGTGAAGTCCAGTTTATGGACTTGTTGGTTTTCGCATTTCATATCATGCTGTGGAAGAACTTGCCCATCCCAAGATTATACAGATAGAGTCCTGTATTTTCTTGTGGTACATCTAGATCTATCTTTGTATTTCTTTTTGTTATTAAATGTAAGATTAAGAATGGTATTTGTAGTTTTCTTATACGTATTTTAGGTCTTAATAAACTGATGGCTTTCCTTTACAGATTTTTATTTTGAGTTTTCTGTAGTTTGAAGTTAATATAGCATACATAAAATTTCAGGAGAAAAAATTTATCTTTCAAGAGAGAGTTCATTAAGTCTAAAAGTGAAGTGTATATGTAAGGACACACACAGAAGTGCGAGCAGAAAAGTTAAAGATTCAATACCACACTTACTGTGTATTTTAAGTGTTTTGGTTATTAGATAATATTCTGTTGATTAGCTAGAAATAGGCAGTTTTTCTTAAATCTAGTTTTGAGAGTTCTATTCCAAACTGGGATGCTGTTAGATTTCAAAGTTAGATAAAGGAAAAGAGTATATTGAGAAGAGGAACAGAGGCACCTGTCTGTGTGGAGGTGGCAAGCTGTAAAGACCCTTGAGTTTTACAGATTTTGATGCAGCATCAGTTAGGGAGAAAGAGAATATTATATCCCTACCTCCTTGCCAGTCATTTCCTCAATATCTAGAGATTGTAAAATCTCTAGATCAGGGTCACGTACACCCTAGCCTGTGGGCTGTATTTGACCTCCTGCCTATTTGTGTAGCCATGGCCATTGGGTTCAGTATCTGTATTTGAATCCAGACCTGGCAGGAAAGTCTTAAAATATTTGCCATCTGGCTCTTTATAGAAAAAATTGACTCCCAATCTATTTGGTGGGTTCCTTAAACACAGCTCATGTTTTATTTACCATTTGCCCTCCCAGTACCTACTGCTGTCTGGTGCGTGGTGGAAGCTCAGTAAATACTTGTCAGTAGGTATTTGAAATGTAGATCACCTAAGAGGCAGCATGATATAGTAGGAAGAAAATGCTGGTTTGTAGTTGAGGGTTGTGAATTGCAGCCTCAGATCTGCTTTTAATTATCCTTGTCAGTTTGAGTTATTTAAATCCTCTAGCCTTTAGGAGCCTAATGTGTGGGAAGAAAAGATTGGGAAACAGAATTACCTTAAAGACTTACTCTTTTCTCTTGGACTTTGCAATTTAGTTTGTGGTAATCTTATTGGAGTATTCCATTTATAGCTAAGTTTAAGGTAGTAAGCAAATAATAGAAAGAGCTGGAGGAAAAGAATAGTTTTCACTGCCTTGGCATGGATACTGTGTTTGATTGCAGCTGATGATACTTGAGGATTCTGTGATTATTTGCATAGTAATGAAATCAGCATTTTTTCCCAACTGCCTTGATAAGTCTATGATCTTCAGTTTCTATTGTCTGTTACATTTAGTGAAAACATTATGACTTAATTTTTGAGTTCTAATCTTGTGAGATTGTTAAATACAACATCTACCTTTATTGAAGTTCTTCATGGACATGCTTGCTGTGGGGATTATAGCTCTGGAATAATTTTGGAAGTATAATAGCAGCTTTTTGTTCTTTGTAGGTTAGACCAAAGCCATTGCTTTTGAAGTTGTTGAAGTCTGTAGGTGCACAAAAAGACACTTATACTATGAAAGAGGTAAGCTAAATAAAGAGTTAACAAGATAACTAATGTTTTGTTAGTTACATGTGGCCATGGGGAGAAATTGACCATATAGAGGGAATTTTTTTTTGTTTTGTTTTTTTTAGTAAGCAGCAATATTAAGTATTGTCATTTGGATTATAAATTGAAGCTGAAATTCTAATTATACTTGAATATCATTTGTCAGGTAGGAATTCTTGAGATGAAGGGAGGCTTTGTAGGGGTTCTTAGCATTTTTGTGCTGTGGACTTAGGTGGCAGACTGGAAAAGTCTTCTCAGAATCTAGTTTCTAAATGCATAAACCAAAATGTATAGGATTACAAAGGAAAACAAATTACGTAGAATACAGTTATCAAAATAGTAAACAAGTTTGTGATATGTGCTTTTTTGTGTTAGCACATTGAATAATAAGATTTAGCAGGAGATTTTATGTAATTTCAAAGTAGTGAGGAGGATAGTTACTATTTTGAGATGTTTACACCAAGCAAAGTATGATATGAAAACACTTGTGATTTTTACTGGTGACATAATCACAGGTATTACTAATACTTTGTGGTTTGTTGCCTATATTCATAATTGAAGGAAAAGCTAAATTTCAGTTAAAAAGTAATGAAAATATAGATAGAAATTTTTTTTCCATCCAAATTAATGGATCCCCTGAATTCTATCCAAGGACTTCTTGGGCATCCATGGATCCCAGGTTAAGAACTTCTGCACTAGAGATACATGAGTACAGTATACTGATCTTTCTGGGATAGAGGTGAGCTGCTTCATGAACATATGTTCTATTTAACGGATACATTTCAATGTATTGTTCTCTAGCCTTAAATTTGTGCACAGAACCATGATTTTCAGTGAGAGATTGGGCCATCTTAGGCACAATTTCATTGTGAATGAAGTTTGCCTTTTCCCCATCTCTCCCACTTAGTTTGTGGGGCCCAGAGTGCTCAAAACACTGAAGTACCTTATCTACATCAGGTTAGTGGGTCAGGAAGAGACTCTGCACCTTTTTCTTTTTCAGCCACACTTTTTATAAACTGTATGGGATGTTTGGTAGGAGTGTAGGAGTCTTCTTCCTTTCCCCCTATCAACTTGTCTTCTTCAATCCATAGTCACCAGGTAATATTCTTTTAAGTCTGAGGCCGGTTTAACCAGTTAAGTCTACAGACAGTAGGGTAGCTTGCAGGGAAGCATGGAGGTTAAGGATGTTTTTGAGGTTAAAGCTGTATTTATGGCTGTTAACTTGGTTTGTCCTCATCATTATGTAATTGGTTAAGGAAACAAAAGGTATACATTTAAAAGTAGATAGAAATAAGGGGGAAATTGATTAGGCCATTATAAAGGTGTAGAAAGCTTTATTGAGTTTCCAGTTGTGGGATCTTTGTTCTGGGGCATGTGGGAGAGTGATGACAGCTAGTATGGGGAAGTAGAAAGAACTCTGGACTTAGGAGTCAGAAGACCAGGTCCCATTTCCTTATCTCTAATACAGTGAAAACAATTCTATGAAGTAGCAGAAGAATGAGATAGTACTTGTTAAAGTACATTTAAACTGTAAAAAAAACCAAACACAAAAAAACCATAGATATTTAGGTGGTTAATAGGTTTGTATGTGGATGTCTTAAGGTGTATCATTTATTTCATTGTTTTAGTGGAGCATACAATATTTAACTGTATATGCATGATTCACGGTTACTATTTTGATTATTTATTGTTGCATAGATTATATTGATGTCTTCAAGAGTTTATTTTATTCACCAAATTCTTCCAAACTGTTGTGTAGATGTAATTGGTCACTTTCCTGTCATCCTCACCTGTGATGACCTCAGGCTGTTGAGCTGTATGGTGTTTGGGACTATTTAATAAATGACTTTAGGTCACTGCTATATTTCAGTTGATGATTTGATTTTGTAACTTTTTATTGCTCTCAGTGGTTTTGCATTTTGCTGCCCTTTCCCTTCTAGTATGTATATACGTAGTACCTAGGTATCTGGGCAGAGTTAAAGTCCGTTACACATACATAATTTAAGTAAATTGGAGAAGCAGTGTCTACTCCCATAAATTAAAAGGAAAAGATTTAGAAGCTTTTTTTAAGAGTACAGAATAGTTGTTATTCTAGACCATTTTGGGTATGGTTGCTGGTTTAACCATCTTTAGATAAATGAGAAGTTGAATGTATTTGAAACTAACATTTAATTTTCTTTAATCTCAGAATCCTATTTCTATTTCAGGTGATATTTTATCTTGGCCAGTATATTATGACTAAACGATTGTATGATGAGAAGCAACAGCATATTGTGTATTGTTCCAATGATCTTCTAGGAGATTTGTTTGGAGTGCCAAGCTTCTCTGTGAAAGAGCACAGGTAAATTCTTCAGTTTAGTCCGTTGTAAAAAGCCAGCTGGGCAAACATTTCAGTTTACCTCCTCCTTTTGTTAGAGAAAAATTGTTGCATGCAGAAATTGAATATAGCATATTGTTTGAGAACCTGAATTCTGGAATCTAATAAATCTGGGTTTGAGACCTAGCTCAGTCCTTTACTAGCTGTGTGACTGGGTAAATTGATTTACCCTCTCTGAGCCTCAGTTTATCCTACTTGTAGGGATAATATAAATACCTCATGTGTAAGTTACGAAGAAACAATGTGTAAGAAGCAGTGCTTGACACAGAGAAGGCATTTAAATGTTAGTCACAGGGGTGCCTAGGTGACTTCAGCTCAGGTTATGATCTCAGGGTCCTAGGATGGAGCCCTGGGTCAGGCTCCCTGCTCAGTGAGGAGTTTGCTCTTCCTTCTCCTTCTCCCCGTCCCCGGCTTGTGTATACTCTCATAAATAAATATTTACCCAAAAAATGTTAGTCACAATTACTGTGTATTTAAAAATATTATTGCAGTTACTTTGAAAGGTAGTCTTTAGGCCACACTGTGGTAAAGGTTTAAGTTTGAGCCTTACTTTGGAGAATATTTTGTCATACATCATCATAGCACTTAATCGGCTAAATTTAACCCAGCTAACATTTCTAGAATTACTCTATTAGGAACTGAAGACTGTTTTTTCAGTCATTCTTTCCTTACATTAGAATTCCTTTTCCCATTTGGTTTAGTACAGTCCATGTGGAGCCTTAGTATGATGTGTAGCTTAATAAATGGGAGGAATACTCTTTCACATGAAACAACTAGATTCTACTAGTATAATGTTCAATAATAGTGTAGCTAAAAAGATAGTATTTAAATGGAAAATTTATAACTCTGAAACTACTTCATTATATAAGCATAATATGTATTCATTATTGGACAGTAGGAAAAGGCATAAAATGAAGAATAGGAAAAAAAAAGTCTAGTTTGTCATCAAATAGTATTTTTTTATTTTATTTTTATTTTTTTATTTCTATTTTTTTTATCAAATGGTATTTTTAACTTGTCATTTCTATATTACGTGTAGATGTGTTTTGACTCAGTTGTGAACATACTATGTTTAATTTTGTCAAGCTTTTTAATTTAACACTGTATAAATATTTATCTGATTTATATTCCTATTTTGCATTTGGCCTTGGGATCTAGGCTTTATTGTATAAATTTAAAAATTAGGGCAGCCTGGGTGGCTCAGCGGTTTAGCACCGCCTTCAGCCCAGGGTGTGATCCTGGAGACCCAGGATCGGGTCCCACGTTGGGCTCCCTGCATGGAGCCTGCTTCTCCCTCTGCCTGTGTCTCTGCTCTGTCTTTCTCTGTGTGTCTCTCATGAGTAAATAAATAAAATCTTAAAAAAAAAAAAAAAAAAAAGAATTAACTGTATTGGTGACTTGGTACCATTTGAGTGTTGAATCTTCTGATAATGTTCTGGGGTATGATTTTATAGTTTCTCAGATTGAAGGCATAGTTTAAAAAATTATCTTTGACTTGAATTCTATGTTGAATAGTTGAACAGTGGGGAAATTATTGACTGGGAAAAAGAATATGAATAGGAATATTGATATTTATAAGTTTACGGAGCTGTATCATTAGTCCCAAGGGGAAAAGAAATATTTGGGAGTGGTATTTCCCCTTAATGATGAGAATTAGAAATTATATCATGTGACCAGTAACATTGTCTAAAATCATTAGCTTAAAAGAAAGTATGCCATAATATCAGTGAAAATTAAAATAGGTGAATTGTCTTTCTATTGGGATGTAAGCTCCATGAGGGCAGAGATTTGTTTCCATTTTATTTCTTTTTTTCCTGTTTCTAGAATAGTGACTGGTTCATCATAGGTTTTCAGTCTGTGTTTATAAATGAATGAAGGAAGCTTCATCTCTTAATAGATTTTAATATAAGAAAGAAAATCCATTAGGTGATTGGTCCATGGTTGATAGAAATCAAAATTACAATTGTGCATGATCCACTGTCTTTGTAGGCAGTCTACTGCCTTTTTTTTTTTTAATTTTAGTTAATTATTCATGAGAGAGGCAGAGACATGGGCAAAGGGAGAAGCAGGGTCCCTGTGGGGAACCCAACATGGGACTTGGACTTACTTGTTCTAGGTACTCCGAGATCACGCCCTGAGCTGAAGGCAGACACTTAGTTGCTGAGCCAGCCAGGTGTCCCTAGGCAGTCTACTTTTAAACTTTAAGCACAGAGATAGAAATTTTCTTTTTTGTTTGAAAATAGATATATCAACCCTGTTTCTGCATTCACACTCATTCTCTGGGGTCTTTTGGTAAAGTCCAAACAAGACACATTTCAGGAAATGGAGATAGGAAATCCTTCCAGTGAGAGAGACCTTTGTGATTAATAAGAGTAACTATGTAATCATTGGACAACTAATTATCATGATGCTTTTTTTTAGGACCTTGCTTGCCAGTGACTTAGTTTGAATGCAGTGATTTAAAATTTTTAGCTTATGTACAATTTAGTTAATGCTAACGTGTATATAAAAATCTGAAGTCCTATTTAATATATTTTTATTTTAAGATGTACATCTCCTTTTTTCCCTGTCCCTACTAGGAAAATATATACAATGATCTACAGAAACTTGGTAGTAGTCAATCAGCATGGTAAGTTAATTTTGAATACCATAAATAAGCACTGTAAAATATTTTAAAGACATTTTGTGTATGTGGAGTCATTTAACAGGAAGAAATGAATTGTATGAACTAAAGCAACATAATACTAAGGTTCTAATGCAGATTTGTGATATGTAAAGTTAAATACCTTTATTCCACCAATTTAAGCCTTGGAATATCAGTATTAGAATTTGTTTTGAAATATTTCTTTTCTGGGGGATCCCTGGGTGGCACAGCGGTCTGGCGCCTGCCTTTGGCCCAGGGCGCGATCCTGGAGACCCGGGATCGAATCCCATGTCGGGCTCCCGGTGCATGGAGCCTGCTTTTCCCGCTGCCTGTGTCTCTGCCTCATTCTCTCTCTCTCTCTGTGACTATCACAAATAAATAAAAATTAAAAAAAAAAAAAAAAGAAAGAAATATTTCTTTTCTGGATTTTTGGGGAGCAGTACACAAGTATTTGTTAAATATTTTTAAAATTTTTCTTTTTATTTTAATTCCAGTATAATTAACATAGTGTTATATTAGTTTCAACTGTACAATGGAGTAATTCAACAATTCCATACATTAACTGACAGTCATCATGACAAGTGGACTCCTTAATCCCCATCACTTGTTTAACCACATTCCCCCACCTACCTCCCCTTTGATAACCATCATTTGTTCTCTATAGTTAAGAATCTGTTTTCTTGGTTTTGTTGCTTAAATTCCACATAAGAGTGAAATCATATGGTATTTGTCTTTCTCTGACTAATCTCACTTAACGTTATATTCTCTAGATCCATCCATAGTGTTGCAAATGGCAGGATTTCATTCTTTTTATGGGTGAATGCTATTCCACTGTATAGATATGTACCACATCTTCTTTATCCGTTTATCCATTGGTGGACGCTTTGGATGCTTCCATATTTTGGTTTTTGTAAAGAATACTGTGTATATCTTTTCGAATTGTTATTTTTGTGTTCTTTGGTTAAATAGTGGAATTACTGGATCATATGGTGATTCTATTTTTCATTTTTGGGAAACCTCCATACTATTTTTCACAGTGGCTGCACCATTTTGCATTCCCACCAACAGTGCATGAAGATTCCTTTTTCTCTACATCTTTACCAACGTTTGTTGTTTCTGAAAGGTAGATAAATTCGAGGTCATGCTTATTAGAGGTATAACACACCTTGAAATGTGTACTGGAAAGGTTTTGGGAGGTTATATAGATATCTAATATGAATGAATGAATGAGTCCTCTTTTGTTTTTGTTTTTTTTGTTTTTTTTTTGTGTGTTTTTTATAATAGACAAAACTTTTATCAATTTATTAAAAATGGCATTTCCCTACCTGTAGACTTACAGTTCTTAACTGGTTATTTTTAGGTCACATACTCCGTGGATAATCTGATGAAAGCATTGGGTTCTTATTTTAGTAGAGATACACATAAACATATACAGTGATATACTGGTAAATCTTTAACAACCCACTTTTTTTGGGGAAATGCCCTGATTTATGGTGTTTTCTGATCCCATGGTGTAAATACATTGGCCATTTTCAGGCTTCATACATGGACTTGGTAAAAAGAGGCACACAGCTTTGAGTACGGGTAGGAGCGGTCTCTCAGCACACCATAGACTTTTTTTTTTTAACATAGACTTCTTATAGCCTCCCCTCAACTATAATTTTAAGAACTGTTCTCATAAGCTTGTTTACTTCGTACAATGAACTGACCACTCTTTTGTGCTTCCACTGTTGTGTATTTAGGTTTTGTTACACATTCTTTTGTTATACTTGTTTGTATTTCTGTTTCTTGTTTCCTAAGCAGGTTTGCATTATATATTAACAGTATGGTGTTTTATTAATATGTTTAATAAATGTGTTGAGTTGAATGCTCTTCCAAAGCTAGGACTTAAGACCCAGAAAAGGACATCACTGTCTTATCCTAGAGTAGAAGTGACTGTTAGTTTGGTGACATGTTTTGTTGTTTTACAAAAACTCTTTATGAATTCAAATGAAGGCAAATAAAGCAAGCAACTATAGTATTGTAGTAGCATTTTCAGTTTTCTTAAATATTACCCTGATGTATTGATTCATTCATGTAAAGAAACCTTGGGTAGATTACTAGAAAAATTGTATATTAATGAGTTGGTAACCTGTGGATTATTTGGGTATTTCCGTTTTGAGTTTGTTTCAGGTTTCAGTTTAGTAGAATTCATTTCTGCACTTCTGTAACTGTTATCAACCTATCACTTCTCAAAATTTCCTTTTTATTTAATCTGCATTGTAACATAATACAGATATAACAACATATTAATATAATATATATTATTTATTATATTAAAATGAAATATAGCTTGTCTGTATCTACAACTTAAAATCCACATAACCTGTGATAAAAAGAAATAAACTGTTATGATAATGTGCATAATTTTAAAATGTTAGTGAGCGGGCCTGACATTCCCATTAAGGTGAGGATGTTTCCGAGGGAGTAACAGGGTATTTGATTATGATCTTTGGCAACTGTGTATATTCTGTGTGTATTTGAAATTTTGACTTCTGAACTCCACGTCTTGTACATCCAACTACAAGCTAAACCTACCTACCAGAATGAGTTTCATGCATTTAGTTCATTATCTTTCCATCCTAATTTGTTTATCTTCTGAAGTTTCTCTCTTGGTGAATGATCCTACCTGTTTACCCACCCAAGGCAGAATCTTGGCATCCTCCATAATGCCTTTCTCCTTTGCCTCGTGTATCTGATGCCTGGCCTTGTTGGTTTTTACCTTTTTAACTTATCTGGAATTGATCTCTTTTCCATGCCCCAGTTTAGGCTTTAATACTTTGGCATTTGTATTATTGCAGTTACTGTCTACTACTGGCTTCCCTGCTTCTCTCTCCCTCTCTCTCTCTCTCCCCCTATCCCCCTCTCCCCCCCCCCACCGCCCCCTCTATTTTGCCAAAGTGATATGTCACTTCTCTGCTTAAAGTGACCATGTAGGGGTTCCTTATTGTTCTCTGGATAAAAAACTTGCTGTGTACTGCAAATCAGTTTTATCTATTGGATTAAACATTTTTAACAGTGAGTGGTTGCAACAGTGCCATTGGGCAGATTCTAAAGTGTCAGCCAGGAAGGATGCAACGATGCAGGATTGACGGCACGAGGGCTACTTGTTGACATCCTTGTTCTGTTTCACAAGACACACAGAATCCTTTATGAGCTTTCTTACATGCCGGTAATAATTAACTGCCTATAGTTCCCTGCAACAAACATTGGTAATTCACTTCTGGATGCTTTTTTTCATGGAGTATTCTCTTCTGGAATAGCCTTTCTTAGTCCTACTTCTTCATATTCTACTGTAAAACCTTTCTTGATTCCTTATTCCTCAGACCTGCCCTATTCCTACCAGATTGCTCTCGTCTCCAGTGATTTATCTTACAATACTTCTTTTATCGTGTTTATTATGCTTTTATTACTTCTAATGTAATGCTACTCTGTATTAAAATTGAATTATTTACATCTCTGATATCTAGCATGAGGTTGGCTCCTGGGAGATACACATTTAATGTTTGTTGAAAGATTAAATTGTGTAAGTTTGTCCTGGCCTGACAAACTAGTTTCTTTCCTAGTTTGTAATTCTTTGTTGTTGTTACCTTCCCCCCCACCCCCCCCATCAGAACCATCAGATTCAGGCACATCTGTGAGTGAAAATAGCTGTCACCGTGAAGGTGGGAGTGATCAAAAGGTAATCTGGGAATGAACACATTTTATAATGTTTTTTGAAAGTTAGATTATTTTAAACAAGTAATTTTTAGCTTCCTGGTGTTACAAGTTCGTTTTTGTTTTTTTCTCTCCCCTCCACACTGCCCCCCCCTCCCGCCCCGCCTCCCCGCCTTGAATGCTTAAGGACCCTGTGCAAGAGTTGCAGGAAGAGAAACCTTCATCTTCAGATTTGATTTCTAGACCATCTACCTCATCTAGAAGGAGAACAATTAGTGAGACAGGTATTTATGATTATTTAATTGGCACTTTCAAATAGCTTTTGACTGTTTATTTTCTAATAAAATTAATGCATTTAGACTAAATGAAATTGTGTGGGGTTTTTTGCTTTTAGATGAATGCATTTCTGAGTTTCTTTCATACCTATTTTTATATGATTTATTTGGCTTAAAAATTTCTTAGCAACATTTTTCTGGTTGACTATAGCAGGCACAGTTTCCTGGGCCCCACTGGAGTTTATAGTTAGCCAGCTGTCTATTATTCAAGGTAATAGAGGACAAGTATATAAACTATTTTAGCCCTTATTCTTAATTATTGTAGCGATTAAAATATTTATTGTTTCTAATAAGTGATAAAACACAGCACTGAGTTTAAAACCAAAGTAAATAATATCGTAGAACTGACAATGAGATAAAATAGCGGAGAACATTTTTATAGAGAAAAGATTGTGGAGAAGGCTATTGCTTGATCAAAATTCATAATAACTAAAACTGTGATTGAGATGAAAGAAGAATTCAGCAGATCAGTGAGATAGAATAGATAAAAACCCAGACTCGTATGTCCATGAAGGCAGAGAGCGGAAAGGACAGAGGATATTTGTTAACTGCATGGGACTGGAACAAATGGTTAGTTATTTGGGGAAGAAAAAACAAGTTCTATCTGTACCATATATGAAAATGAATTCCAAATGAGTTTAAAAGATAAATGAAAAAGATATTTGATGGATATTCGCTTTAAATTTGACAGTGTTAATACCCTTATCACATAAAAAGTTCCCTCAAATTGAATAAAATATTAAAGATCCATATCGCTAAAAAAGCAAAAACCCAAATTTTTCATAGTAAATATAAAATGACTAAAATATGAAAGGGGGGTGGATTTTAGTGATTTTGCTTTATAGACAATAAAAAATGCAAATGTGTTTTTTCTAGGCTATCAAATTATTGCAACTCTTGCAAAGAAACTGGGTCCTGGGATCCAGCCCCATGTCAGACTCATCCTTATTAACTTGTGTGTTGGCAGTGATAGACTATTGGTGTATCAGTTGGTATAAGTTGGTGTTAAACCTTTACAGATTTAAAAAGGCTTGGAGTTCTTACCCTTATCCCAGTAACTCTACTTCTAGAAATCTATCCTAGAGATATAAACAAATTCAAAGATTATATATTTAGAGACACTAATTTTACAGCATCATTTATAATTGAAGACATACATGGTAGAAAATGTCATCACTCTAGTTCAGGCCATTGCCCTGTCTTCCTTGATCACAGCAGCAGTGTCCCGATTTTCTTACTCCTGCTCTTTGTGTTCCTTCACATAGTACCAAAAGAGATGGTAAAAGGTAAATTGAATTATATCATTTCTTGCTTAGCCACTTTGGTTACTTCAAATAAAACCCGTACTCTTTACCTTGGCCTACAAGGCCATGATCTACGTTTAACCTGATTTTTGGCCTTTTCCCTCCACCTTTATTGTTTCCATTGTATTGATTATTTGGTTTCTCAAGTCAGAATTCCTTCCTGCCTTAAGGCTGTTTACACACAGTTTTTTTCTGCCAGGAGTTCTTCTATCTTTGTGTATGAGGTGAGCTCCTCATTTTTTCTGTTTTTGCTTAAATGTGACCTTCAGAAAGAGGCTGTCTCTAACCAGCCAGAAAAGCAGATTCTTTCTTTTCCTTAGCTCCCTGCTTGTTTCCTCATAGTACTCACTATAGCTTGTAAATAATTATGTTTCAATTGCCTTGATGTTTGAAATTAAACAACTTCTGGTGGCAGGGATGACAGTTGACTTCACTTTTGTATATACTCACTGCCTAGCACTGTGCCAGACAGTAAGCAGGTGCTCAGATTTGTGGACTAAATGGTTGAATTGTAATGAACAGTATAGAGACGTCTGGGTGGCTCAGTCGGTTATGCCTTTGGCTCAGGTCATGATCTCTGGGTCCTGGGATCCAGCCCCACGTCAGGCTCTGCTCAGAGGGGGTCTGCTTCTCTCTCTGCCTCTCCCCCCTGATCATGTACTCACTCTCTCTCAAATGAATGAATAAAATCTTAAAAAAAAAAAAGATAATATATGAACCTATGTCACAGACCCCATATTCTGCAGCCATTAAAAATAATATAAAGGAAGATTTAAGACAAAACTACCCCCAAATAGTACACGTAGTGTGATTCAGATATGTTTTTTTTAATTAATTAATTTATTTATGATAGTCACACAGAGAGAGAAAGAGAGGCAGAGACACAGGCAGAGGGAGAAGCAGGCTCCATGCAAGGGAGCCTGACGTGGGACCCGATCCCGGGTCTCCAGGACCGCGCCCTGGGCCAAAGGCAGGCACCAAACCACTGCGCCACCCAGGGGTCCCTCAAATATGTTTTTTAAAGGAAATAAGGGCAGCCCAGGTGGCTCAGCGGTTTAGCACTGTCTGCAGTCCAGGGTGTGATCCTGGAGACTCGGGATCGAGTCCCATGTCGGGCTCCCTGCATGGAGCCTGCTTCTTCCTCTGCCTGTGTCTCTGTCTCTCTCTCTCTCTTTTTGTCTCTCATGAATAAATAAAATCTTTAAAAAAAAAGGAAATAAAAAATGTAAACTGGAAAATTATTACAGTAAAATGTTAGTAGTTGTTATCTTTATGGTAGCACTAGAAATAATTTACTTTTTAAAAATTTTCTATTTTTTAAATATTTCTATGATGAGTATATATTTTAATAATCAGGAAAAGCCCCAATTACTATTTTTAATGGAAGTAAAAATTATGAATCAACATGGTTTAGGCTTCAACCATGATCACCTTTTATAAGGAATAAAACATGATTAAGAACTTAGATCAAGAACTTGTGATCTCGTTGTGGAGATCAACACAAAATTACTTAAAATATAGGATATAAAAGTGGAGAATTCAGAGGGAAAAATGTCTTTTGGCCAGGATGGTCAAGAGAAGGACATGGAGTGAGCAGAAGTATGCGAGTTGTACCTGTTTCGGGCATATGGATTATAGTTTAATTAATAACCCTATTTGGTACTTACTTCAGTAAAAGGCTGCAGTGAACACCCTTGCTACCTACGTTTTAAAGTAATATTGCAGGTATTTCTCTATCTCTAGAGATTGCCCACAAAATGTATTATTTTAGATTTCTACAGTGTATAAAAATGTATTCTCAAATCTCTTGAAACTGTCTTTCATTTTAATTTTTGTAATTCTTGTGGGTAAAAAATGGTATCTTGTTTTAATTTATGTGTCCCTGGTCAGTAGGAGGTAGGGGATTTTTTTTCATGTTTATTCTTTGTATTCTGTGAATTGCTTTTTCATTGAGTTTTTTTAATTTAATTTTTTTATTTTTAAGGACTTTATTTATTAGAGATCAGGAACGGGGGGGTGGTGCGAGAGGGAGAGGGAGAAGTAGACTCCCCGCTGAGTAGGGAGCCCAATATGGGGCTTGATCCCTGGACCCTGGGATCAAGACCTGAGCCGAAGGCAGGTGTTTAACTGACTGAGCTACCAGGTGCCTTTTGACTTTTTTTGTTTTTTAATCAAATTTTGTTTTGTTTTACTTGATTGGTGTATATAATGTATAGTAACCATTTTAAGTATGCTGCGGATATTTTCTTTTAGTCTGACATTTGCTTTGTTTTGTTTATTTTGCCACATAGGCCTTAATTGATATAGTTTAATCTTGATAAACTTTTCTTGAAGGTTTTGTAGTGCTATATCATACTTCTTTACCCTGGTATTTTTAAATTTTTTTTAAAGATTTATTTATTCATGAGAGACAGGCAGAGACACAGGCAGAGGGAAAAGCAGGCTCCATGTGAGGAGCGCGATGTGGAACTCGATCCCGGGACCCCAGGATCTCACACCCTAGGCCAAAGGTGGCGCTAAACCACTGAGCCACCCAGAGGTCCCTTTACCCCGGTATTATAAGAATGTTCTCTTACAAGTATCTGGATGATTTTGTTCTTTGTGTTTGGTTATTGAATTCACTTGGAATTTATTTTTATATTTGATATACTACACAGTAGGACTCTTATTTATGTTCCTGACAGGTTTGGTGACATTCTGACTTTAAGTCAGAGATCATTTATTCTTTAAAACAAAATATACTATATTTTCACTGGTTTTGATTCCTGTTGAAAATACAGAGTACTGAGGAAATTGAAATGTTAAGAATACCTTCTAAGTAGGGGGTGTCCAGGTGGCTCAGTTGGTTGGGCATCCAGCTCTTGGTTTCAGCTTGTGTTGTGGTCTTGGGGTCCTGGGATTGAGCCCCACATTGGGCTCTCTGCTCTGCAGGGGAGTTTGCTTCTCCCTTTGTGAGCATTCTCCCTCTAATGAATAAATTTTTTTCATAAAATCTTTTTAAGAAATAAAAATAAAATGCAGTGTTCTGGGGATGGCTCAGTCAGTAGAGCCTGTGACTCTTAAACTTGGGGTCATGAGTTCAAGCCCCACATTTGGCATAGTGCTTACTCTAAAATAAATACAGCATTCTGTTGTAGCTCTCAGTTGGACAGATCCACTAGAAGTGTTGACTTTTGAAACAGTAGTAATTGACTATTTTCTCTGTTTAATTCCATTGAACTTAAATTTTGGTACAACTGGGTACTCAAGGGAGCTCATTTGCTAAATTGAATCCTAGTATGGGGTTTTAATTGATTTGTCTTTGTTTATGCATACAGAAGAACATGCAGATGATTTACCTGGTGAACGGCAGAGAAAGCGCCACAAATCTGATAGTATTTCCCTTTCCTTTGATGAAAGCCTTGCTCTGTGTGTAATAAGGGAGATATGTTGTGAAAGAAGCAGTAGCAGTGAGTCAACAGGGACGCCATCAAATCCGGTAATATTTTCATTTTAAGTAACACAAGACTCTTATTTTCAAAATCTAGTTCTAACAGTCCACTTGGACAGAATACACATACGTGTATGCTATGCACTTGCTGTTCTACGCTGTGGTAAATTTTTCTGTCAAATAAAACAACCGTATAAATTTTCTCTACTCCCAAAACCCCAGGTTCGAGAGAAGGGTGGAAGATAAGCAATTGCGGGGTGTGTGAATAAAATTTGTACCTTTATTAATAGTTGTTAGTATCATCCTACATATTGGAGAATCTTTGTGGGCCCCTGTACCAATAGTAAACTCAATTCAAGTAAATTGGAGTGTAGAGTGGTCTGAGGATTTATAGTTTTACTTTTTAAAAAATAAGGGAAAAAGCAAATTTGGTTGAGTTAAATATCTTAGAACTCTAAGGCAGGTTTGTTTTGAATATTGAGAGTAACAGTATCTTTTTATTATAGCTACCAGCAAATCAGTCAGCAGAGTCTAAGCTACACATTTGTCGTACATAGGCTTAGATATCAGGAAAAGTCTGTTACTAAGGCTGTGGAATATAGGTATGTTATTGCATGGATGTACTTTAGTACTTTTTGATTATTAATACGATATCCCAAAGCGTTAGAAGTTCTTAAGAGATGTCATTGAAAATAGTTTGGTTAAAAAAAAAGTTTTTGCTAACAAGAATGCCTGACAAATGGAATATTCTCTTTCTGGTCATTAAGTATTTGTCTTTATTTATTTATTTATTTTAAAGATTTTATTTATTTATTCATGAGAGACACAGAGAGAGAAGCAAAGACACACAGGCAGAGGGAGAAGCAGGCTCCACACAGGGAGCCCGACGCGGGACTCTATCCCGGGTCTCCAGGATCAGGCCCTGGGCTGAAGGTGGTGCCAAACCACCAAGCCACCTGGGGTTCCCCATATTTGTCTTTAAAATACTAAAAATGGAACTTGTGATATGCCGGCACCTTGTGATCATTATTCTGGGTATTAGTGATCGTTTTATATCTCTTGGAAGGTGTAGGGAGTGAATGAAGTTGCGTGCTAGTAACCTTATTTTTAGTTTTTCTGTAATGTTACTTCTTAACATTGTTTACATTTTTATTTTGTCTTCCAACTCAGTGATTCTAAGGATACAGATGTGCCCTGTAGTTAGAATTTCATAGAGCTGTTACTTCTGTGGCCACTAGATGGCCTTGAGAGCAATTTCTTCAGTCAGTGGGTCTGTAAGTGTTTTTTCTGTGCCAGGTTCTGTCTAGCAGTGGGGTGGAGTGGTAGTCAGGGTAGATATTGGCCCTGCCCTCATGGGGAGACGTGGCATCAACAATTAAACAGGTAATTAAGGGGATCACTGGGTGGCGCAGTGGTTTGACGCCTGCCTTTGGCCCAGGGTGCAATCATGGAGACCCAGGATCGAATCCCACATCGGGCTCCCGGTGCATGGAGCCTGCTTCTGTCTCTACCTATGTCTCTGTCTCTCTCTCTCTGTGTGACTATCATAAATAAATAAAAATTTTAAAAAAATAAAAAAAATAAACAGGTAATTAAGATGTGGAGTAAATGCTGTGGGGGAAAACACAGGTTCTTGAGAGCACATGCATGTAATCTGAAAATTGAATCCAATTAAAGAAAGCTTGACATGGACACAAGCTTCATGTTTGGATAATTGTACTCCTTACTATCTATCTATCTATTTATTTATTTATTTTTAAAATTTTATTTGCATTTATTCTATGCAGAATTTACTCCTGGCCATAAGTTTTTGTTTCTTCAGTTTCTTCTGGGAGATCTTTTTCTTCTGTGCAACTTCCTCTTCTGGTTTAGGAACAATCTGCTCTTTTTCAGTAAGAATCATCTCAATGTGGCAGGGAGAGCTCATGTATGGGTTAATCCGGCCATGAGGTTCTCCGTCGCATCGTGAGGGCTTTATTCACCTGGATGTGCTCAATGACCAGAGAATCTACATCTAAACCCTTAACTTCAGTGTTACTCTCTGCATTTTTAAGCATGTACAGTAAAAGTTCAGCACTTTTCTTGGGCCACCGACCCTGTGCCCAGCCCCACTGTTTGGCCTGCGCACACCTACCAACTCCACCATTGTAGTGACGGAATGGCACACACTGCTTCTGCAAAGTGACACCTTTCAGATACTTGGTGGCTTTTTGGATATGCATACCCTTGATGGCCTGGGCAGTTTCATGCATGTTCTTAAAATGAACATGAAGATTTGAACCTCTCAACGTGCATGATTTTGTAGGGTTTTCTGGGTCCGGTGAGTAGCGAACCATCTCCGGAGGTCACCTCAGGCCGCTCAGGGGGAGAGAAAGCCTTACAGATGATTTAAATAGAATTCCTATGCTCTTTAAACTTAGTCTTTGTTAAAGTTGTCTCAGAATTCTAGTTAAATGACATTTAAAGTCCTTGTTTTTGCTTTCTACCTGGGACACTGCCTTGTTACCAAAGCAACAGAGGATAATTTTCTTTTTGTTAGTCCTAGCCTTTCCTGTCTTCTAAAACTTGTCTACTGGGGATCCCTGGGTGGCTCAGTGGTTTAGTGCCTGCCTTTGGCCCAGGGCACGATCCTGGGGTCCCAGGATCGAGTCCCGCATTGGGCTCCCGGCATGGAGCCTGCTTCTCCCTCCTCTTGTGTCTCTGCCTCTCTCTCTCTGTGTGTCTATCATGAATAAATAAATAAATAAATCTTAAAAAAAAAAATAAAACTTGTCTACTAAAAATCAATGGTTTTTCAGGCTGAGTTTCTAGTTGTGAAAGCTTTTGGTAAGGTAGGATTTTTTTTCCCTCATCTTAGCTTATCTGAGAATGTTGTAGTCTTCATTTGGTGATGGCGTTCACCAATTTGTGAAGGGGTTAAAGGAACATGCGTTTGCCTTCCATCTTTCTTTCTTTTGGGTTTAGTAAATTGAGGAAGCTACTAGGCTCTATTCTAGGCTCTGTACTAGGCAGTTTACATGATATTATCTCAGCAGCCTCAAATTCCATTTATAGATGGGAAAGATCAGCTTGCGGGTTTAAAATAACTTGTTTAAGATCCCATACCTAATAATTGTCATAGTTGGAATTCAGGCAAAACCACGGACTTCTGACTTCAAAATTAATCTTTCCAGATCTTGCCTGTCTGATGCTTTTTACATGTGCAGTATTTTTAAAGTTTTTGGGTGGGTCATTCTTTTTCGAACATTAGCCACAACTTTAAAAAAAATAGCTTTTAATCTGCCTTCTCCATAGCACCCTAGAACAGTGCCAGCAAACCTTTCCTGTAAAGGGCCAGATAGTAATTTATTTTGGGCTTTGTGGGCCCATTGTCTTTGTTGCAGCTACTCACATCTGCTGTGGGGCTAAAGCAGCTGTTAGAGAACAGGAAACGGCTGTGTTCAGTAAAACTTTATTTATAAAAACAGATGAGTAGTAGGCCATATTTTGCCATACTTACCATAGAAGATATTTGCTGAATGGGATACCTGGGTGGCTCAGCGGTTTAGTGCCTGCCTTTGGCCCAGGGTGTGATCTTGGAGTCCCGGGATCAAGTCTCACATTGGGCTCCCGGAATGGAGCCTGTTTCTCTCTCTGCCTGTGTCTCTACCTCTCTCTTTTCTCTATATGAATAAGTAAATGAAATCTTTGTAAAAAAAAAGATATTTGCTGAAACTTTAATGTCTTGTGATTTATCCTCATATTCTAAACCTAGTACACTAAATGCTAGTTAATGGAAGTATCCAGTTTGTTAGGTTACTTTATTATAGAGTCCCTGTTAAGAATTAGAACTGTAAATGGTCAATTTTGCTTTTACTACTATTTTCTTAATATCAGTTTTATTTATTTATTTAAGGTTTTATTTATTTATTCATGAGAGACACACAGAGAGAGAGAGAGAGAGGCAGAGACAGAAGCAGGCTCCATGCAGGGAGCCCAACGTGGGACTCCATCCCGGGTCTCCAGGATCAGGCCCCGGACCGAAGGCAGCGCCAAACCACTGAGCCACCGGGGCTGCCCTGAACATCAGTTTTTAAAAGTCTTTTGACCTCAATGTTTGTAAAATACTTTGTTTTTATAGATAATAGAAATATTAAAGATCATTTAATCCAGACTCCTCTCATAGATGAAGTAGCTGTGGTCTTTACAAGTTAAATATGTCCAAGGGTAAATAGCTACTTAGTGGCAAATTAAGAAGAAGAAAGTTTGTATTCTGATTCTTAGAGGAATGTACTTTTCCTAGTTCTAGCTTTTGGCTTTGATATGAGCCTATTCTTAGCCACTGACAGCAAATATTATGGGATTAATCATTTTATTATGGTTCTTACATTATAAATTGAGGAACCATATGAGCTGATACAGAATGTTTAAAATAAATTTTTAAAATTATGCCTGAAAGCTCTTTCAAATAAATTAGCAAAAGTTTATTAAAAAATACATTTCAAGACAGCCCGGGTGGCTCAGCAGTTTAGCGGCACGGCACCTTCAGCCCAGGGTGTGATCCTGGAGACCTGGGATCGGGCCCCACATTGGGCACCTGCTTCTCCCTCTGCCTGTGTCTCTGCCTGCCTCTCTGTGTCTCTCATGAATAAATAAAAATCTTTAAAAAAGAAATTTTTATAATGAGACACCTGGCTCCCCGCAAGGAGCCTGCTTCTTCTTCTGTGTCTCTGCCTCTCTCTGTGTTTCTCATGAATAAATAAAATCATTAAAAAAATTCATAATTACTGTGGGTTGTAGCTACTAGCATTCTACTAATCTGAAGATATAAAGAGATTAACACGTTTTTAACTCAGATATCTAAGATTCATGTATGCAAAAGTATGCATAATTGACATGCAAAATTTATAATTATAGATCTATACATAAAAATACGTTAAATATGTAAGTAGTGAAGATAATTAGAAGTGGAAATGACAGAGGCTTTAGCAGAAAAGGATGAGTAGGACTTAGTAATTCCAGTGAGAAGGAATGTGTGAAAGTTGAAGTGCCAAGTTTGGTTTAGATAAAAATGTACATCTGGCTGATTGTTCATATTTGGGGGGTGGAGAGGAGTGTCTAGTTGGAGATAAGATGAAAATGTTAATATGGTCCTACTGTGTGAACCTGGAATGTCCAGGGGATTTGGTCTTATTCCTTTATGAAATGAGATTTTGAACAGGGAAAATAAATAGTAATAACCCAGAATCTTAATCTCATGTCATTGTGTAGTATGGATCTAAGGAGGAAATAGGACTATGGGGATGAGCTAGGAAGCTGTTACAGAGGCCAACAGGTAATGTACTCTAACAACTTTTCTCCCTTCTGATTTTAGGATCTTGATGCTGGTGTAAGTGAACATTCAGGTGATTGGTTGGATCAGGATTCAGTTTCAGATCAATTCAGTGTAGAATTTGAAGTTGAGTCTCTTGATTCAGAAGATTATAGCCTTAGTGAAGAAGGACAAGAACTCTCAGATGAAGATGATGAGGTAGTTTTATTTCTCTAATTACAGTCTAAAGTTCTTCAATATTTTCTATATTCATTGATGATAGTTGAAATAATGTCTTCTGATTTCACTTAATCTTTGACTTTTGATTTGTTCAAATTAGAATATTGTTTTGTGGACTTAAGGCTTTGGTAGTTCCTTCTGGTTCAATTTATATACTTGTAACTGTAAGTGTCAAAAAGTCAATAGTCCTTAGTGAACATTCTTATAATAGTCTTACTTTTTAAAAAATTACCCTCTTTGGGGCACCTGGCTGTCTCAGTAGGTAGAGCATGCAACCCTTGATCTTGAGGTCATGACTTCGAGCTCCACATTGGGGGGTAGAATTTGCTTAAATAAATTTCCCTCTTTTAATATTAACTTTTTAAAAAAGTACAGTATACAGTCAAAATCATTGGAGGTGACCACCTTCAACATTGCTAGCTATTTCAGTTATTTAATATCTCCATACTTATAAAATAGAAATGCTTATCCTGAATTTTTTGCCTTACTCATTTTAAATATCCTGTGTCTGTTGCCTTTTAACCATAATGGGTCAGGATTTCATGGTCCTTCACGTTTCCCCCTTCATACTCACTTATTCCATTTGACCTCTGTCTCAGATTTTTCTCATACACAGTAGTACATGCTATTCGTTTAGGACTAATCACTAAGAAGCCTTTCTGGTTAAGGAAAAAAGGTGATGGATTGATGCTAATGGATTTGTTTTATTAGGTGTATCGAGTAACTGTGTATCAGGCAGGGGAGAGTGATACAGATTCATTTGAAGAAGATCCTGAAATTTCCTTAGCTGTAAGTATACATCTGCTTTTTTAAGGAATCAAGAAAATACAGAGGTTAAGGTTAGAAAAACATGCCTAGTCTGCTTCCTGACGTGAGGTAATTTCTAGAAAAGTTTTAAAGCATTTTTGTCTTTATTTTTTGTGTTGGAATCTGTTACTGCATTTTTTAGGTTTTTTTTTTTTTTTTTTTTTTTGGTGCCAGGATTGGAACTTTGAACATTTTTTAATTGAAAATTTCAAGTATGTACTTGAAATTTGACAGTTAGCTTTGACAGTTAGCAACATTTTGCCAGTCTTACTGATTTGTGTAGGATTTACTGTGGGTGGGGGGTGCCAGGATGATTCAGTTAGTTGAGTGTTTGACTCGATTGTGACTCAGATCATGATCTCAGGATTGTGAGATCGAGCCCCACATTGGGCTCAGTGCTCAGGGCGGAGTTTGCTTGTCTCTCTCCCTCTGCGCCCCCCCACCCCCATGCATGCATGCTCTCTCAAACAAAATGTTAAAAAAAAAAAAATTCAGGACTAACACCTGGGTGGCTCACTCAGTTAAGTTTTCCAACTCTTGATTTCAGCTTAGGTTATGATCTCAAGGTTGTTGTTGAGGTCTATCCCTGTATCAGGTTCCATGGTGGGTGTGGGGTCTGCTTAGAATTCTCTCTTCTCCTCTCTTAAAAAAAAAAAAAAAAAAGTAACAATGAAAGAAAGAATTCAGGACTTGAAACATTTATGTTTCATGCTTCAGGAGGTTCTTGAAGTATTGGAAGGATTTTTTTTTCTTTTTTAATTTTATTTTTTTATATTTATTTTTTATTGGTTTCAGTTTGCCAACATATAGAATGAGCACCCAGTGCTCATCCCATCAAGTGCCCCACTCAGTGCCCGTCACCCAATCACCCCCACCCCCCGCCCGCCTCCCTTTCTACCACCCTTTGTTTGTTTTTTTTCCTTTTTCTTTTTTAATTAATTAATTTATTTTATGGAAGGATTTTTAACTGAATATTAATGCTTTAATTTTTGTTAATACTGCCTTTCCTTTAATTATATTTGAATAGGAAATTTCATTTTCTTTCTTTTTTTTTTTTTTTGCTGAGTTGAAAACAATTATCCAAATGCAAAAAAGATGAAATTGTAAAAACTTTTGAAAAAATTTTTACTGTATTAGAAAATAATTCAAGTAACTAGTTGACACATTTGATGTCAGACATAGATCCTGCAGTTTATTGGGCTCTTTGAAGCACTTCCTCTCCCATATTACAAAAATTTTGCCTTTGATTTTATCAGTTGGGTAGCAGCCTGTTTTGGGAACTTGAAAGAACTCATGTGGGAGAATGAACAGTCTCCATCCTTACTGCTAATTTTTTAGGTCATTTGTGAGGCAATTTAAAAATGGTTGTTCATGGCAAGTTTTACATGGACATTGTCCTCAGGCAAAAATCATGCTTCATTTAAGATAAGGATATGTTCCTTATTTTTTTTTAAGATTTTATTTTTTTATTCATGAAAGACAGAGAGAGAGGCAGGGACACAGGCAGAGGGAGAAGCAGGCTCCATGCAGAGAGCCCGACGTGGGACTCGATCCTGGGACTCCAGGATCATGACCTGAGCAGAAGGGAGACACTTAACCATTGAGCTACCCAGGCATCTCAGGATGTGCTTGTGAAAAAGGCTGAGGATGGATGTTAAGGGAGGGAGTTTATTATCCAAACTCTGTGATGGCAGAAAGGTTTGGGAAGTAGGTTGAGGTATGAGAGAAGCAATACACACAGAGATGAGTATGGATAAGGGGCATATATTTTGGATAGTGACAAGGATGACAGATTTTAGCAGGCAAAGATTGCTGAGACGAATGTTTTAGTGTTTCCTTTGTGGATGAAGTTAGGGAACACTCAGTTGAACCCAGGTTTTAGAGCACTTCTAAGGCAGTCTCAATGACGCATTGGGCAGTAGTTTCATCTAGATTGATTGGGTGGGCATTGGGCATGGTATCTAGGGTTAAACCTTTAAGAGAGTGAAGTGGATACAGGCCTCACTTCAGAGTAAGACTGCATCATGCTTGCTTCAACTAAATGAGCCAACTGTATCTGTGTCCTTAAACGTAACTATTTGGTACATGGTTAAGATCATGGTGAATACTTTTTTTTTTTTTTTTTTTTTTTTGGATTCTTTAGCATGGTTTGGGGAAAAAATTCTGTACTTTATAATTATTCTTGAGGAAAGACTGTTACATGTCAAATGTTTTATATAAAACATGAAATGCTGGAAATTGAACTGTATGGTAGATTTTACCTCAGACATCTTGGAAATTGCTCATGTTGGCTATGACTAGTTGTTAAAGGGTTACAGAAACTCTCTTTTTTCATTGAAGGACTATTGGAAGTGTACCTCATGCAATGAAATGAATCCTCCTCTTCCACCTCATTGCAATAGATGTTGGGCCCTTCGTGAGAATTGGCTTCCTGAAGATAAAGGGAAAATCCCTGAGAAAGCCACACCAGAAAACTCAACACAAGTAGAAGAGGGCTTTGATGTCCCTGATTGTAAAAAAGCTGCAGCCAGTGATTCCAGAGAATCATGTGCTGAGGAAATTGATGATAAAATCACACAAGCCTCCCACTCCCAAGAAAGTGAGGACTATTCTCAGCCATCAACTTCTAACAGCATCATTTATAGCAGCCAAGAAGATGTCAAAGAATTTGAGAGAGAAGAAACACAAGACAAAGAAGAAATTGTGGAATCTAGTTTTCCCCTTAATGCCATTGAACCTTGTGTGATTTGCCAAGGTCGACCTAAAAACGGTTGCATTGTTCATGGCAAAACAGGACATCTTATGGCATGCTTCACGTGTGCAAAGAAGCTAAAGAAAAGGAATAAGCCCTGTCCAGTATGTAGACAACCAATTCAAATGATTGTGCTAACTTATTTCCCCTAATGGACATGTCTATAAAAGTAGAATTCTATATTTCTAACTATATAACCCTAAAAATTTAGACAACATAAAATTATTGTTTTTTTACACATATCAAAGGGGGATCTCGTATCTGTACATATAGATTTCTTCTCTGTAGTGTAATTTACCTATTTTGGAAGGAGAAATAGTAAATACTTTTTTTTAGAAAAATTTCACTTTTGTTTATATTTTATATTTGGGTTTTAATGTAATTCGAATTGGATATATAGCTCATCCCTAACCCTTACTCTTCATATTTTAAATGATTTCCACTTCTTAAAATTTAGAGAAGTATCTGTTTTAAAAAATATATAAATAGAATATTTAAATATATGTACATTCAGCATATGTTGTGCAGTGATTATGGTCCTTACAAAACATTCAAATCTGCAGATAGTTTCATTTACCATGCTTATGTGTTAAATTGTCTAAATTTTTAGGCTTAGTATATATTATTTATTGATTTACAAATAAAAATGTCAAATGATTAAGAATTGTTTCAACAATGTGATTATTGGGTCTTAAAAACTTTTTTTGTAATGAGTTTTGTTAAAATAGAAATTAAACTTGAATACTGAATATTATTTGGGTAATCAAAGGTACAACTCTGTGCTTCTATTTTTGGAATGGCCAAGACTGTCCACTGTGGCAGCTTGATGCAGTTGGGAGCCTCCAAGGCATTGAATAAGGTTCAACTTGAGAGAACGATGTTACAAAGTTTAGTAGGGCCATGAAATGCTGTTTTCTCTCTCCTGTTCCACTTGTGTTATCACATGGCAGGTTGGTTTCTCAAGAAGTGATGATGAATGTTCTGGAAGGGATGTAACTGGGCCAGGGAGGGGAGATAGAGCTAAGCACCCTGCTACTTGTCAGCATGAAAAGCCCTTTGTAATTTTCTGTAATTTCTCTGCATCATCTGTGAAGCTAAATTCCATGAGGCCAACAACCTCTTTTTGATTCTGACACTGACATATAGGTGATCAATAAGAATTTATTGAGTGAATCTCAAAGCATTGGGACCTATCTTGAAGCGGACTTAAAAGCAGGAGTCTGTGGGCTCTAAAGCCAGACCAGGGTTAGCTGTTGGCATCATTTCGTTCACTTTCATTTTTAATGAAGGTTTTAAAGGTACTGATTAGTGTGTCGTATGTAGACATCTGTTGGTTGAGGGTGGTAACTGCAAGCTGTCATGGCATGGAGGAAGGTTCATAGTTGCACTTGCTGTTTGGATTTTGAACTGGGGTTTGATTTCGTCTTTACAAAAAAGTATCTTCAGCTTAAAAATTACCAGCTGTTTAAAAGTTTGTGGCCATATTGTCTACCATACAGAGCCAGCTTTCACTTTTATATGGTAGGGAATTTTTGACATTTACAAATACTGCTTTATTTATTTATTTATTTAAAAAAGATTTTATTTATTCATTCATGAGACACACACAGAGAGGCAGCGAGAGACAGGCAGAGGGAGAAGCAGGCTCCATGCAGGGAGCCCAATGCAGGACTCCATCTCAGGACCCTGAGACCATGCCCTGAGCCAAAGGCAGATGTTCAACCACTGAGCCCCCCCAGATGCCCCTAGAAATACTGCTTTAAAAAGATAAATAGGGATGCCTGGGTGGCTTAGTCTTTTAAGCATCTGCCTTTGGCTCGGGTCATGGTCCCAGTGTTGTGGGATCAAGCTCTGTGTTCAGTGGGAGTCTGCTTCTGCCCCTGCTGTACTTTCTCTCTCTGTCAAATAAGTAAAATCTTTTAAAATTTTTTTGGAAAAATAGGGATCCCTGGGTGGCGCAGCGGTTTGGCGCTTGCCTTTGGCCCAGGGCGCGATCCTGGGGGCCCGGGATCGAATCCCACGTTGGGCTCCCGGTGCATGGGAGCCTGCTTCTCCCTCTGCCTGTGTCTCTGCTTCTCTCTCTCTCTCTCTCTGTGTGACTATCTTAATTAAATAAAAATTAAAAAAATTTTTTTTTTTTGGAAAAACAAAGCAGTAGCTCATAAGGTGCTCAGAAGTGTTGAATATGGTGCAGTTATAAAATGGACTGTTAACAGGAACTTGATAAAAAGGCAAAAGAACATAGGAGTAGTCTCAAGTGTAAGCAGATGGGAGACTCTACATGTTCAGTAATTTATTATATGTAATACCTTTGAAATGATGTACTAACCTTCTAGAATAATATTTTGGATAAGAGACTCCTATTGATTATTTTTAGGAGATGATCCTAAAACATGAATTTTTATTCTTTTTTTACAGCTCTTTAAAGATTCTTCTTTAAAAAACTTTTTAAAGTTTTTAAAAATTGATAGATGTGTTCCTCTCATCCTGTTTCAGTTCCACAGATCTGCTTTCAAAATACAGTTATTTGGGGCATCTGGGTGGCTTGTCAGTTGTCTGCCTTTGGCTCAGGTCATGATGCTGGGGTTCTGGGATGGAGCCCCACATAGGGCTTATTGCTCAGCAGGGAGCCTGCTTCTCCCTCTCCTTCCTCCTTCTGCTCTCTCTTAAAATCTTAAAAAAATATATATTTATAATGAGATTAACAGTCAACTAATTACAGTAATATTCCGAATTGCAAAATTTCAGCCTTTTTCCTCATTTTTCTGTTCCTGTCATATTGAATGAATTCCATTTAAACATTTCTCAGAAAAAAAAAAAACCTTTCTCAGTTAAATTTTAGTATTTTTATGTGTTAATTTTGGTTTATACCTTTCCAGGTCACACCCTGTATTAGGCCTTCTTCCAAGATCACAGCACCCCCCCCCCCCCAATTGACTTCACTGCCTTTGGTCTCCCCCATTTTCAGTTCATTTATAGATAATTTACAGGTAGCTTTATGTTACTTCCTTGATTTAAATACAGAAAAAACTTTAATGATTCTATTTCTTGTTGGATGTTATCTCAAATGTTCTGGGTGTTTTAGACTTTTAGACATGAATGTCTATGACACAGCTACTTTCACCATATCCTTAAACTCTTTTGCCACAACAAAGTTCATTTGCATCCTCTCTCATGAGTTATTTTTATCCTAATGGAGTGGGAATGGCTAAATTCAAAATGGTACTTTGTGACCTTAAAGACGAATCTATGGAGCCTATGATACGGTCTTGCAGGTAGTAAAGACTTAAAATGGCAGCTTTTAATAATACTTTTCTGTATCTGTTTATGACCATAACCACTCCAAAATCTAGCTGAAGTAGCCTTGAATTAACTCTTTTTCCCCTTCTATGTTGTCTCAACTGCATTACTGCTAAGTTGTTCACACTTAAATGTATTCATAGGTTGCTTTGTATCTTCTCTGCAAAAGCAGGTTGTAACATCCATTTGTATCTTCTTCCCCGCCAGGTTGCCTACTGTAGCTTATTGAATGCACAGAGGGCATTCAGTAAAGGATGTTGATTGTCAAGGAAAAACAGCTATGGAGTTTTCTCAAATTTACAAGAGGAAAAGACAGTTTTAAAAAACATCCAGAAAAAGTAATCTTAGTCTGCAGTATTGCAATAATTGCAATAAATTACTTCCATGGCAAGAGAAACAGTCTGACAAAACAGTGGTTTTCAAAGGTTTATACAGTATCAGAATTGGTAAACCTTTGCTTAAAACACCCCCTGTATAAAAGTTTTCCCCCTTTTCTCACATTTATTTTGTTCTTTTTAAAGAGGCAAGTGGGAAGACCAAATGTCTTTCTTTAGTTAAGCACTTTGCTAGCCAGCAGTGGAAGCCCTACTCCTACTCCGGGAGTTCTCTGCAGGCATCCTGTAATGGGGGGTGGGTAAGGCCCCTAACAGTGGGGACCCAGCACTCCGGGGAGAGGTTGCTGGTTTAGAGAGCAAAGATGCGATGGAACGCACTCAGTTGTTAAAACACAAACTTGCCATCTTGGTCTTGAAATCCTTCAGTATTCATCCTTCAGAACTTCATGTCTTTGGTCAATAAAGGAAAACGATTTTTAAGTTTAACAGTGTTAATTCAGCACGAACGCTGGAAATTAATAACTACATAGGAGGGGGTAGCAATTACCTATGTAAACTGGTGCCTCTAAAATTTGAGGTTCCATTCTTTATTTGCTTTTCTCTCATAAAAAATAGAAATTGGAAACTTCTAATAGATTCAAAAATGAAGTAGGAAAAACAAAAGCACAGAATTCTGCTATCCAAAGAATGGTCTAATCACTTGTTTTACTCATTTCCCCTACTCTAATATTTAAAAATTTTGTTCATTTTAAAATTGTACCTTGCTTTTGGGGAGAGTGGGGAATAATGGACCCTCTAAAGAGCTGTAAATATTGAAGTCTAGCTAAAATGTTCCAGGGAACTTCTGCCAAAGGGGTTCCTATATATAATGAATTCTTTGGAAAATCAAAAAACTTTTCCCATTTACTGAGTATTTTTTTAAGATTTATTTATGAATGAGACACACAGAGGCAGACAGAGAAGCAGGATCCTATGGGGAGCCCAATGAGGGACTTAATCCCAGAACTCCAGGATCATGCCCTGAACCAAAGGCAGAGGCTCAACTGCTGAGCCACCCAGGTGCCCCACTAAGTTGGGATATTCATTATTTTTTTAGAAATTGGTACCTCTAAGTCATTTTGTACTCAGCCATGTCTTATTTAAACTATTGTATAAAATGTCTCAGAAGGCTAACTGGAGTCCAGCCTCTTTCCTTGGCTAGAAATTTGACATCAGGGGTTTCAGTGATAAGGGTTAAGGGATGTTAATTTTCAAATGCCTACAGAAGGCAAATCTTTTATAACTCTGTGTTTCAAAAGCACTTTTTAAAAAAAAAGATTATTTATTCACGATAGAACTAGAGAGAGAAAGAGGCAGAGACACAGAAGGAGGGAGAAGCAGGCTCCATGCTGGGAGCCCGATGCGGGACTCGATCCCGGGACTCCAGGACCGTGCCCTGGGCCAAAGGCAGGCGCCAAACCGCTGAGCCACTCAGGGATCCCCTCAAAAGCACTTCGAAGTCAAAATTTAATACTTGGGACAAAAGACTTCTCCCTATACCAGCATTTCCCAAAATGTGTTTGGTAATCAAGGAATCTAAGTTCAGAGGGATGGTCCTAGGTTAAATTATTTAAGGTAATGGTTCTCTGGCTAAATATGTTAAGAATCCTGCATAATTTCTCAGCACTTTTACTTACATTTATACATTAAATACCTTGTGTATTCAACGGTTGCAAAGGTTTTCTTGTTGTTTTTAATCAGAAGGCACATTTTTCATCTGCCATTTCTCTCATGGTACAAAGTGATTTAGGGTGGGCTATATATCATAGCTGCTCTGGAGGGACTGGGTTTTGAAGAGTTGTTGTAATATTATTGCCTCACAAAAAGATCATTAAATTTGGTCTTGTCCAGGCTTTATTTGGTGGTAATCAGTTCTGTGTAGTATGTGGACTTTGTTATATTTGCTTGTTTTTAAGGTAACAGTAATGCAAATAAACAGTATTCATTGCTTATAAGAATATTCTTTATCAAGGATCAGGAGGGGTGCCTGAGTGGCTCAGTGGTTAAGCATCTGCCTTTAGCTCAGGTCATGAGCGGGGGTCCTGGGACTGAGCCCTGCATCAGGCTCCCTGCTTGGTGGGGAGTCTGCTTCTCCCTTTTCCTCTGCCCCCACCCCTCCTGTGCACTCTCTCTCTCAAATAAAAATCTGTTTAAAGGAAGAACCAGGAATATTCTAAATTTGCTAAGTTCAGAGGTAGTCATGACCCCTACCCAGTAGGGGTTGTCTTAGACACAACTGTCTTAGACAATTTGTGAACGTTCTTATAGTACAGAAGAAAGTCACTGAGAAAACTTACAAAATCAACTGTAAAACATCTATAAAACACTGTGGAATAGTTCATATGCTAAAGTAGGATAAAATGTTCTCTGAGTGGGAGAGGATCTTATTAGTGATATAATGTAAAGTCTCTAATGAACTCAAACTCTTTTCCTAAACTTTTATTTTACGTATTGTGATGTGGTGTTTGGGTTTTTGGGTTTTTTTTTTTTTTTTTTTTGGTTCTTCAATAATCATTCTCTCCCCCCTTCTAAAGCCACGAGGAAGATATAAGGGACCTGTCATAAAAAAGACAACCATAATGTCTCTAAACTTCTCGATAAGCAACTGTTGTAATGAGACAATATACTATGCTCATTTTTTCTGGATTCTCTAGGAAAAGATTATTTCCAATCCAGTATCAGATATTATTACTTTCTAAAGCTAGAAGTAACTTCTTACAACAGTTAAAAAAAATTACAAATGCAAATTTGCTTCTGGAACAAAACACAACATTGATTTCTTAGACTTTAAAAAATGCTGAGAAGCTTTTAATATCTCTGATACATGTAACAGCTCAAGTCTGAACATGATAATTAAGCACCAAAATCAAATTGACATTTACCTGTAGAGACTTCACATTTCTCTACAGTACTCCCCTCCATTTAGATTTATTCACGTTAACGTTTATCATAATTTAGATAGATTAAAAAAAAGTTGTGTTCAGGAGATTCCTTAAACAGTAAATGCCCATCCCAGCTAACCAGTGTTTCAGTTCTCCGGTCAATTCTGTTTGTTATCTGAGGCAAAAGACCTGGTCTTTAAGAAGATATATTATGCTGCCTTCAAAATATTTATGCCACTTAGTGTTAATTATCCTCTCTGCGCCTGGGCAAGCACCAAAAATGACATCAAAATAAGGCATCTTAAACCACAGCTTTTAGATAGTCACAGAAACAGTCAAGCAAGGGTCTTCATTTTACAAGTAAGGAAACTGAACGTGGGATGGGTTTGAACGTGGGGTTCTTGCAAATTTAACTCCCATGTTCTTTTATCTTGTAAAATTTTACCATGTTGTTTTCTCCATAGAAGGAATTTATACCTGAACTTAGAAGCTGAGGAGCATAACCACCATAAGGGAGTAAGAGATAGTAGGAAAGAGGTCATGCAGGGAGATTTGGGGCTCTGGTCTAAGGAGAGTTGGAATTCCGGTTTCTCCCCTTGGACACTGAACTTGGTTGGTGGAGAGTATACTTGAGATTCGGTTATCCTAAACCCTCACTACAAAGTTTACTTCTGAGTACTTTGCTGCAAAATAGGTACCCTGAGCGTGCTCTGTATTAAACTCAGGTTTGGTTTAGATTTAGTTTGGAGATTATTTTGTTTTACTTGTGTCTAAATGATTTTGATAAAATTTCTGATTTTAAAACATTATTTCCTTAAGGAAATTACATTAAGGCTTGTGAACCAGTTCAGATTTTGGTTCATGTCCCTTTGAAAATTGGTATTGTAGAAAAGTTGGGACTCAGACTGATTGAAAAACAAGGCTTGATGATAAATCGAGTTTTCTGTGCTTTATAGCATACCAAAATCATTTTCTGTAATATTAATACATTCATGTATAAATTAGTTTATTTAAATAAAAATGATCCAGATAATTCAAGTTATTACCAGACTTTTATAAGAAATAGGAAGATCACAAATTCTGTTTAGATTAACAAGCATGATTTGTGTGTATGGAATAAGGTTGGCACAGGAATAGCTCCCATTCGTTTGTGGTTCTCACGTACTCATCACGTGCCAAGCCCAGTATAGTTTCGTTTTCAGATCCTAGAGAACTCTCAGTTGAAAGACCCAAGGCAACTTACATTCCATGAGCAATATATAGCACTTAGACATCTGCTTATGAGTTGCTGTTTTTTTGTTTGATGTTTCCCCTCTCAATTCTTAGATAAAATGTTCTAAGATAGGTTAACTCTCATGATAGCAGGTGGAGAACAGTTGCTTCAAGTTGAGTACCAATGGTAGAACTTTTGTTTTCTGATGACAAAAGAAGGTAGCTTGTGTTGTTAACAGGTAACAATACGTTTACTATGAACCTTAGGATAAAGGCAAAGCATAGTAAAAACACTGTATTCAAATTTATTTGTTGAGACATAATTGAAAACTCTTCTGTCAGTGTGACTACTAAGCTGGAGATTGCCAACGCAGAGGCCCTCATCTGACAAAATGACTCAAAGCCCAACACAGCTTGTGGGAGGGACTGGGACTATAGGTTCCTAGAACTCTTTGTTTACTCATTCATTTGGTTTCTACTCTGTCCTGGGCTCTGAAGACATAAACATGAATTTTAAGCAAGTTGATTGTTTTTTGTTTTAAGTAGAACTTCCCAAGTTCTGTGTGGAAGATGGATTTGAAGAGGAGAAGCCTGGGAGCAGAGACCAGTAAAGCTGCTGCAGTGGTGCCGGTGAGCTGTGATGGCCTAAACTTGACAATGTTACTAGCCATGGAGAGAGGGTTTATAATTTATAATATAACACTTAAAATTAACATCAATCTCGAGTGACTGAATATATGGGATGAGGAAAGAGGACAAAGTATCAAGGACGACTCTCAGGTTTCTCGTTTGGTGGTTCAGAGAAAATCTAGGAGGAAAAGCAGCTCCAGGGAGGAAAATATGTTCAATTTCAACATGATGAGTTGAGGTACCTGTGGGTCACATCCAGGTGGATATGTATAGTGAGAAGCTGCACTTGAATTTGAAGCTCAAGCGAGATGCTAGAGCTACACTTTTGGGGGTCATCAGCATGACAGAACTATGGCATCTGCATCTGCAGAAAGGCAGGGACGCCTAATTGACCTGTTGTTTTGGGGCTCTGTAGATAGAACCTTGCCATCCCATTAGGCCCTTATTTTCTTGGGCCACTGAGACCTGGTTGCCTCTTTTCTCTCATATTTCCTTAGAACATTTATGAAATGAAATATTTCAGTCCTATCATCATTTTTCCCCTGTGCTGGGAATGAATTATAAATGGCACCTCCTCTATCTTCACATATAGCACTCATGGCAAGATTTCGGATATAGTAGGTAATCCATGAATGTTCATCTTCATTGCTTATATTCAGCTGGCTCTCTGTGTACAAAATTTGCTTCATATTTTTCTTGCAGAAACTTCTTTCTTGATTCTCAAGTTTTTCTTACAAATTTCTAAGACAACTTCAAGATTAAGTGGACTACTTGAAAGGTCAGTATCTTCCATTCATCAAGATCAAATCATTCCTTTTGTTATCACCACCACATGTTGCTTGTTGTGATTTGAAAACCACTGTTTCTCTTCTCTGGGAAGGGCCATGGAGTTTGTTCAGTCAAGATCCCACAGGGGGAGTTAAGAGTTGCAGTAACCTGGCATGAAATCCCTGATTCCAGGTGATGATGGGGGGTTGTATTTCACATTTTGCTTTATTTGACAAATATGTGAAAGGCAGTCACTAGAAATATGAACAGACCAGGCTTTGTTGCAGCTGAGTGGCTTGGCAAATTCCTATACAGAGGAATCTTAGGACATAAAGGAGTTGATACTGGGATAGAATCCAGTTGCCCTCTGAATGGGAGTAAAATATCCTTTTTAAGAGCACTGAATTTCTCAGATTTTTCTGGAATAACCACCTTTGTGAGGTATGGATCATGTCCAGGGACTGTAACCTGAGAGGAAAACAAAAAAACAATCTGAGTGATTTCAGATGTTTTGTGGTGCCAACACTAAAAACACCGACATCCACCACTAAAACACAGCCTTTATGAGTCACACATAACCATCTGCCCGGCCTCCCAGGCTAGTAACAGCTTTAGGCCTACTCATTGAATGAGTTGTCCAATGCCTGTTGCCCAGAGTTATGAAGTGCAGTAAAGACAGGTCCTTTATCAGGAGATGTAAGCTAAGAGAAGGAACCTGTAGGTTGATTCTCTCATCTTTTTTATGGAGAGCAAAGGTAAAGTTGACTGTTTCCCTTTGTCCCAAGTCTATACTTAATATCCTGATTGGGTATCGAGATTATACGTGGAATTCTGTTCTCAATTTATTCCATTTTCCTTGTAGCTGATCTGAGTGTACAAGTTTATTGCTTCCTCAAAAGGCTTTGATTTTACCTGGCTTTCTTCCTGAGCCTGAATCTTAAGCTGGATTGATTGATGGAAGAAATCAGGAGAAAGGACAAAAGCCAAACTACAGATGATGTCCACTGAGAAATATTTTCTTTTAAAAATATTTTATTTATTTGACAGGAGAGCGAGCATGGAGAGAGCGAGAGTGATAGCGAGAGTGAGAGAGCACGTGCGTCAGAGTGAGCACTTGTACCAGCGGAGGGCAGGGGAGAGGAAGAAGCAGGCTCCCCATTGATCAGGGAACCCGGTGGTGTGGGGCTCCATCCCAGGACCCTAGGATCATGACCTGAGCCAAAGGCAAATACTTAACCACCTGGGCACCCCTGAGAAACACTTTTATTATATATGGAGAAGGAAGAGAATGGGGACAATTATTTACATAAGCAGCAGATGGTATATATTTTAGTCATTCATTTCAACTTCCAGTCTTGCCCTCCACCCTTGTCCTAGAACTAGTAGCTAAGGCTAACAGGTACTTAGTCTAAATAGAAATGAACAATTAATAACTTTATAAAGGTGTGGCTTATTTTGGGGATTACATGATAATTTATTTATTTATTTATTTATTTATTTATTTATTTATTTATATTTATTTATGATAGTCACATCAGAGAGAGAGAGAGAGAGAGAGGCAGAGACACAGGCAGAGGGAGAAGCAGGCAGGCTCCATGCACCGGGAGCCCGACGTGGGATTCGATCCCGGGTCTCCAGGATCGCGCCCTGGGCCAAAGGCAGGCACTAAACCGCTGCGCCACCCAGGGATCCCATACATGATAATTTAGACTCATTACAAGGACTCTCCCAAAGCCCCCCGTTTTTTTTGTTTTTTGTTTTTTTCATGGAATAGAAAGGTCACTATAACAGGAAAATAAAGGGCCTTTTTAGGCACAGAGTCACAGTGAATTGCGGCCTTTCCAGTTCTAGGGGCGATTCTTAAGAGGATTAGCCGTTGATGAGCCCCACTGCTGGGCACCAGGGGAATAACCTATAGGAATAGAAAAGCTCTGCATCCTAAACGTTTATGAATTGAAAAACGTGCTTTTCATCATTTTACCTTCAGGACATAACAAAATACAAAGCCAGTTTTTACTACCGAGCAGATGACCACCTTTTCCAAGGAGTCACTTTGTACAGAAAGACTGCTTTGTAGCTGGCATCAGACCCACTAAGCAAAGCAGAAGAATCTTGAGATTCTTAGAGAAAGTCGTATCAAAGAGGAAGAAGCACAGTCTGGCCAATTAAATCAGGTAATTAATTCACTTAGTTCATTCAGATAAATCTGTTTGGGCACAAAGTAACCCAAGCCTCCCTCTAGGAAATGACTCAAACACCTTCATAGAATTAAACCTGGAATTTTACTTGTATTGATTGGAACTCACCATCATTTGCTTATGAAAGGGCTTCAAAGTATGTCTACCACTTGCTTTATATAGTGGTAAAGTTTGTGGATCAAATGTTATTTATAATGAATTTGAAGGAACTTGTGTCCCAATCCATTCTTTAATAGCAGAAATTATGTTTCACGAAATGGGTGTTAAAATGGTATTCCACGAAGCTTGGAAGCACTTTGGCTACATTGTTTAATTATTCTTATTAATAATAAAGTTCATTCCACCTTTCATCATAAAATATATCACAAGAAATAGGATTTGGCTTCTGTTAACACTGCCAGGTGGGAAAAAAAGTGATTTGTTTGGATTGTTCCTATCATTCTCACCTCTTCTACTCCCTGCCAAATTTAAGTCTGGTGATGTCCTTTCCTTCTATCCTGATGTAATCACTTTTGGGACTTTGCAGACTTATTTCAGATTCCTTCTGGGTAAGTACTGCAAGTTCTGAAATGTTTTAATAACAATAATGAGGGCTATATACTCACATTTAATACATAGGACCCAGGCAAGAGGAGAAGATAATACTCTCCTAATTTGTTGGTTTTATAAGGGCAGATATGTTTTCTGTCTTGAACTTCTACAATTACATTGGGTAATGGATTTCCATTCTGGTCAAAAACTTGACCCTTGACACCTGCAAGACAAAAAGAGCATTAAATGTTAACAGCACATTTTATGACCTATGGAAAAAATTTTTTGTAAGTATTTAAGAAAAATACACCCAATTATTTATTAAGCTATTTTAAAATGATGATAATAAAGTATTTAAGGGAAGGTAAACCTTTCCAAAAAATTGAGATATAATTGGGATATAACAATAGTTCCAGATGTATAATGATTTGATATATGTATATTTGTGAAATGATCACAATTTACCTAGTTAACATAGTTCAGGATTTTTCTTGTTTAGAGTTTTATAAATGGATGTTAAATTTTGTTAAATGGTTTTTTCCTGTATCTATTGGGATGATCATATTGTTTTTATCTTTATTTTGTTGATATGGTATATTACACTGATAGACTTTGCAGAGGTTGAGCCATCGTTGCATCCCTGGAATAAGTCCCACTTGATCAAGGTCCTTTTAATGTATTGTTGAAGTTGGTTTGCTAATACTTTGTTGGAGGATTTTTGCATCTATATTCATCGGGGCTATTGGCTTGTAATTTTCTTGGAGTGTCATTCATTTTTGCTATCAGTGTAAAGCTGGGTTTGAGAGTGTTTTCTCCTTTTCTGTTTTTTGGAAAAGAGTTTGAGGATTGGTATTAATTATTTAAATGTTTGGTAGAATTCACCAATGAAGCCACTAGTCTTGGGCTTTTGTTTGAATTAGGAATCAAAAACATGTCAAAAGTCTCCCTACTAGTAAAAGGTCTGTTCAGACTTTCTGTTTTTTCATGATTCAGTCTTTGTAGGTGATGCTTCTGTGGATTAACTATCATCTAGGTTGCCCACTTTTTTGGTGTGTAGAGTAGTCTTTTATGATCCTTTGCATTGCTGTGCTATCAGTTGTAATATCTCTTTTGTTTCTGATTTTGAGTTCTTTTTGAACTAAGTGAGTCTAGCTAAAGGTTTATCTTTTTTAAAAAAACAGTTCTTAGTTTTATTGATTTTTTTCTCTTGTCTTTTTAGTTACTATTTCATTTATTTCCTCTTTGATCTTTATTCCTTCCTTCTCCTAATGTTAGGCTTTATTTTTTAATTTTTATTTATTTTTTTATTGGAGTTCAATTTGCCAACATATAGCATAATACCCAGTGCTCATCCTGCCAAGTGCCCCCCTCAGTGCCTGTCACCCCGTCACCCCAACCTCCCGCCCACCTCTCCTTCCACTACCCCTTGTTCATTTCCCAGAGTTAGGTGTCTCTCATGTTTTGTCACCCTCACTGATATTTTCACTCATTTTCTCTCCTTTCCCTTTATTCCTTTTCACTATTTTTTATATTCCCCAAATGAATGAGACCATATAATGTTTGTCCTTTTCCGATCGACTTATTTCACTCAGCATAATACCCTCCAGATCCATCCACTTCGAAGCAATTGGTGGGTATTTGTTGTTTCTAATGGCTGAGTCATATTCCATTGTATACATAGACCACAGCTTCTTTTTTTTTTTTAATTTTTATTTATTTATTTATGATAGTCACAGAGAGAGAGAGAGAGGCAGAGACATAGGCAGAGGGAGAAGCAGGCTCCATGCACTGGGAGCCCGACGTGGGATTCGATCCCGGGTCTCCAGGATCACGCCCTGGGCCAAAGGCAGGCGCCAAACCACTGCGCCACCCAGGGATCCCTAGACCACAGCTTCTTTATCCATCATCTGTCGATGGACACTGAGGCTCCTTCCACAGTTTGGCTCTTGTGGACATTGCTGCTATAAACATCAGGGTGCAGGTGTCCCCACGTTTCACTGCATTGGTATCTTTGGGGTAAATCCCCAGCAGTGCAAATCTATTTTTAACTCTTTGAGGAACTTCTACACAGTTTTCCAGAGTGGCTGTACCAGTTCACCTTCCCACCTATAGTGCAAGAGGGTTCCCTTTCTCCATATCCTCTCCAACATTTGTTTGTCTTCTTAATTTTCACCATTCTCACTAGTGTGAGGTGGTATCTCATTGTGGTTTTGTTTTGTATTTCCCTGATGGCCAGTGATGCGGAGCATTTTCTCATGTGCTTGTTGGCCATGTCTGTCTTCCTCTGTGAAATTTCTGTTCATGTCTTTTGCCCATTTCATGATTGGATTTAGGCTTATTTTATTCTTTTTTTAAGCTTGGTGAGGTATGAAGTTGGGTTGTTTTGAGATTTTTTTAAAATTTTAATTCCAGTATAGTTAACATACAGTATTATATTAGTTTCAGGTATACAATATAGTGATTCAACAATTCCGAGATCTCTGTTTCTTAGTGTAGGTATTTATCCCTGTGATCTTCCTTCTTAGAACTGCTTTTGCCGCATCCTATAAGTTTTGGTATGTTGTATTCTCATTTCATTCATTTCAAGATTTTTATTTTTTTGACCTATTGGTTATGTTATTACATGTTTCATTTCTGAATATTTGTGAATTTTCCAATTTTCTTCTAGTAACTGATTTCTAGTTTTATACCACCATGGTTAGAAAAGATAGCCGATATGATTTCAATATCTGTAAATTTATTGAGACTCATCCTGTGGCATGACACATGATTTATCCAGGAGAACGTTCCATGTGCACTTGAAGATGATGTGTATTCTGCTGCTGTTGGATGGAATACTATGTCATTTAAGGTATTTCTGTAGTAATTTTCCGTCTGGATGACCTGTCCATTGATGAAAGTGGGATAATAAAGCCTCTTATTATTATTATTATATTGCTGTCTATTCTCCCTTTAGGTCTGTTAATACTCACTTTATATAGTTAAGTACTCCTATGCTAGAACATTTTGTTGGACTGATTCCTTTATAATTCTGTAATAAGCTTGTCTCTTATTAGTCTTTGTCTTAAAGTCTGTTTTGTCCAGTATAGCTATCCCAGCTATCTTTTCGTTTCCTTTGCATGGAATATCCTTTTTTACCCCTTCACTTTCAGTCTCTGTGTGTCCTTATATCTGGAGTCTCCTGCAGGCAACATATAGATGGATCTTATGTTTGTTTGGTTTTTTTATCCATCCAGCCACTCTGTCTTTAGATTGGAGAATTTAGTCCATTTACATTTAAAGTAATTATTGATAGGTATGTATTTATTGCCATTTTGATGATTGTTTTCTGGCTGTTTTGTAATTCCTTTGTTCTTGGTTTTCTATAGTATGCTTAGATTCCTTCTTTTTTTGTGTATCTATAGGGTTTTTGCTTTGTGGTTCCCTTGACACTTAGATAACTATAACAGTCTATTTAAAGTTTATAATAACTTGATTTCATTTTAAACCTTTGCATGTTTATTCCCATCACCCACATTTTGCATCTTTTTTGTTTTTTAAGATTTTATTTATTTATTCATGAGAGACACACAGAGAAAGAGAGACAGAGACATAGGCAGAGGGAGAAGCAGGCTTCCTGTAGGAAGCCTGATGTGGAACTGGACCCCAGGACTCTAGGATCACACCCTGAGCCTAAGGCAGATGCCCAACCACTGAGCCACCCAGGTGCCCATTTTGCATCTTTTTATCTGTGTATCCATTAACAAATTATTGTAGTTATAGTAATTTTTGCCACTTTGTCTTTTAATCTTCATAATAGCTTTGTAAGTGATTAACCACTACCTTTACAACATTAGATTATTCTGAATTTTATTTAAGATTTACCTTTACCAGAACAGCCCAGGTGGGTGGCTCAGCAGTTTAGTGCCGCCTTCAGCCCAGGGGCCTGATCCTAGAGACCTGGGATTGAGTCCCATGTCAGGTTCCCTGCATGGAGCCTGCTTCTCCCTCTGCCTGTGTCTCTGCCCCGCACCCCCCCCCATGAATAAATAAAATCTTTAAAAAAAAAAAAAAAAAGATTTACCTTTACCAGTGAGTTTTCTGTTACTAATTAGTACCCTTTCATTTCACCTAAAGAAGTTACTTTAACCTTTCTTATAAGGCTGGTCCAATGGTGATGAATTCCTTATCTTTTGCTTGTCTGGAAAATTCTTTCTCTCTCCTTCAATTCTAAAGGACAGCTTTGCTAGATAGAGTATTCTTGGTTAGCAATTTCTTTTCTTCCAGCACTTTGAATATACTGTGCCACTATCTTTTGGCTTACAAAGTTTCTGCTGAAAAAAAAAAAAATCCACTGATAATATTATGGGGATTCCCTGGTATATAACAAGTTGTTTTTCTCTTACCACTTTTTAGATTCTCGGTCTTTAACCTCTGACACTTTGATTATAATGTATCTTAGTGTGGATTTGAGTTCATCTTATTTGGAATTCTCTGGCCCTCCCAGATCTGGAGGTCTGTTTCCCTCCCCAGGTTAGGGAACTAACTCTTCAGTCATCCTCTCTTTATAAAAGTTTTCCATTCCTTTATTGCTTCTTCTGGGACCCCTATAATATAAATATTGGTATGTTCGATGTTGTCCCATAAATCCCTTAAGCTGTCTCCACTTTTTCATTCTTTCCTTTTTGCTGCTCTGATTAGATGAGTTCCATTGCCTTGTGTTCAAGTTCATGGATTTTTCTGCTGCACCCAGTCTGCTGTTGAGCCCCTCTGTTGTATTTTTCAGTTCTATTACTGTATTTTTCAGCTGTGTGACTTTTATTTGGTGGTGTCTTATAGTCCCTCTTTGTTGAAATTCTCATTTGTTCATGCATTGTTCTCCTGAGCTCAGTGAGCATGTTTATGATCGTTATTTGAACTCTGTATCAGGTAAATCACTATCTCCATTTCAGTAAGGTCTTTGAGGCTTTATCTTATTTTGTTTGGAATATACTGCTCTGTTTCTTCATTTTCTTTGATTCTATGTTGGTTTCTATACATTAGATAAAACACCTCTTCCAGTCCTGGAGGAGTGGTCTTTTGTTAATGAAACTTATCCTTCAACTCTGACCTAGCTCTTGGTTGTTTCTCAAATCTTTGTGATTGTCTAAACAGCCCACTTTATTCTTAGGAGTTCCCAGTAGTTGAGGTTGTGCCAAGACCTATTGGTACCCAGATTCAGGCTGATTGGATGCCAGACCCTCAGGCAGAGGCTTTTAAAGTATGCAAATAAACCTCTTTCAGGGCAATACTGGAGAATGGATGTGTCTCCCTGTCCCCTTTACACTGACCCCCTGGGGTGATAGCCAGTTAAGACCGGTTTCTTTGTTAGTCTCTTGTTGGGAGCCCTGAACACAGACCCCACTGGCTACCAGAGCTAAGAGGTATTCACTTGGTTGTAGCCCCAAAACTGGGGCACCATATGCGTGCACAGGCTCCCTTTTGGGAGAGACTGTTGATCTGGAGGGAGAGGGAGTGCAAATATGATGTCTGCCAACTTCTATCTCTGGAGACTATTTTGGGATACCCCTAGATTTGTATTAAGCTAGATACTTGCCCCTCAAGCCAAAGCTTTAAGACCAGCAAGTAGGCCTCTTCTGCAGAAAAACTGGGCATCTCTCAGTTGGCTGGCTTGGCACTGGGCCCTCGCAGGCAACCAGGTGCACCTGTGCAGACCTATAAGAACTATTTCCCAGTTTGCTATAGCCTTGAGGGTCTTGTAGATGCAAGCCCCAGTGGCTTTCAAAGCTAGATATTTTCAGGAATTGTTTCTTGGGTGTAGCTTTTAACAGTTGGGGTGCCAGATGTGGGTGGGGTTCATACCTTTTGCTGCTCAGAGAGAAGCTTGGAGTTGTGAGTACCTTCCTGTTGTGGGTTGCTGTACCAGGGATGGGGCGTATGGCAGGATCACATCTCAACCTCTCCTACTTTTTGCAACATAGGTTTATTTTCATTCATCCAATGCATGGGAATGGCTCAGGCAGTTTTTGGTTTCTTTCAGAGGAAAGTGTCCCATATGTAGCTATAGATTTGGTGTATTTGGTCCCACAGAATGTGGGAGGAGATGAATTCAGGATACTCCTACATTGCCATCTTGAACCAGAACTTGGTAAACTAATTTTTGATGTAACTTAAAAGTTTATTTCAGATATTCCATCTATAGCACCTATTAGCAAAATGGGAGAACCTTGATGACAACCTAAATCCATTCCTGTCCTTTCCAAGTTGTCCAAACTACTGTAGCATTGCTCTTGGTGGAGTTCATTAAATCCTAAACTAAAAAATGCCAGTGTATATACAAAAGTGGGAGGAGGTGGTTGCACCTGGCTGAGTCAGTTGGGGGAGCATGTGACTTTTGATCTAGGTGTCATGAGTTTGAGCCCCATGTTGAATGTAGAGATTACTTTTTAAAAAATGCCAGTGTATTAATTTACAATAAGATACTTAGCTATGCAAGGGACTCAATAGTTTTGTCTCGTGGGAAACTACAAACTACATGGGAAAGTTACAATCACAAGATTTCTTGTAATTAATGGTGTCTATTGCTAACAACAGGAGTGAACATTTACTGACCAGTTAGTATATTTCAGGCTCTGTGGCAAGTGCTTGCCATGCATGTTCTCCTCACATCAACTCTGATGTAGGCAATATTATCACACTTTTGCAGATGAGGAAACTAAGGCTTTGGATTATTAAATAACCTTAAGCTCCTAGAGCTGAGTGGTACAGCTGGGCTGTAAGTCCACACTGAACCGGACACCATACCCCTCATCTCAGAATTTCAGGAATACAGTTAAGAAAAGGCCATTTTAAATGTTACACGTCACATTCCAGTTTGTTCACTCAGTGACAAATCATCTTAACCAATGAGAAGAAGCTACAATGAAAAAAAATGACCATGCACTATTCCCAGGTCATTATACTTAGTAATTATTTACTGGAGCAGAAAACTACGAGACATAGATTGTTTTCCTTCAGAAAAGTTGAAAATGAAATGTAAAAGTTTTGACATTTGGCAACAAAATCTTTGTCTCAAAGGTTAAGCATTGCCTTTTGCTTTAGTTCCTGACTCTGTTGCCTGTGCCCACCCGCCCCCCCCTGCACAGAAATTACTAAATGCCGTATTTCCTTCTCACATATTCAACATGTAGCAGCTGTGTAACCTCTGTTTTCAGGTAATTTGTCCTCCTGCCTTTTCTAAAAGTTTCATCTATATTTATTCCTACTACTTGGTACGTATCCTTTGGATTTTTAGGTAGGACCCAACCATAAACATCAGTCATGATTTAACAACCCAATTACACATTTATTCATGGGATACCAGTGGCATTATTCTTTGAAGAAATGTTTTCACTGTGCCCTTCTCAGGAGGTCTTTTGACACATTAGGTAAGTACAGATATGTACCAGTCAGGTCACAGTGTAAATCCCAGGTCACAACACATTCCCAAGACTCACTTTCATCACCTATAAAATGGAAGTGATATGTACCACCTTCCAGGCCCTTCTACTGGCTTAGGAGGCTTTTCCTTTCCAGGCAAGGTAAGCCAGAGACTTCCAGATGGGTCAAAGTCTCAGATGTCTCATAGCAAGTGGGGAAGCTAAGCCAGTGACTGTAACACCGCTTGTCAAATATCAGTACTTTTCCTTAAACCACAGTAATACCAGTAAGAAGGTGTTTGCGCCCATCATCTCTAAGCTTCCTACCAGACACTGCAATGGAGAGAACCTATCAAGTAACTGGACATCGGGTTTCATTATTAAATTGGAAAAAAAAAAAAAGCCTCTGTTTTAAACCACAAGGGGGCAGGGGTGGTGTGCTTATATATATTTTAGGTAGCTTGTGCATACCTGATTGTAGGGACAGGGAGATACATATTCTTTCTAAAACCTAGTGTAAATGGACTTGTAAGCTCTCCAGATTAATAATAGTCATGCTATAATTTGCATGTTACTTCACAGTTACAAAGCTCCTTCACTGGCATTATTAGGTCAGTGTGATACTTCGAGCCCACCTTAATTCAGTGCTTGGAAGATAACCTTTAGTGTTAGATTGCAATTCCAAAAATAGTAGTGCAGTTATGTGGAGCATATTTCATTTTCAGTTGCACTCCCACGTTGATACAGGTGAAGGAGAAATTTATATTAGGCAGGGTAACACTAAATACAGAAATATGATAGGCTAAATTAGTATGTGACTCATGAGGAAAATCTAGGAGCAAAATACCAGAATATTAATCGAGAGAGGACTCAATAATCTTAATAAATGCTAAGATGCTGATGAAAAGTGACTTCTTTAACATCCCTTATCACAGGGAATCGGCCTACTTCATGAATGTCTCAGCCCTGTGAATTCACCAGTAATCTTTGCACACCTATGCTCTGGGGGGTGGGTGCTGGAGGGGCACCCAGGTTGGTGATATGGGCTCATATTGGGGAGGGAAGCTCAGCTCTGGAGCCCCTATGCTTCTTACTCTTCCCTCATCTCTTTAGCAGGTGGAAAGCTTTGGTGTGAAGTATGCAGAAAATTCCAGGAGCTGTGCAGTTATGTAGCAGGCCTATGAGGTAAAACCTCCTCGACCCAAACCCATACCTACTTTAGCTTGACTTAGTAGCATAACTACTGTGCCAGTTACTTGATAGCAAATTCTGAGGTTTCTTTCCCCAAGCCATCCTGAATGGAGAAAAATAACTTATACCCTGGCAATGCAGGAGAGCCTTCCACACCCTGTCCAGAGACACAGCCTTGTTCAATAAACTTGAACTGCATGACTCCACCACCATCACAAGCACTGTGTTTCTCCGGTACAGCGGTTTTCAAAGCATGGTTCCTGGGACCAGCAGCATCTCCTTGGGAAAGGTGAACCATTCAAGATGTACTAAGTCATGGGGATGGGGCTGACAATCTGTGCTTTAACAAACCCTCCAGTGAGTCTGCTGTACAGGTTTGAGAACTACCACCCTTATCCCATTTAGTCCATCCATCTGTGTTAAGGGCTAGATAGCTGTCTAAAAGACCAGACTGGGAAGACTGTCAGGACCAGGTCACTTGGCAGAGTTGCCAGGTGTGGGGTTTAGGTCACCACCCCAGTACTAGGAATACAGTACTAGGAAAAATGCAAAATGGCATGTCCAGTGTCCTCTGAATCTATGATGTTGTGTGACAAGCAAACTGTTGAATCATCACCCATCTAGAAAATGCCGGGAAGACTGGGAAGACTGTCAGGACCAGGTCACTTGGCAGAGTTGCCAGGTGTGGGGTTTAGGTCACCACCCCAGTACTAGGAATACAGTACTAGGAAAAATGCAAAGTGGCATGTCCAGTGTCCTCTGAATCTATGATGTTGTGTGACAAGCAAACTGTTGAATCATCACCCATCTAGAAAATGCCGGAGTAATAACTTGTTTTTCTAGATCTTTTGCCAGACTTCTCAGTCAGTCAACATGAAGATTTTGAAGTACTCTGGATTTTCCACCCTCATATTAAAGTAACATACATCATGCTTTCTCTTATATGAACTGATGAGCACTGAATTTCTCACATGCTGCAGATATTCATGCAGAGAAAAGTCTTAATCATTAGTTCTGGTACTCAGAATGAGGCTGTACCCGGAAAAACCAATAGAGGCTTGCATTTTTTCAACCCAAAGTTTGTGCCAGATATAATGTTTCATGTTAGAAGAAATTAAAAAAAAATCTTACAAACCTAGGTGCACCTGTTTTATATATTCAATTAGTGAAGCTTTGTTTTTATTCCAGAAGAACGGAAGCTTCTCCTCATGAGGATATTTACAGCATGACAGCTCCAACGTAATCTCAAAGCACTGCTCCCAGATGTAGTTGTAATCTTGCATTCCACCTAAACACAAGCATATTTAATTTTTTAAGTCTGAAATTGAAATAGTGTTAAGTATCCCAAGCCTTGGGGACAAGTGAATCAGACAGTTACAAGGAAAGTACATGTAAACAGGAGAAGATGAACTTGACGTATTAGCATTATAGAATCAGGACCTGACATCTTATTAGCCAGGCGTGAACAGGCAATCTAACACTCTCACGTGGGTACCTGGGTCGGAGCAGACTAAAGTTCAGCTGTGCGCCACCTGAGGGGAGGGGAAGGGTCAGTCCTATGTTTTTTTTTTTCCAATCATAACTTACAAAAAGGATTTATCAGTGTACATTTCTTCTGTAAGTTACATCCTAGACAGATATGGAATGATACTTCTAAAAAAAATACTGCTTAGAAACCATAACTACACTTATTATGTGAAGCTACATACACTCATTCGGAGGAATGCCAATGGCTAAGGGTCAGCGAGCGTGTGCCTTCAGTGGGTACTAGCTGAGGAGTCTGTTAGGCAGCTACTCCCCAGGTTTTACAGACAGACCATCACAGATGTCAAGGAACGTGCCAGTGAGCGCAGAGCCCAGCGCGCAGGCCCTCCTGTCCAGGCCCCGTGCTCTTACCCACTAGGCTGAGCTGCATCTGGGGGTGAGAGAGAGGGTGCCGGGCGGCTCTCGGGAGCGGAGGGACCCAGGCCCTGGGTACCCAAGCTCACCGTCCAGTTCTCACCTATGGAGACTATTTCGAAAGGGTCATAATCCTGTTTCATATTTTCTAAGATGCAAAAATTTTCATATTTAAAAATCTCTGAGTTGGGAGGTGTGTTAAACTCGATGGCTGAAAAACCCAGTTGTCATTAGTTTGGCCAGAAACGTTTTTCTTTCATCCTTGGAGGTACGGTGTTTTATCCTCAGTGGCATCTTGGATTTGGTGAAATCACTGCAGGCCAGCAGGGTACTTGGGAAGTACTGACTTAGCAAAAAGCCTCATGCTAAGAAAATAGTCAAACAATTATCAACGTGTTATTTACGTTAAGTAGCAGCTATGGAGGTCTAGATTCTAGCGGGAAGGATTTCTCCCTTCTTGGTACTTACTTCCCTTCTAAGGCTTGTACTTGTGTTTCTCTCTGACCTCGTTTTCACCAAGAAATAGAGGAAGAGACAGAAAGCCAAGTCCTGGGGAGGGGGGGGGCTCTCGGAGCCGGTGGGAGCTGCGCACGCAGGGTTCCTAGCTCGTCCCCAGGGTTAGAGACCCCGCCTGCGGGGGTGGGGGGGGGGTGGGGGGGAGGACGGAGGGCCACCCCGATGGGGCCAGGCCGCACAGGTCCCGCTTGGGGCTCTCGGGTGCAGGCCTCCCAGGCCACCATGGGGAGTGCGCACGGTTGCGGGGGGCAGCTCTGGGGGGGCTCCCCTTGGGGCGCGGGGCTCCAGCCCTGCCGCTGCTCCCGGCCTGCATTTCTCCTCCTACCCCCGGGCTGCCACCTACCTTCGTCCTTCTATGGGAACATTCCCACCCCCACCCCCGCCCCTGGGATCCCTGCGCGGGGGTCCCCGTGCCCTCCCGCACCTGCCCCCCTATTCCCAGGGCCGAGGAGCCCGGCGGGGGGGGGGACCCACCTCTGAGCGGATACCAGGCGTAGCCGTTGGTGATTCCGTTGGGGAAGTCCATCTTGTCCTTACACTGATCTCCCTTCTTCATGGTGGGGTTTCTCGAGGCGTAGACGTGGGCGAGGTGTTGGAAGACGTCGTCGTCGGGGGTCAGGCTGCGGGAGTGGGACGTCCCGGTGGCTGCGGGGGACCCACACGTCTCGGCGGGCGCCCAGCGCGAAGCACCTGGCGCCGCCGCCTCCCGTGCCAAGGCCCCTCCTCCCGGACGAGGCCGGGGCTCCTGGGGGGCTCCCTGCACCCCTCCTCCCCACGAGGCCGGGGCTCCTCCGGGGCTCCCTGCACCCCTCCTCCCCACGAGGCTGGGCCTCCCTCGGGGGCTCCCCGCACCCCTCCTCCCCACGAGGCCGGGGCTCCTCGGGGGCTCCCCGCACCCCTCCTCCCCACGAGGCCGGGGCTCCTCGGGGGCTCCCCGCACCCCTCCTCCCCACGAGGCCGGGGCTCCCTCGGGGGCTCCCCACACCCCTCCTCCCCACGAGGCTGGGCCTCCCTCGGGGGCTCCCCGCACCCCTCCTCCCCACGAGGCCGGGGCTCCTCGGGGGGCTCCCTGCACCCCTCCTCCCCACGAGGCCGGGGCTCCTCGGGGGGCTCCCTGCACCCCTCCTCCCCACGAGGCCGGGGCTCCTCGGGGGGCTCCCTGCACCCCTCCTCCCCACGAGGCCGGGGCTCCTGGGGGCTCCCTGCACCCCTCCTCCCCCACGAGGCCGGGGCTCCGTCGGGGGCTCCCTGCACCCCTCCTCCCCACGAGGCTGGGCCTCCCTCGGGGGCTCCCCGCGCCCCTCCTCCCCACGAGGCCGGGGCTCCTCGGGGCTCCCTGCACCCCTCCTCCCCACGAGGCCGGGGCTCCTCGGGGGCTCCCTGCACCCCTCCTCCCCACGAGGCCGGGGCTCCTCGGGGGCTCCCTGCACCCCTCCTCCCCACGAGGCTGGGCCTCCCTCGGGGGCTCCCCGCGCCCCTCCTCCCACGAGGCCGGGGCTCCTCGGGGGGCTCCCTGCACCCCTCCTCCCCACGAGGCCGGGGCTCCTCGGGGGGCTCCCTGCACCCCTCCTCCCCACGAGGCCGGGGCTCCTCGGGGGGCTCCCTGCACCCCTCCTCCCCACGAGGCCGGGGCTCCTGGGGGGCTCCCTGCACCCCTCCTCCCCACGAGGCCGGGGCTCCGTCGGGGGCTCCCTGCACCCCTCCTCCCCACGAGGCTGGGCCTCCCTCGGGGGCTCCCCGCGCCCCTCCTCCCCACGAGGCCGGGGCTCCTCGGGGGCTCCCTGCACCCCTCCTCCCCACGAGGCCGGGGCTCCGTCGGGGGCTCCCCGCACCCCTCCTCCCCACGAGGCCGGGGCTCCTCGGGGGCTCCCCGCACCCCTCCTCCCCACGAGGCTGGGCCTCCCTCGGGGGCTCCCCACACCCCTCCTCCCCGAGGCCGGGGCTCCTCGGGGGCTCCCCGCGCCCCTCCTCCCCACGAGGCCGGGGCTCCTCGGGGCCCCCCGCCCCCCCTCAGGCCTCAGATGCTCGCATCCCGGGGCGCACGGCCCCCTTACCCGGCACCCCGTTGTCGAAGGGGTAGCTGGCCACCAGGGCGCCGCCGTGCAGGTTGGCGGAGAGCACGAAGGTCTCGGCCTCCAGCCAGGCCATGACGGCCGCCGCCTCGGGCTGCCGCGACACGTCGTTGGGCTCGAAGGCGTCGGGGAAGTTGCGGTTCAGGTCGTAGTGGTTACTGTTCTCCCTTCGGGAGGAGGACGGAGGAGTCGGGGTGCGCCGGGGCAGGCGGGGAAGGGGCCCGGCCGCGCGGGTCTGGGCGGTGGGCGTCCTGCAGCCCCGGGGACACGCGGTGGGCAGGGTACGTGGGGGCTCATGCCCTTAGATGCCCCCCTGGAGGCCCGAGTCACCCCCACCGGCCACCTGGGGACTCACGGTGGGCGGGGCGCTGGGGGTACGGGGGGCTCCCGCCCTGGACACCCCCCCAGGAGGCCCAAGTCGCCCCCAGTGGCCGCCCAGGGACTCACCGTGGGCTGGGGCACCCGGGGGCTCCTGCCCTGGATGCCCCCCCCCCAGGCCCGAGGGCCCCATTGGCCGCCCGACTGGGGGCTGCCACTGAGTCTCCCCGGACTCCCGCCTTCCAGGGCCCAGAGTGAACAGGGAGGGTCCAGGTCGCTGAGGCCGGTACTGGTTCCCCAGCGACGGGTGGAGAGGCCACAGGAACCTCCTCAGTGCCCACCCCTCCTGGGGGCCGTCGCTGTCCCTATGCCGCAGGATGGCCCGACATAGCAGGGTCATCGACTGGTGAGGTTATATTTATTTTTGGTAAAAGCAAACAAACGTTTGCCCCCATATCAGTGTTCAGCAGACCCCTGAGAAATCCTCAACTCCCGGGGGCCATTGTGAGAAAATAAACTATTTTTTTTTTTATTTTTATTTTTTTTAATAAACTGTTTAAATCAGAAATAGTACAAGGCTCTCTCTTTCTCTCTTTTTTTTTTTCTTTAAGATTATTTGGGAGGGGGCAGCCCCGGTGGCTCAGCGGTTTAGTGCCACCTGCAGCCCAGGGTGTGATCCTGGAGACCCGGGATCGAGTCCCACATCGGGCTCCCTGCATGGAGCCTGCTTCTCCCTCTGCCTGTGTATCTGTGTGTGTGTGTGTGTGTGTGTGTGTCTCTCATGAATAAATAAATATTTTTAAAAAAGATTATTTGGGAGGGAGAGAGCGCGCGAGCGGGCACATGCCCTTCAACAGTGGGGTGGGGGGGACAGAGAGAGAAGCAGCGACAGCGCAGGGCTCTGTCCACGACCCTGACATTGCCCCTGGGCCGAGGACAGGAGGCAGACACTTAACTGAGGAGCCACCCAGGCACCCCCTGACCCCCTCTTCTTCTTTTGATCAGTTCCTGTCCTGGCTTTTAAAAAACCAACTGGTAATTCCCAGGGTCCCTGCTGCAGACTTAGGCCCCGAGATTTAACAGTGCACAACGCGGGCCGCAGGACTCCTGCCCCCTCCCGGGGCGCTCACAGACGGGTGCTGGGCCCAGTCAGGAGGGATCCCCGAGGAGGCCTGGGCGGTGGGCGGCCCGGGGGGGCAGGGGAGCCCGGCGGGTGGCCCAGGAGGAAGGCCGCCTTCTCCGGCCCTCACTCGTCCGCCTCCGGCAGTCGCCTGAAACCTTGAGCGGCCCAGGCCAGGGCTGGTTCCCGGGGCACCCGGGGCCCCCCTCACCTTCCGTTACTGTAGAAGCAGTCGGGCTTCCGGACGGCCTCGAACCCATCGGGGTTCATGGAAGGCATGAAGTGCATCCGGGTGCTGTTGATTAGGTTCGTGATTTCCAGGTCTTTTCCATCCCTGGTCACGAGGTGCTCGATCAGATGGAGCAGGAGCTCCCGCCCCACGGTCTGCGCAGGTTGAGAGAGAAAACGGGGTGTTACTAGGGCGGAGGACGGTGAGGAGCGTCGTCCGGAGGCACGGTTTCCCCAACAAGGGCTCCCACTGCCACCCACGCCTGCTCTGACACCACGGTGACCTCCCCATGCGGCACTCGTGCAGGGGGCCACCGCTCAGCGGCCTGTGGGGCAGCAGCGGCGAATGGTATTAAAATAAAAAAAAAAAAAAGTTAATGTTTTAAAAAGCATTTTAAAAAGTATTTTTTAAAAATTTTTATTTATTTATTCATGAGAGACAGAGAGGTAGAGACACAGGCAGAGGGAGAAGCAGGTTCCATGCAGGGAGCCCGATGCGGGACTCGATTCCGGGTCTCCAGGATCACACCCTGGGCTGAAGGCAGGTGCTAAATTGCTGAGCCACCCAGGCTGCCCCAAGAATTTCTTTTTTTTTTTTTTTTTAAAATAATGAATTAGGTGGAATAAAGGTTATTCTTATTATCGTCTCCGTTTTCTCTGCCTTCTGAAATACTGGAGGGGGAGAGCAGGGACAGGGCAGGAGCCGGCCCCCAAGAACACATGGATGGCGACCCACAGGGCCATGTTTCAGACACACGTGGGTTCCAAGAGGGAAGAGTCCTGTTTGGTAATAAGTATCCACACAGTGAGCAAGGTCAGCCCCGTCTGTGCAGCCCCGGTTGCCGCCTTCTTGGGTTTCTGCAACCTCAGCCATTTGCACATCATGCTTTTTTTTTGGGGGGGGGGGGGCCCATATCTGCATATTATCTATACTCTTGCTTAGTTTCTATTTTCTTTAAATCAGCTCACTTTTACTTACAAGAAAAAGAAAACCTTTGTGTCCTTAACCATTTTGCCAGATAGGTTTCTGATGGGCCTTGTTTGAAAAGCAGGACCATGAAAATAAACATGATCATATCCAGCTACCATTATCTGATGTATCACCAGCGAGTGGGGACCTCAAGACCCATGAGAGATCTTGCTTCATAATCCTCAATAGTGAGAATTACTTTTTTTATTAAAAAAAAAAGGTAATTTGCAGTTCACAACCTGATTATAGAACTAGCCTGACGAGGCTATGTCAACTTGTCTCTAGAATCCTGGGTTCAAAGGAAATCTCCTTGTAGGAACGTTGGCCTCTTACCTAAGATCAGATGCTGCTGTGGGGTCAGTCCCTGGGAAATCTGGGGCACCGGGTGATTTAGGGCCGCGGTGTAGAGGCGCCAGTGTAGGCATGAGCAGGACAGGAGTTTCCAATGAAAACCCCACCGTATGAATTGACTGTTGTGACAACGGATGAGCAAGCCTTGAATGGCAATCTCTCACTGTAGTCCCCTCGTTGGCAAGCAAAGAAACTACATTTTATGAATTTGAAATCCCCATGAACATGGAACCATTGGAACTGGGACTAAGAAAATTTGGAATATGTGAATTATATGTTTACAGGTAGCCATCAGGTCCAGAGCGGGAATATATTCAATTTTGACTTCAATTTTTTTCCTACTTATTTCTATCTTCTACTACTACTACTACCTTGATTTTTGTGTTTACAGTCAAAATTATCAGCTTGTGGGGCACCTGGCTGGCTCAGTGAGTTAAGCGTCTGCCTTGGGCTCAGGTCATAATCCCGGAGACCTGGGATCGAGCCCCAAACCAGGCTCCCTGCCCAGTGGGGAAGGGGGCATGAGAGCCCATCAAAAGCTAAAAATGATAAATATGTGTGTGTGTGTGTGTGTGTGTGTGCGCGCCTCTCCCAGGCAGAGGGAGAAGCAGGCTCCCTGCAGGGAGCCCGACGTGGGACTCGATCCCAGGACTCCGGGATCACGCCCTGGGCTGAAGGCAGATGCTCAACCGTTGAGCCACCCAGGCATCCCCAAAAATGCTATATAAATATAAATGATATATCATTTAAAAATGATTACAATTTCAAAAAGTTTTTCCCCAATTTTCTTTCTTGACTTTGGAAGAACCCGGTAATTCCTTAGGTTGAGAACATATTTATCAAGTCTACCAATTACTTGAGTTTCACCTCAGTTTTATTCTGTTCACATAACATGAAATCTCATGCTTATTTAAAGGGTACCGTAGTCTGACACCCCATTTTATTTTATATCCTTTGAATCCTCCTCATTCTCTTACTGCAGAAATCCAAAGATGTCTAGAACGATATCTGGCAACTATTCATGATGGTTGTTTCTGAGTGCTAGTATTCTGAATGATTTTTACTCCTTTTATTTTTCTGGCATCATTTTTTTTTTTTAAAGAAAACCTTTATTATTTTTACGAGACCAAGAAAATCTGGATTCTTTCAAGTAAACCAATGTAAAACCAAAGTACTTTCTGTCTCCATATCCCAAAAACATATCACAAGTCCTTAACTGCAGAGGACAAATTCTAAAAATCTTGGAAAAATGGTAAAACACCAAGTAAGAGAATAATTTTTAAAAGGCTGAGTTTAAACAGCTAAAATTTCAGGGAGTTAAAGTCCTCTCTTTCTGTTGGGGCTGTATTTCGCTGCCTTCCTAACAGCAGATTTATGTCAAATATTATTCAAATTAATTCTTCCCAACCTTAATATAAATGTTTCAAGCACTCATTCATGTTTTATGCATAAACTTCCCTTCTTTAAAAATTAAGTCTTTGAATATGAAACCTTAGAGGGTCCAAATTTTAAAAAGGATCACGGTCAAAGCAATCCCAACAGCTTCACCAGCTTTCCGTTTAGCACGCCCACTTCCTGTGAGGGTGTAGACTGAATATGAGAATCCCTCCCGAAGACACTGAGAGGCTGGGCGCACATGCCAGGTTTGGGGGCCTTTCCCTGATCACTCATCTGCCAGTTAAAATGGTAATAATCCAAATGCAGCAAATAAATTCTCCATCAGTTCTAGTTTCCAGTCAAGGTGGAATCTGCCAGAGACAAAATATGCATTCTAGCTCTTTGAAGAATGTTTTATAACAGTGGAAATAATTTTTGAAGAGTCACCAATCTAGGCAACACGTGAGAGCGAGAGCAAAACCCAGCTATCCCGACGACGGAATCTGTCTTAAAAATGCTACGTTATAGTGCAGCTTCTGGGTGGAAAAATAAGCCTGTGAGCTCTGGGGCTCCCCAAACAGTGTGTTATCGATTTAATTCTTTTGTCTGATTGCCTAGATATTAGCCTAAATATTACATTATCTAGCACACTTTTCCCAGGGTTCCAGAGCTCTGCAGGCTTGTGCTCCCCTAATAGCACCCATACATCTACAATGGCCCCACCGACCTTGACCAATCACCCTGCCCCCCACTCCCTCCTCTAAGCCTTGAGGGCAGGGACCCTAAGAGGCTCTTTCTGTAGCCCCATAACTTGCCCAGCTCTGAGGATAGCATGTTCTCCGTAAACGATTGTTGAAGACTGTTGACAAACCCGCTACAAGGTCAAGACTATTCTAAGGAGGAAATTTCTGAAAACGTGAAGACTTAAGCTGCTAAACGAGGGCAGAAGATGTACTAACCATCAAGTTATTTCCTTTGAACGATTTTCAATATTGAACAACTTTCACAGGGGCGGGGACTTACATACAATTCAGGTAATGCCAGGGACTCAAGGTACCTGGTCCCCTAGCATAACCTCACCAAAAGCGGAGATGGAGAGAAAAAGCACGATTACAGGAGAAATTTAATACATGCTTAAAAGGAATCAGACCCTTCACTTGGAATAAAGATTAATTCTAACTCCAAAAGGAAAAAATTAACAATCTAAAGCCACACTGCCTAACTGAGGGTATTTTGCTACCATCTGGGATAATGGTGGAAAAAAGAACTTGGTAAATGACATCTGGAAGGACAAGCTTTACTTTTTTTTTTAGTACATTTGGAACCTGTACTGCATGTTGACTACACATCCCAGATTTTCCAGCCCAGGCAAAATTAAGGTATTATGGCCTGGTGTTCATATAAATCATTAAATACCCTCTAAATACAAACATCTAAGCACACAAACTGCATCTCATAAATCGTCTCTTATATGCCTAGAAGGTGTGTGTGAGAATCCTTTATCCATTTATCCTGTATTTTTAGGTTAAAAAATATGGTCACTATTATCCAGGGATTGTTTTTGCTTTTAGCTTATATACCTAAAACATAAGAACTACGAATGAATGCCACCCAAATGTGAAGTTCTAAGTGTGATGTGGATATTTCGAAAGGCTACCCAAATAACCCACCCTAGTAAAAGTAAGTCATTGATGTTTAAGAAATAGGAGCTTGGGACTGGGGGGGTGGGGGGACACAAAAGAAACTGAATTGGCAGTTCAGTTAAGCCTAATGAGCACACAGTGACTATCTGCTCCCATCCTGCTGAAGACCATGGCCCTGAGGTCAAGGGAACCCAGTGACCCCAGCTTGTGACTTGTACTTTGCCTATTACTGGATTAGCTGAAACCTATCAGCACTCAACTTTCTCAACACATAGTCAGGCCTCACTTCAGTATTTCTATTAGGAAGTAGAGAGGTCTTAACAATCTAGAGATTAACCAAGACTTTTTTTCTTCCTACAGAGTTTAAAAACCATGGGATGAGGCGGCTTTGGGGAAGGCACCTCCCCCGCCCACCCTGAGGCTGAGGCTACCAGATGTTCCCAGCCTTGGGGCCTGGTCCCAGTCTCCAGTGGAACTCTGTCGATGACTCTGTCGATGGCTCTAGCTCACTGCAAAGCGGACCAGTCACAGAAGGAGGGGGACGGAGACAAAGACCCCATTCTCCAGCTCCGCCAGTGTTTGTGGAGTAAAGAACTACAGGGAGCCCACTCAGTGTGCCGGCCGCGTCCCTTCCACTGAACGACAATCACTAGGCTTGAGATGCGTCTACACCGCCCATTAGGAGCCTGCAGAAACTAGAACTAGAATTGGGGCTTCTACAATGCGACGGGTCGGCGTGTGTGTCAACAGATGGCCCAGGTGACTGAGAAAAACACGGGCGAAAGGTAGAAACTCAGAAATACTTCTCCCTCGCTGTTCTGAAAAGAGCCTGAAGCCCAGGTGGCAAAGGCCCAGGGGTGCAGTTGGCTACCCTGCGTGACTTCCTGGCGATCAAGGAGGGCAAGCAGGGCGCAGAAAAAAGGACGGGAGAGGGGACTTGGACTTACAGCCAGGGTCACCCTAAGGGCTTGGCCTCTTTTACACGACGAGGGAGACCCAGTCTTCTCATCCAATGGCATTGAACACTCCGAAGGCAGCAGAAAGGGTAAAGGAGGTGGACCTACGCTGGGTGGGGCTCGGCGCTGGGTTTAGACACCCGTGACCGAGCCCACGGCTGCTTCCCTCCGGGGAACCGGGCCTAACCAACCTGCCTGCTGCAGAAGGGCTCAGCCTACGCCCAGGGCCACGGGGCACAGTCTTGGTTCGGCCCAGCTCCTGACTTCAGGGCCGTGAGATCGAGCCCCACGCTGGGCTCCACGATGAGCGCACACTCTGCTTCGCATCCTCTCCCTCTCTCGCGTGCGCTCTCTCTCATCCTCCCAAATGAATAAATACTTAAAAAAAAAAAAAAAGGAAGCTCTGCCCACCCAGCACTTAATGTGGCCCATGCTCCGTAACGTGGGCTATTCTCATTATTCTCTTGTAAAGCGCCGCGGAGACGTAACTCGCCAGTCCCATCACCGTGGCTCAGTGAGCTGGTGTCATTGGAAGCACGGGAGCCAACAGCAAGGTGACCCAAGACAAGCAAGATACTACACGAGCGTAGGCTGAGCATCACATCTTTCCTAACAATCCTTGCCTGCAAAGGGGCCATCCTACGTTGATTTTGCTGCCACGGTTTGCTTTCTGCAAACCCTCAGCATCAGCCAAATCCATCCTCACGATTCCTAAGGGTACGTTAGCCAAGATGTTTCACACCCATACAGCAAACCTTTGCATTTAGCTTCCAGTTGGAAGGAAACAGGAACTAGAAGCCCAAGTTCAATGATACCATAAGGAAGGAAGAAATCCAGAATGTGGGACATTCTGCAGGATAGATAACTGATCAGGTCTCTTTATTAGATCTAGAGTCGTGAAAAGATCCTTTAAAGGCCAGAACAAAAGGGATTTAAGGGTCATATCGATCACATGCGGTGCCTGGGCCTGGACTGGATCCTGATTTAGACAATTTGGGGGACATTTTAAGAAACTAGAAAGGGGGATAGGAGATAAAGATAGGATACACTCTTATTAACTTGAAAGGGTAGCTAGTGTGAAATGTCACAAACAGCAAATCAGCATAGCTCATTTAACCAAAGTGCGCACACGCACACACAAGCATCTGGAAGGATAAACAGTACTAGGAGAATTAACTACTGATTTTTGGAAGGTCAATACACAAGGTTTTTGTTGGTGGTGGTTGATGTTTTGTCGGAGATGCACAAGACTGATTTTATAATGACAACAACAAATTGATTTTAATTTCAAAAAGACCTGATTCAGGACGCCCGGGTGGCTCAGGGGTTGAGCGTCTGCCTTCGGCTCAGGTCGTGGTCCCCGGGGTCCTGGGATCGGGTCCCACATTGGCCTCCCCACGGGGAGCCTGCTTCTCCCTCTGCCTGTGTCTCCCATGAATGAATAAATAAAATCTTTAAAGAGCTGATTCTAAGACAAGGTATAAAGACGTAAGGTGAAAGTTCATGGAGGCAAATAGCGGGTCTGATCAGCAGAACCGGGTCTTGCTGCCTCCACTGCCACCATCCAGCCGGGTACTGACACAGGCGGTACACAGTCCTCGGTGGGGCGGGGTCCAGGTAAGAGAGGCAATATTTTCAAAATAGTGATCGGGGCGCCTGGGGGGCTCAGTGGTTGGGCGTCTGCCCGGCTCAGGTGCCGGGGTGGATCGAGCCTCCCCCTCCGCAGCGCCTTGGGCTCCCTGCTGTTTCTCCACCATCCCCCACCCAGCTCACACTCTCAAATAAATGAAATGAAAAAAAAAAATAAGTGTGATCAGTGCTGTCCCCCATGAGCTGCTTGTGTGGGGCCCACAGAGTCCTGGAGGAGCCAGGGCCAGTGCTCGCGCGGGGGGCCGCCCCCCCCCCCCCCCCGCAGGGCTCCAGCTAGGGAGGTGGGGGCCGCACCCACAGGGTGGCCGTGCAGCTTTTTTCTCCGCTCATGGAGAAGAGGCCTTTGGTCCCCAGCTCCTGGCTGTCATCCGCAGTGGGGCTTGGGGGCTTGGGGCTCGAGACTCTCTCTCAATTCCGAGGGGTGGGAGAGAGGATGCGGGCCCCGGGGTGGTTGGAGCCCCCGCTCAGGCCCCGGCTCCCGCGGAGCCGTCCCTGTCCCCAGCTCCCCGGGGCACCGGGAGCAGAGGGTCGAGGTGGCCGGTCCTCGGGGCCGCGGCTGGGACGCTCGGGGACAGCAGGCCTGGGTCCCGCCCGAAGCCCAGCAGCAGGGCCAGGAGGGTGTGTCGCAAACCAAACGGGGGCAGCTAAAGCGGAACAAAACCAGTTTGTCTTTGAGAAGTTGGGGGAGAGGCGGGCACTGGGATAGGGTTTGCGGGGAGGCTCCCTGGGTCGGTTGCGGGGCCCGAGGCTTTCAGAAGCCCAGGTGTTCCTGGGATCCCCTGCGTGAGGAACAGTCCAGCCCCCCGGGCTGGGGCACCCTGGTGCCCCTAGAGGTGGGAAGGCCCGCCGGGGAGGGGAGGGGTCAGGGGTCCAGGGAGGGGTCCAGGGAGGAGTCGGGGGCCTGGGGAGGGGTCCAAGGGGTCCAGGGAGGGGTCGGGGTAGCCGGGGAAGGGTCCGGGGAGGAGGTCTGGGGAGGGGTTGGGGGGCCCAGAGAGGGGTCCAAGGGGTCTGGGTAGGGGTCTGGGGGCCTGGGGGGGGTTCCAAGGGGCCTGAGGAGGGGTCCGAGGGGTTGGGGGCCAGGGAGAGGTCGGGGGGGGGCTGGGGAAGGGTGGAGAGGCCCAGGTAGGGGTCAGGGGTCCGGGGGCCCAGGGAGGGGTCCGGGGAGGAGTTGGGGGACCCAGGGAGGGGTTGGGGGAGGGGGGGCCATGCGGGCTCAGGCACCCTGCTCCCCCAGCCCCACGCAGGACCAGCTGCCGGGCCGTCGGGCCCGTTCCCTGCACCCTCTCGAAGGCCTCTCGGGGATGTGGGCGCTGCCCTCCGCATCCCCAGGGCGCTCGGAGTCCGGGCCGCACACGTACCTCGTCTCCGTGCATGTTTGCCACGTACTTGAACTCCGGGATCCCGACCCTGTGCTCCTTCGGGAAGCGCCCCACCACCAGGACCCACAGGTTCCTGCCTGTACAGCAAGGATAGAAAAGGATAGAAAAATAAGTTGTGTCCCGGGGGGCGGGGGGAGAAAGACCGACAGTCTGTGGGTCAGGCTCACAGTCCTGGGGGCCCCTCAGCCCAAGCCCTCCCCCTCCGGGCTCCCCGCTGATCCCAGGATGCGATTCCCAAGAATCCAACAAGCCTCAGGCTGCAGCCTCCGCATTTCCCCCAAATGCTGGTGCTTTGGAGAAACCACCCTGTGCCTTCGCTGGGTCCCCCGATGGCTGCGGTGGGTGGGGGGGCGCAGAGCCCTGGGCCTCGCATCGGGGTGGCTTCTTGGAGCACAGATGCCGCAGCCCCAATGAAAAAAAAAATCTTTAAAAAAATAAATCAAAAGATTTTATTTATCTGAGAAAGTGTGTGCACGAGCAGGGGGAGGAGCAGAGGAGAGGGAGAGACAGGCAGCCCAGGGCAGGCCTCCATCCCAGGGCCCTGAGATCATGAGCTGAGCCGACGGCAGACACTTGGCTGAGCCACCCAGGCGCCCCTTCCCCATTCATTCTTCATTTACTGTTAATATTTTAGGGAAGTTTTTCATGACAGGGTGACGCTTTAAATTTAGTAACTGCAGGATTTCTCAGAAAATACCCACAAAAAGCCGTTTATCGGAGTGATTAGAACAGAACCCGCATTAGCTCATACATTCCTTCACTTGGGACTACCGTATCCGGGCATTTTGGCAGGTGACCAGACTCCAGTGAGTTTCTGATCTAGTGGAGAATAGCAGCGTGCAAACACATAATTACATTAGCCGGTGACCTATACGGCCAAAGAAGTGGGTAGAAGTTACTGTTGTGTATGTAGAATCAAAGAAATGGTTCATTCTTTCCAAGGAGGGGGATCATGAAAAGGTTTACAGATCTACGAGTTTATAGATGCCTTCTGAGCAGGGTTTTGAAGAAGGTTCCCACGTTTGCCACGTGGACAAGTATAATCCGTCCAGTGATTTTCCATCAGAACCATTTCTTTTTTTTTTTTTTAAAGACTTTATTTATTCATAGAGATGAGGGGGGAGGGGGGCAGAGAGAGAAGCAGGCTCCATGCAGAGAGCCCGACGTGGGACTCGATCCAGGGTCTCCAGGATCACACCCTGGGCTGCAGGCGGCTCTAAACCGCTGCGCCACCGGGGCTGCCCCAGAACCACTTCATTAACCAGAACCTTCTATTGCCTGATATGAACTCTCAGGTCATCTAGAATTTCAATTCTACAAAGTTAATATTTTCATGTAAGCCCCTAGAGGTGGGAAGGGGATTTTTTTTTTAAGGCTGGGTGTGGAACCTACTTAAAAAAAAAACACACACAATAAAAAACACAGGCCTTGAACTCGCGACCCTGAGACCATGACCTGAGCTGAGATCAAAAATCAGATGCTTAACCGACTGAGCCACCCAGGCGCCCCAAGGAAGAGCTTTTTCTGAGTGAGCTAATAAACCTGGTTTTCTAGGTTTCCTTCTGAGGAATTCTTTTTTGGTAGCTCTTAATGCTTTTTAAGCTAGAATAATCATGGATTTGTACAGAAGAAGATTTAGTTGCTTCACAGGCAAGGGGGAAAATTCATTATCATCTCAACATAATATTTATAATGACATAACAACCAATTTGCAACAGCTGGTTTGTCACATAAGACTAGGGTAAGACAACAAAAGCTGGGCAGCCCCGGTGGCTCAGTGGTTTAGCGCCGCCTTCGGCCCTGGGCGTGATCCTGGAGATCCAGGATCGAGTCCCACATCGGGCTCCCTGCATGGAGCCTGCTTCTCCCTCTGCCTGTTTGTCTCTCTGTCTGTGTGTCTCAAATAAATAAAATCTTTAAAAAAAAAAAAAAAAGACAACGAAACCTGACTTGACACAGCTATCTGGTATCAATTGGCTTAAGGCAGGAGGGAGATCGATAAAACCTAAGTGAAAAAATACTTGGTGGGTAACTCAATCCCAATTTTAGCACAGATGGCCCCTAAATGAACTGCAAGATGAGAAATTTACCTTGAATAACCTCAGTGGCACAAAGTTTGAGAATGAAAACCAACCAATAACCCTGGAAGACCACAGCTTTGTTGTACAACCTGAAATCTGGCATCGTGATGCCCCCAGCTATGGTTTTCTTTTTTAAAATTCCCCTGGCTATTCGGGGTCTTTTCTGAATGTGAACTGGTGCAGCCACTCTGGAAAACTGTGTGGAGGTTCCTCAAAGAGTTAAAAATAGACCTGCCCTATGACCCAGCAATTGCACTGCTGGGGATTTACCCCAAAGATTCAGATGCAATGAAACGCAGGGACACCTGCACCCCGATGTTTCTAGCAGCAATGTTCACAATAGCCAAACTGTGGAAGGAGCCTCGGTGTCCATGGAAAGATGATGGATAAAGAAGATGTGGTCTCTGTATATAATGGAATATTCCTCAGCCATTAGAAATGACAAATACCCACCATTTGCTTCGATGTAGACGGAACTGGAGGGTATTATGCTGAGTGAAGTAAGTCAATCGGAGAAGGACAAACAGTGTATGTTCTCATTCATTTGGGGAATATAAATAATAGTGAAAGGGAATAGAAGGGAAGAGAGAAGAAATGAGTGGGAAATATCAGAAAGGGAGACAGAACATAAAGACTCCTAACTCTGGGAAACAAACTAGGGGTGGTGGAAGGGGAGGAGGAAGGGGGGAGGGGGTGACTGGGTGACGGGCACTGAGGGGGGCACTTGATGGGATGAGCACTGGGTGTTATTCTGTATGTTGTCAAATTGAGCACCAATAAAAAATAAATTTATTATTAAAAAAATAACCCTGGAACATATTCACACAAATGCTTTTGGAATGACAAGCGTCCTGAAGGCTTTTAACTCCCCTTTCCAACGAACACCGGCCACCCCTGGCTTAGACCAGAGCAAATGCACAAAGGACAAACTTGACGTTTCACAGCACGATTGCCAGCATAAGGTTAATTTAAACACCATCTTTTTCTTCCCCTATCAAGGTCGGAAAGGCTACCCTTATTTCCCCTTTCTAATACCTGGTGTGCTGAAGAGTTCTGAAATGCTTGGCCTTTCCCTTTACTACAAAGTAAATGAAACTTGAATTCCAAATATTTTATTATTTATTTATTTTATTTTAAGGATTTTATTTATTCATTTATGAGAGACAGAGAGAGAGAGAGGCAGAGACACAGGCAGAGGGAGAAGCAGGCTCCCGGTGGGGACCCCGATGTGGGACTCGATCCCGGGACCCCAGGATCATGCCCTGAGCCAAAGGCAGGTGCTCAGCCACTGAGCCCCCCAGGCGTCCCGGATTCCAAATATTTTTGTATCTATATTATATTCGGGAACTTGGGAGCTTGACACAAATCCCAGGGGTGTGACACAGGTGCCCAACACAGGGTGTGACACGGTTTGTTTGGAAGATCAGGAAACGCTTTATAACATCTAAGGATTCACAAAACCCCAAAGACAAGAACAGCAGGTGATAAGTGCCACAAAGTACTTTTTTAGGAGTTCAGGAGAAAGCAGATGGAGAAGTTTGGAGAATTAAGTACAGCTTCAAGAGTAGAAATGGGAGAAGTGTCATGCCCAGATCAGAGCCACCTGGATCCCTGTAAAAATGCCAACCCCCGAGCCCCATGCGCTAAATCAAATTCTAGGGGTAAAGCTCAAAACCTGCATTTAACAGGCTCCCTTGGTGATTCTGAGGCCCGTTAAAAATTGAAAGCTTGCTGAGACTGAGGCAGTGAATCTCCAGACAGATCGAGAGGCGCTTGATTTTTAGGCAAAACCATCTCATTTTGCATATAGTCACATGCTTCTATGTTAACAAAATAAACTTCTAATTTTTTTAACTGGCTGCTTAATATTTTAACACCTGACTATATTAGCACTTGCGTTCAGCCAATGCCCTTTTGTTAGGTGTTCAAAAATATGCAGTTTTATGCGAATCACAGCATCGCTGCCAAACTGACATACAGAATTTCTGACGACACTATTTCATCATGCAGAAGAAGTCAGAATACCCAATTGTATTACGTAGGGCCACGTACAACAGACTGCTCGTTAACAGACGAGCCTGCAAAGTGCACGGCGGCTCACCATGAGCGATGAGGGTTGGAGGACCGGGGCGGCGGGGGGGAAGCCAAGGAAAATTTTTCCCACTTCCCTATCCTTCCAGTTTTTTAAAAAACAAAACGCCAAATTCTATCAGAGCCTAAACAGCGGCCCCGGTGCTGAGCCCTGTTCCTGAGCCGCACAACAGCTCATGCAACACCCACAGTTTAGTGTTGAGGAAACCGACTTGGGTGGTGGCACCAGGCCCCAAACCTAGGTGTGTGATTTTTTTTTTTTTTTTTTTTTGTGGTGTGCGTGATTCTGAAACCCGTAATCCTCCGATGATGCCAGGCTGCTCTCACGGGCCTGAAAGTGCCGGGCGGGCCAGAGGCAGCCTCAGCGCGGGGCAAACGTTCCCAGCAGCTGTTTCAATGTCGTGTTGCTACGGTCACACCGGGGGCATCAGCCGGCTGCCACCTGGCTGCGACCCACTGAGCCAGGACGAGACCCCGGCCTGAGGGCTGGCACCCGGGTCAGGCTCTCTGCTCCCACGGTTTCCCACGGGGCGGCCTGGTCCCCGGGGGCTGCCGGGCTGATGAGGCTTGTCCGTGTGTCTGCGAGGCCACGACGCTCCGGTGTCCGGGGATGCGGCACCGCTGACCCCCCAGGTGCCCACCCGGGGCTAAGGCGGGCTCCGTGGGCTCTGCTAAGGCTGCTTCGCCTTCCCCAGGGGGAGCCAAACGCCTGACGCCACGGCCTCGATTTCACTGGTGCACGTTCCCGTTCACACGCTCACACTCACACACAGCTTAGCACACAGCTCCGAGGCCGCACGTTAGCTAGTGGCGGGGTGAACACAGCCCGCTGCCCACCCGAGCCACGTTAAACGCCTGGCCTCCAAACGTCATGTGTCTCCCGGCTCTGGAGTGGGGGGCAAAGAGGTTCCTGCCAAGGGGCTCATTCCAGAAACCACACACACACACACACACACACACACACACACACACACACACACGGGCAAACAGGGACCAAAAGCCAAGGTCTCCAGGTTGCCTCTGCTTGCTCGGCCACATCCTCATTCCCAGCTCACAGCCCGGGGGTGCTCACGCCCTGGTTTGTAAACCCGCCCCAACAGGGACCGCGCCCCTAAGCACAGTGCCGCGCTGCTCTAGCTCCCCACGATGTGCTCTAGCTCCCCACGATGTGCAAAATGTCAACGACGACCAGAAATATCAAGGGCGGGCGCCCCAGGCCTCAGGCATGGGTTGCGCTGTCGGGAACCCCCTCCCTCCCCCGCGGGGACCCGGACCCCGAGGAGGATGGTGAGGGCCCAGGAGGCGGCGTGGACACGGCCAGGCTATCACGCGCTCCCGTGGCTTTGCAGACAGCTCCCTGATTCCCGGACCGGGGCCTCGGCTCCCCGAGGGGGGATCTGGAGTGGGTGCGCCTCGGGGCACCCGGCGCTGGGGGCTTTCCCGGCATCGCTCGCCCTCTGCCCGTGGGAGCGACAGAAAACACCGGGCAACCCCCCACCCCGCACAGTCTGTCTGGGACCCCAGGTCACGCCCGTGCCCTCCCTCGGTGGCCAACCCCCGCGGCGCTCAGGTGGGGGTCAGGAGCACCCTGTCAAGAGCTGGTCCTCGCACAGCCGCAGTGACAGCCGCTGGATCCTCATGCGGCTGCTCTTGTCGGGGCCAGAGGGGCTCGGCGGCAGGGCCTGCGCTGCAGACGGGGACCAGGGCGCCCCGGGACCCCAGTGCTGCAGGGCCGGGGGAGCTGCCTGGAGGCGGCCGGGCGATGCCCACAGCCATGCAGGACCATGGGTCTGAGTGCAGGTTGCCATGCGGGGAACTCCCGGGCAGGAGTTCCTGCCGCCCTGGGGCGGTCCTGGTGCGGGGGCCCAGGGGCGCTGCGGGGGCCCAGGGGCGCTGCAGGCCCCACAGCCCGGGCCCCGGATCCGAAGCCTCAGCCCTGGCACTTTCCCAATAAGCCGCGGGCGGCAGATGCCAGGGGGCCGCCGCCTCTCGTCCTGGCACCCCGCATGCCGTCTGCCCGTGGCCAGGCCCGGACGAGGAGGTGGCGGTCCGCTGAGTATGCCAGCCCTGCCGTCCGGTCCTCCCCGGCCCATCCCCCTGGCCGGACATGACCCCCCACGGCCACCCCGGTCCTTCCCCAAGCCTGTGTATTTTCTTCTTCATGCATTTTTCATTAAGATCGTAAATTTAGGGGATCCCTGGGTGGCGCAGCGGTTTGGCGCCTGCCTTTGGCCCAGGGCGCGATCCTGGAGACCCGGGATCGAATCCCATGTCGGGCTCCCGGTGCATGGGCCTGCTTCTCCCTCTGCCTGTGTCTCTGCCTCTCTCTCTCTCTCTGTGACTATCATAAATAAAAAAAAAAAAAAAAAAAAAGATCGTAAATTTAGGGACATGGGGGCGGGGGGGGGGGAGGGGGGCTCAGCGGTTTGGCGCCTGCCTTTGGCCCAGGACGTGACCCCCGGGACCTGGGATCGAGTTCCACGTCAGGCTCCCCGCAGGGAGCCTGCTTCTGCCTCTGCCTGTGTCTCTCATGAATAAATAAATAAAATCTTAAAAAAAAAGATTGTAAATTTAATTATTCCCTTGCATAATGTCTGTCTTGACTAGAACGCAACATCCAGAGCACCCCCCGCGTGCTCACTATTTGTCGGGTTTGCGCGTTCAGCGCGCAGCTATGCTCTTAGCTAACAGTGCCTGGTGCGCAGCAGGTGGCCAATAAATGTCTACGCAGCCTTCCACGGTTACTGAAGCGGCTCCAGGACTACTTCTTTGTAAAGGCTGGCACATCAGATCCAAATTCCTCCCTCGTCCTACCTCCGCCCAGACTGTTCACCACCTGCGGACAGGTGCTCTCACCGGCAGCAGGCCCCTCGCTGTGCCCCCTGGCTCAGCCTCGTCCTTGCTGCTGACCATCTTGCCCTAGAACACGTCACTGGACTTTCAGCCTTTTCAAATCCTGTGCATTCCCCAAAACCTAATTCCAGAAGTTTCCCCGGATTGCTCAGATCCACGCTGATTTCTCCTCTAAGGTATTTCTATAAAATGACACTGCACACTTTGGTGTTAGAAGAACATCCGGGGCAGTGATGGCTCCATAAAACCCAACTCTCCCTTTCGGTTGGTTTTCTAAGGGTTTCACATGAACAGTCTTGTTTTCTCAACAGTGTTGTCGGCACGGCTTGCGCGGTCAGAGCCCCCTCTCTTGGCTGCCGTACACCATGGCCAGCCACCAGGGTTCAGGTGGGGCCAGCAGGGGCCTGGGTCACTACGGTTGACGCCACACCCGGGGCCTTGTTGAGCTCAGGTGTGGTCACCTACTCTGGCCCATGAGATGTGGGTGGAAATGACACACGTGGCATTTCTGGGAAGAAGCTACAGGAGCCGTGTAGGGTGGCCACCTCCTTTGGCTCCATCGCAAGACAGGCAGCATTTGGCAGAAGCTGCTCGGTCAGCCTAGGTCCTGGGGGAAGACGGCAGGGAACAGGGTCACAACTGACCTGTGATACACGTGTAATGTGAGAAAGATATAAGCCTTCATGTTGTTGTCATCACCCATTGAGATTTGGGGTTTTAAAAGTTTCTGGGGTAGAGTTTAGCTTCTCCTATCTGTTACGCCCTCCGTAACAAACCCACCCCAAGGGATCCTTCCCGCCACCGAATGCTCATCATTCTTAAGACAAAACACTGGTTATCTGCAATTTTTTCCCCCCAGACAGGTTTTGTGGGGATGACACAGAGGTGAGGAAAGTTTAAAAACATTGCTTTAAAACTGCTCACGTGGGGAGGGGGCGCCTGGGTGGTTGAGCCAGTTAAGCCATCAACTCTTGGTTTGGGCTCAGGTTGTGATCTCAGGGTGGTGGGATCGAGCCCCACGTCAGACTCCATGCAGGGCGTGGAGTCTGCTCTCTCTCCCTCTCCCTTTGCAACCCCTGCACCCCACCCCATGCCTGTGCTCACTCTAAATAATAATAATAAATAATAATAATATCATGGTAAGACATCATTGGCAAAGCCTATCTCTTAGGATTTTTTTCCCCCCGGATCATCTCATCATATCTGCCTGTATCATCAAATAGTATTTGTACATAGACACGACTCCAGAGCTGAAATAATACTTTGAGTTCCAGAAGTGCAAAGTTGGACATGAATCGACAAAAATGGGCAAGAAAGGACCTAAATACATGTCACATGGAAGCAACGTGGGATGGCCTGAAGCCAGGTAAACCAATGCACTAAAGCACAGGCATAGGCAAAGCGGTAGCCCCGGTGGCTCCTGGAACCCAGGCCTGCCTGACCTCAGGAGCCAGAAACAGGCCAGCAAAGGCTTTGCTAACCCACGGCTAGGAGACCGAGCTGAGAGCAGCAGCCAGCACCGTAGCCAGCAGCTGCAGCCCTGCTGGACTAAGTGCTTCCCTGCTTACAGATGCTTCTGGAAGGCCTGGTCCGGGCCTGACAAAAAGCAGATACATCTTCACCGTGAAAGCTACTGTCCCGTACAAAGGCTTAGTCTTCCATTTCCCCATTTATTCATTCAATAAATAGGTATGGGGTCCCGAGCCTGAGTCTGGCATTTAGTCAGCTGGAACAATTGTAAGTCACTGATGATACTGGCCTGAAAAACACTGATTTTCTATTTTTTTCAAGTACTTTGGGATGTCATTTTTTTTTTTTTTAAGTAATCTCTACACCCAACATGGGGCTGGAACTCACAACCCTGTGATCAAGAGTTTCACCCTCTGTTGACTGAGCCAGCCGGGCTGTCCCCTGATTTTCTGATTTCTGAGGTCACTCTCATCATTTGGGGGGAAAAAAGTCCACATGAAGCACAATGTCTTATAAACTTTCCATTATTTGGAAGGAGGGGTCAATCAAATGTGAATCAAATCCCATGGCTCGGGATCCCTGGGTGGCGCAGCGGTTTGGCGCCTGCCTTTGGCCCAGGGCACGATCCTGGAGACCCGGGATCGAGTCCCACATCGGGCTCCCCGTGCATGGAGCCTGCTTCTCCCTCTGCCTATGTCTCTGCCTCTCTCTCTCTCTGTGACTATCATAAATAAATAAAAATTTAAAAAAAATTTAGAAAAAAAAAAAACAAATCCCATGGCTCTGCTGCTTATCCTGCAATAGTTCCCCAGGGCATTAAGATAGAACCCAAGCCTTCAGCATGGCACGTCTGTCCTCAGTCTGTCCACTTGCTGCCTCAGCATCCTCCCCACAACCACAATCCCATACACCAGGCTCTAGGCATTCTTAATTATGTGTCGTCCTCAAAGGAGCCAACCACCTGCTCCTTTAGAAAGGACCTAAATACATGTCACATGGAATGCATGCTATTTCTTCATAATGGATAAATAATCCTCTGTCCACCCACCAAAGCAGCTACCTTCCACTGGCCTTTTCAAGGCTCAACCAAAAAGCCAACACTTTTCCCCTTCTCCTCCTCCCTTGGTCCTATCCCTTGCCAGCCTGAGTTACTCTCCCTTCTGAACCTTCATGGGACTTTTGCAGCCTCTCTCCTAACGCTTATTGAAACCACAGGTTTTCCTGCAACAAGGGATGGTGTATCTTTGGGCTTGCAGAACCTCATACAGTGCCTGGCACATACGTAGTAGACGATCGATACATGATCGTTGAGTGGATTGGTGACTGGATAAATTAACAACAACTCAGAAGTCCAGTTGGAGCTACGGTCACCCCTGGTCCAGAGACTAGATGGAAAAGTCTGCAGCTAGTCTACAAAGTACCATTTGGGTGGGATCTGAAAAGAATCCAATTTCCTAGACTGCAATCCCAAAGCACATGAACCCTCTTGGAGCATTACCATGGGAGTGTGCGGATGTCCAAACCAAATATCTGGCTTTGAGTGAGACTCTTCCCACATTATGGGAGTTGGGATCTCATCTGCTTACACATTTGTCCCGAAGCGTGGCACTAATGTTCTGAAATGATATCTAGGTTCCATATTATTTCTTCCTGAACAGGTGAATGGGATGGGAGAGGGTGTTGGAGATTTCAGTTTCCAAGTCAAGGATTCTTCTGATTGCTGAGAGACATTTCCTTGTTTCATTGAAAAACAGGAAAAACTTGAAGATGCATTGAGTTCGGGTAAACTTTCTTTTCTTCTTAAATTTCAAAACTAGTCACGACTCCCAGAGAAGCAGAGCATCTTGTCTTATTAATCATCAACCAGCAACCCAAACAAGAGGATCCTAGGAAATTCCTCTGCTTTTCTGCTCTGGCAAATCTACCCTCATGAGTCCTCCCGCTCTATTCCCAGGTCAGAGGCTGAATCTGTTCCCCTTCCTCTAAACATTTTAGTTTTTGAGCTGTAAATTATAAGAAGTTTTTAAAAATTGAGTTTTAAGAACTGGCCATCATTCTCATACCCCAACCACCGTAATCTCCCTATATTCCTCTCTAGTTTTCGTCGTCGTCTTTTTTTTTTTTTTTTTTCATATAGAGACAGGAAACTTGTTTTTGAATCCCCAAAGTGAAAACCTCTAGAGGCTTCATACTATAAAAAGCTGAGAACTTCCCTTTTTGGTCCCCGGGGAGAGAAGTCAAACGTAATCAGATCATCACAGTTGAGCAATCATAGTAGCCACGTTGACTATTAACTTAAAACGCAAACAGGACTTAAGGAGATTTTTAAAATCTTATTTTAAAGGATGCAATAATTACAGCTAGTGCTACTCATTAATTGTCCATTTGAGAGTTCTCCTTGATGGTGCGTCAGGAGCGTGCTCAGTCGGTATTGATGTTCCAGTTCTTTCTTCCCAGTTGTTTGGATTTCTTAGGAGTTCCTGTAGGTGTCACAGAGCTGTGATTTGTGAGGAGGTCAATGCAGATCCATCTGACCCAGAAAAAGATCATTTGCTGGAGGCTGGCTTCTCCTTCCTGCCTATTTATTATGACCCTAAAAAAACTCATCTTTTAGTGGCAAGGAATAATGGCAATTTATTATAGGTTTCCTTATGAGCTACTTGGGAGGACAGAACTTTTCCTTTCCATCATCCCACTCCCTGCACCTGTGCCCTAAAACACTTTCATTTGAGAGTGAAGTGGGCCGGAGTCGGGACAGAAGGATGTGGAGCCCCTGACAGCAGGAGGAGCCCTGCAGTCGCCAACCCGAGATGAGGTTCCTTCAAGGACTCCACTCAGCCAAAAGCCAGGGCACCTGATGGATTGGTGGGATTAACGAAGGTGGACTTCTCACTAGTACCGCTGTTCTGAGATTTAAATCTCGTAAAGGAATCAATAGTTTAGTAAAGACATCAAAACCAGTATTTCAGTGACACACCATCTGCCTCGAAACAGCATCTGGATTTATTTTATTTAAATTCAATTAACATATAATGTATTATTGGTTTCAGAGGTAGAGCTCAGTGAGTCCTCAGTCTTATTTAACACCCAGCGCTCATTACATCAGGTGCCCTCCTTAATCCCCATCACCCAGTTATCCCATCCCCCCACCCCTCCCCTCCAGCAACTCTGTTTCCTATGATTAAGAGTCTCTAATGGTTTGTCTCCCTGATTTCATCTTATTTTTTCTTCTCTTCCCCTATGATCCAGTTTTGTTTCTTAAATTCTGCATATGAGGGAGATCATATGGTAACTGTATTTTTCTGATTGACTTATTTTCCTCAGCATAATACCCTCCAGTTCCATCCACGGTGCTGTAAATGACAAGATTTCATTTTTTTTTTTGATGGCTGAGTAATCTTCCATCGTGTGTACACACACACACACACACACACACACACACACCCCACATCTTCTTTATCCATTCATCTGTCAATAGACAGCATTTGGGATTTCTTAAAAGATACTCAGTATCCCTATGGCGGCACTCTATATACTGACGCAGGTTCTAGAATCAAATTGCCAGGGTTTAACCCCTGGCCACTTATTAGCCATGTGGTATTGGGCAAGTTGCTTAATCTGCCTGACTGGATCAGTTTTATTGTCTTTGTTATGGGATTAAGAATACTCACACCTCATGGGGCTGCTCTCTTTTAATCCCCACAAGCTTTACGGACAGTGCCAGAAACGTGGTAAGCGCACGTCTGCTGGAGGGCCTCAAGTGCACAGAACTGGCTGAGGACAAACTTTAGGCTCTAGCAGGTGACGCAACAGTGGAGCAATTAAAGAAAAATTTCAAATGTAAAGTGTCCATACATATGGATAGAGACCTTTTGCCAAGAGTCAACAGCAATGTATGTTCCAGAAGATCTGCAGCTCAGATATGCTCAGAAAGACCAATACCCACTTAAGGGTTTTTTTTTGTTTGTTTGTTTGTTTTTTAAATAGAAGGATGGACCCACAAAGTAGAAGGGGTTATCTTGAGAAAACAGGTCCTTCAAAATCTGTTAGCAAACAGTCACAAACATTCTCATCACCAGACATCCAGTGAGTTTACTTTTTCAATCCCAGCCCTGAGTCCCATGGAGAATTCCCAGGATGAGATGCCTGAGGTTGGTGTCAAGCCTGGAATCTGCACGCACACAGGGCCAGAGGGCAGGTTAGGAAACCGGTCACCTCAGCTAATTGCGCTGAACCATTAACCATAAACACGTCTTTCACGTCTTCTTACGTGTCTTATTGCCAAAGGGATTGAAGCCATCACACAGATTTTTTTTTTTAAACTATCTCCAGGCTAATGAGGCTGAAAACCACGTTAGGATTTCCAGTCTGGAGAGGCTCCAACTCATCCCTGAAAGAGCACAACCCAAGAGCTTGTAGATAAAGAATTGGCTCATTAAGGAACCAATGACATAAAACTGGTTCAATAGGAGTGGGTCGAAGTCAACAAAAGGGAGGGGACTGTCCCAGATTATGAGACTCCAAGAGACATTAACACAATATGCAACGTGTGGACTTTGACTGGATCCTTAAGGAAAAAAAAAAAACCCACAAAAAACCCATAAGTTATACAAAGGCATTCTTGGGATCATTGGAGAACTTTTAAATGGAATATGTTATTCATTAATATTTTTGTTAGTTTAATAACGGTGTGTTGTGGTAAGGTAGGATGAAGTCATTTTTTGGTGACGCATGCTGAAGTCTTTAGAGACAATGTGGCATGCCACTTACCATTTCTAATAGGTTAGCAAAACCGATAGAACTCAGACAAGGCAAATGTGGTTCTACATGAAGACTGTGTGAATATTTATTTTGCTACGTTTGCAATTTTTCTATAGGTTTGAAAAACTGCAAAATAAAGAGCTGGGGAGAAGGGAGGTTTCAAAACAGTAAAGGTGAGGGATCATGGCCTGACCCACTGGCTCCTGCAGTGTATGAAGGTGAGACGCAGGATGGAGGAAAGTCAGAGTTGTTCACCTGAAAGGTGAGGCCATCAGGAAGGGAGTGGGGGCCTGGAGGAAAAAAAAAGTCACAGGATGCCTTTTCCCAAAGAAAACACAGAATTATTCTCCAAAAGGAGTTAAGAAATTACTAGGTCCACTACCTCAAACCAAAGCACCGAGTTAGCTTCTTACAGCTCCACAAATAAGAAAAATCATCCCAGTGTAAACATGAATGTGAACTAAAGGACTTTTTTTTTTTTAATTTTTACCACAACCGGAAAACAAACCACAAAAATATTTTTACACACATGATTTATGTAACCATTGAGCCTTCGGATCCCCAAGCCATGAAGCCCACAAAGGCCAAGTGACTAACATAGGATACAAATAAGGAATCGGGAAAGCCTGGGTGTTGGGCAGCTGAATCATGACTCCCATCTCTTCCTCAAGATTGGACTTCGGATCAGGGGGAAAAAGGAATGTAAATGGTTGGAATTCTTCTATCTGCCTCAATTTGATCACCATTTCCCTGCAGGCCTTTGTTGGAACAGAGCAGCAAAACTATTACGGGGGAGGGAAGGTGAGGGGGGGCAGGGACAGTGGCTGCTGAGCTGCCCAGTCTGAGTGACAAGGGCCTACCACTGTCACTCGGCCCCACAGACACTCAGGAGAGGCCCTACTTGACCCCACGGACGTCAGTGCAGGGCCACAGGTTTGTGGCTTTCACAGGTCCTTTCAATTTATCCTTTAACAACAACAACAAAACCACAGCATGTATTTGCTTCTTAGGTCAATGAACCTGAGAAGCTATATGATTATCACTCGAGCACTTTCAAAGTAGTGGTGGATATGAGATTTACTTACATTTCTGTTTCTGTTCATTTTTAATGCAGCCAAGAATATGAACATACTTCAACACTATAGCTCTGGGTGGTACCCAGCACCATCAGCTGGTGCTAATTTTTTAAATAAGATTTTATTTATTTATTCCTGAAAGACCCAGAGAGAGAGAGGCCGAGACACAGGCAGAGGGACAAGCAGGCTCCCTGCGGGGAGCCCAATGGGGGACTTGATCCCAGGACCCGGGGATCACTCCGAGCCCAAAGCAGATGCTTCAACCACCGAACCACCCAGGCATCCCTGGTGCTAATTTTTTTTTTTTTTAAAGATTTTATCTTTGGGGTGCTTAGGTGGCTTGGTCAAATAAGCATCTGACTCTGGCACAGGCCATAATCATCTCAAGGGGGGTCATGGGATCAAGCCCTGTGTCAGGCTCTCTGCTCCATGGGGAATCTGCTTGTCCCTCTCCTTCCACTCCTGCCTTGGGCTCAAACTCTTTTTCTAATTCTCTCTCAAGTAAATAAATCTTAAAAATATAAAAATGAAAATAAAGATGTTATTTTTAAGTAATCTCTTAACCCAATGTGGGGCTTGAACTCATGACCCCGAGACCAAGAGTGGCGGCTCCACCCCAGGAGGCGCCCCAGCTGGTGCTGATTAATTCCTCTAACAAAGTAGCAGTTTGCTTGTCCCTATTGTCACAAAGTGGACACAAATACAAACACTGGCTTAAACAGAGCCAGCGCCCAGGCACTGAGGGCCTTGCCACAGCCCTACCTGGGAAACCGTGGACACGCTTCTCAGGCTTACGAAGCGATGGGCCGAGGAGGGTCCTGCACGATGTCACAGGGGTCACAGCTCACTGCCCTCGGAGGAGTTTCCGCTCATCTTGGGCATTTCCAGGGTTTCACTGAGAGTTTGATCATTAGGATTGCCAAGGAAGGGGCCTATTTAAGTGATGTCTTATTGTGAAGTCGGAGGAACAACTCGAAAACTTTAGGGAATCCTATCTGCTTAAAATATTGGTATTTTACATACTTTCCAGGGCATTTTTCATGCACTTCATCAGAGTAGTTAGTCCTTACAGGAGCCCCCGGGATGCGTAAGGCAGGCATCACTGTCCTCGTTCTACAGGCAGGGGAACGGGCTGGGCCTTGGAGCCTAAGTGGTTTTTGTTTTTGTTTTTTTTAAAGATTTATTTATTTATTTACGTTAGACAGAGAGAGAGGCAGAGACACAGGAGGAGGGAGAAGCAGGCTCCATGCAGGGAGCCCGACATAGGACTCGATCCTGGGACTCCAGGATCGTGCCCTGGGCCAAAGGCAGGTGCTAAACCGCTGAGCCACCCAGGGATCCCCGCCTAAGTGGTTTTTATTTGCTTCACACTAAGACCGATGTTTGGCCTACGGGGCTCCTCCGAGTGGAGAAATCGTTGCCAGCTCAGCTGAGATAGTTACTGTCCTTAACCCGAGAACTTGAGGCGTCTCGCTTCCTAACCCATGGGGTATCTAACTCCCAAGATGAACAAGAGCTTCATCTTCCTCACTCCTTTCCCCACCCCACAAGAGCAACTTGTGTGTCTGTGTTGTATGTGGTGTGTGTACGTATGGCCTGTGTTGGGGAGTGTGGGCTGTGTGTGTGTGTGTGTGTGTGTGTGAGACCCATGTGAGGCCTGTGTTTTTATGTTGTATTTGTTGTGTGTGTGTGATGTATATGTGTGACCTGTGTGTGTTGTTTGGGGGGTATGTGTGGTGTATGTGGCGTATACAGGAGTGTTTTGCAGTTGTGGGTGTTGTGTGATGCGGGTGTGGTAATTGTAGTGTATGTCTTGTGTATGGTGTATATGAATGGGTGGTATATATGTGGTGTTGTGTGGTGTATATGAGTGCTATTGTGGTGGTGTGAGTGGTATTATTGTGGTGTGTGTTTGGTGTATGTGGTGTGTGCACTGATATGCCACACACACCTCACATACACAACAAATACCACACAGAGCACAAAAAACATACCGCAAACACACAACATGCATGTACTCTATACACATGACACTTGTACATGCATGAAGACACAACACAACAACCACACACCTTACGCTCGATGTGCTTCTATACCACATACACCACACTCACAATGACCACACATACATCACACAGAGCACACATGACGCGGAGAGGGCCACCAATACACACACCCCACACAAACCACAAATACACCCCACAACCCCACAGGTACATCATACGCTCACCACATATGACACACGCACACATCACACAATGCACGGATGCCACACACACCACTCAGACACCACACACGCAGTACACAGACACAGAAGCAACTCTTAAGTCACTTCTCCAATGGCGACACGCACCTCCTTGGATTCATCAAGGAGAGACGTCTTCTGGAAAGTCATGTGCTGATTTTGGGTCTGTCGGAGCTTCGAGAAACTAACTGCTTACCGTTCGAAAATCCACTTTATCTGGGGCATTTACCAAAAGGAAATACACGAATTCAAAAAGACCTATGCACGTCTAGGGTTACTGCAGGGCCACTAGCGATGGGAGGGTACGGAAGCAGCCCAAGCGTCCGGCGGCCGACAAATGGCTAAAGACGCGGTGTGTGTACGGACAACTAGACTCAGCCCTAGGAAAGGAGGAGATCTTGTCATTTGTGACAACACACGCGGGCCCACAGGGTATGAAGCGAAGTGAGATAAGTCAGAGAAAGAGAAATATCCTAGGATTTCACGGATATGTGGGATCTAAAAAACAAAACAGATGAATAAACAAAAGGCAGACACAGACCTATAAATACAGAGAACTTAGGGTTGCCAAGGTCAGGGGTGGGGATGGGCAAAATGGGTGGAGGGGAGGGGGGTACAGGCCTCCGGTTACAGAATGAATATGTCGGGATGCCTGGGTGGCTCAAGGTGTGACCCCGGGGTCCCGGGATCGAGTCCCACATCGGGCTCCCTGCATGGATGCATGGAGCCTGCTTCTCCCTCTGCCTGGGTCTCTGCCTCTCTCTGTGGGTCTCTCATGAATAAATAAATAAAATCTTAAAAAAAAAAAAGAATGAGGATGTCATTTGGATGAAAGCACAGCACAGGGAATACAGTCAATGCTAATGTGACGGCTTTATGTGGGGAAAGAGGGTGGTTGGCTTGTGGTGAGTGTAACATACGGACTTGTTGAATCAGTATGTCGTACACCTGAAACTAGTGCAACGTTGTGTGCCAACTACACCTGATATTTATTTATACATATATACACCTGAATTTAAAAGGAAACGTTTTAGGCCGCTTTCCTACCCCCTCAAAAAACAAAGTCAATGTTATTTGCGAAGCAGGCCTGCACACACACACACAGGAACCAGCATTTTTTTTTTTTTTTTTTTTTTTAGGAACCAGCATTTATTTTCGAAATTGCTAAATTTCCCAACTATTTCTCTGGCTGCATATCTAGCGCTGGCTCCCCTTACGTCTTTTCTAAGCTGAAGACCGTGGCTTTACCGATGCCACCTTGTACTTGTATCTACAGCTTTTGCTCAATATGCCTAAAGCAGCAGCAATGAGCCGTCAGGCTCTGGACCGCCTGCCAGAGTAGATCCAAGGTTGCGTGGGCTATTTTAAGGTCAGAAAATCTCTCAGGACCACCTCTTTGGCTTTATCAAACTATCGAACTGTATAATTAAGCTTACGTCTCAGGTAACCTCCCCTTTAAAATGTGGGCTGAGAAGCATGAGGAAATGCAGCTGCTAATAAGCCACCTGAGTTTACTCACCCATTTTTTAAGCACATCTTATCTTGATCTTTGGTAGTTTATAAGATATTTAGCAATTCATGCCCTGCCAATTTCACAAGGATATGAGGCAGCTGGGTCACAGAGCACATTGCCCACTGGCAATTCTTTCTCAAGAAAGAATGGGCCAAACAGACGCATGAAAAAATGTTCCGCGTCACTCGGCATCGGGGAAATATAAATCAAAACCACAAAGAGACACCACCTCACACCTGTCAGAATGGCTCAGATGAGCAACTCAGGAAACAGGTGTTGGCGAGGATGCAGAGAAAGGGGAGCCCTCTTGCACTGTTGGTGGGAAGGCAGGCTGGTGCAGCCGCTCTGGAGAACCATGTGGAGGGTCCTCAGGAAGCTGAAAATAGAGCTGCCCTACGACCCAGCAACTGCACTGCTGGGGATTTACCCCTAAGATACAAATGTAATGATCCGAAGGGGCACCTGCACCCCAGTGTTTAGAGCAGCGATGTCCACAAGAGCCAGACTATGGAAAGGGCCCAGATGTCCATGGGCAGATGAATGGATAAAGAAGATGTGGTCTGCAGACACACAATGGACTATCACTCAGCCATCAGAAAGAATGAAATCTTCCCACTTGCAGTGACGTGGATGGGACTGGAGGGCATTATGCTGAGTGATAGAAATCAATCAGAGAGAGCCAATTATCCTATGATCGCCCTCATCTGTGGAATTTAAGAAACAAAACAGAGGATCATAGGGGGAGGGAGGGCAAAATAAAACAAGATAAAATCAGAGGGAGACAAACCGTAAGAGACTCTTAATCACAGGAAATAAACGGAGGGCCTCTGGAGGCGGGGGAGGGCATGGGGTAACTGGGTGATGGGCACTAAGGAGGGCACGTGCTGTAATGAGCACTGAGTGTTGTAGCAACTGATGAATCACTAAATTCTACCTCTGAAACTAATAATACAGTATATGTTAAATTTCAATAAAAAAATTTTAAGGGAAGCCTGGATGGCTCAGTGGAGTGTCTGCCTTCGGCTCAGGGCGTGACCCCGGGGTTCTGGGTTCGAGTCCCACATCGGGCTCCCTGCGTGGAGCCTGCTTCTCCTTGTCTCTGCCTCTCTCTGGGTCTCTGGTGAACAAATTTAAAAACCCTTAAAAATTTTTTTTATATAAAGGAGAGCACGTGTCATGATGAGCCCTGGGTGATGTATGGAAGTGACAGACACTACATTGTACCCCTGAACCTAATATTACACCGGATGGTAACTATACTGGGATTTTAAAAAAAACAACTTCTCTATGTAGCAGCATTTAAAAAAAAAAAAGTCCCAGAGCTTCTCAAGGGCACTGACTGCTTAAAAAAAAAAAGAGCGGCCCAGACGCGGGTCCGAAGGCCCAGGACAGACTGCAGGCGCGGGAATGCACGAGGCCCCCACCTTTCCACGGGCGCTGACCCAGGAAGCTGGGGGCGAAGGCTCGCAATCCAAGGGGGCCATCCGGGGCGCTTGGTGACTCTGCTCTGCGCTTTGTCACTAGGAGACGCGCAGCCCGGCTGCTCCCCCACCTGCCTCGGCTGCACCCCTCTGGCAGCGCCTGCCTGAATCTTACCCTGTGCCTCCCCATCCCCTGAGCCCAAAGGGTCTGGCCTAGCGCGCCCTGGGGCTGCGGCCTCGCTCCATCCAGGGCTAGGCTGGACGGCTGGAGGGCAAGAGAGGGAGGAGGCCGCCCGGCTTCCCCACCACTCAGCTCAGCTGCTTGGAGGTGCCCGGTTTGAGCCCGGGGAGGGGGAGAGAGGGGGGAGAAGGTGTGAGCGCCTCTGCCCAGGCAGGTGGGGGGCTGCCACAGGGTCGGGCCAGAGGCTCCCACACCTGCCGATTATCCTCCTGCCCTTCTAATGCAGGAGGAGCTGGAGTGTCCCCTCCTGGGGGGATGATGGAGATTCAGAGAAATCTTGGAGCAATTTTAGACAGGGTTGCTACACTTTTGTGATTTATTATTTTTTATTTTTAAAGATTTTATTTAGTTCATGAGACAGAGAGAGAGAGAGGGAGAGACACAGGCAGATGGGAGCAGCAGTCTCCATGCAGGGAGCCCGACATGGGACTCGATCCTGGGTCTCCAGGATCACGCCCTGGGCCGAAGGCGGCGATAAACTGCTGAGCACCCCCGGGCTGCCCAATTTCTTTTTTTTTTTTTTAATTCATGTAAGATCTATGGGATCCAGTGGGAGTTCAGTGGGAGTTCAGTCGTTCCCAAGTAATCCTTGGCTGTGCTCATGCAGCCTGTTGGGGGCCAGAGTTCAGCACAGCAGGCAGGGCCTGGAGCAGGCGCTGGCGGTGCTGCATGTCACAAGCACCCTCTGGGGGCGCCTGGCTGGCTCGGCAGGGGGAGCGCAAGCCTCGCGGGGTGCTGGGTTTGAGCCTCACGCTGGGGGTAACAATTACTTAATAAATCAATCTTCTAAAAAAAACCAACCCCCCAGGCAGACCTCTAGACTACCTGCAGCAGAATTATCTGGGGTTTTAGTTAAAAGAGGCAGCCCTTGGGCCCCCCCAGAATGCCACCCTTTCCACGAACGTTCAGGAGTTTGCATCTTTCACTGTAGCTCAGCTGAGCGCAGCACGCACCATAAACACCAAAACCAAAAGCAAACCCCTTAGTGACTTAGGACATACACGTGGCAATGAGATTGTATCCGCCAAACCTGCAGGCATGTACCCAGCCCCCCAGAAGCGCCCCCAGTGTGGCTCCACGTGCACCCTTGTGCACACATACGAACCATCCACGCTCTGGGCCGCAGCGCCGTGCATGGTGCAAGGCAGACACTCGGGGAGGCCCCGTAGACCCCATCGGAGGTCCCTGGAGGGCCGTGGCTCGGCCAGGATGGGCCGCGGGGGGCCTGGGAACCCTCGCAGAGGTCTCGCCGCCCTGCCCCTTGCACACGGCAAGTGGCACCAGCAGGGTGGCGGTGCCCACCCCGAGCCCGACCATCTGGGGCAGCGCTGGGATTTTGGCCTGGGCACCCAACCGAACTCCCTGGAGTCTGAAGGTCCTTCTGTGTCAAAGACGACCTATTACTCCTGTACCTTGAGGGGGGGCGTGCATGGGAAGGAGCAAGACAAGCGGCCTTGGAAGGGCGCCTAGAACAGGGCCCGGCGCATAGCAAGCAGTCGCGTGTGTTGTGTGTGCTTGATGCACTGGCATTTCTGGGCTCACCGGTGTAACACAGCACAGGGCTGTGTGGTTCTAAGTCCAAAGGAAGAAAGGGATGGAGGGGACTTTGAGTGGATTGGCCCAGACCAGTTCCCACGCCGGCCCGCTTTAAAGAATTATCCATCCACTGAAGGCTTATTCATCTGTCACCAGTGTTTGGGCCACACAACATCCTCTTTCAAGTTCAGAGGCTGGAGACCTGCTTCAGTAAGAAGCGGGGGGGGGGGTTGGGGGGGGACACAGCATTCACCACCGCAGGGCCAGTCAGGCACCTCCCTATTTCTGTTTTGCACTTGAGGAATCCTACAGCAGCCACATGGGGCCCCCTAATTTTATAAAAATATGGGGAGAGCCTTATGAAGACTCTTAAGGGTTAAAAGAGATTTTATCAGTTTATTTTGGTTGTAGTTTCTTATTTTTAAAAAAGTTAGGTAATCTCTTCCACCTTCCCCAAATCCCAGTTCTTGCAGAGTCATTAATGTTCAACCAATGCTTTCTGGTGTCTCAATTCTTTGTATATGCATTCTTTTCAGATGCATTAAACAAATGAATCTGTAAAATATAAACTCCCTGAAGAGGCTCTCTTAAATCTAAAAAGGGTTAATTAACATACCTGTGAGTTAGCAGTCCATCCAGAAGTAATGGAAATAAAAATCAGTCATTAATCCAAAGTGGGGTTACTTTTTTTTCCAAGGTTGGGTTACTTTTAAATAGGATATTATCGGGATTCCTGGGTGGCTCAGCAGTTTATCACCTGCCTTCGACCTGGGGCATGATCCTGGAGACCCAGGATTGAGTCCCACATCAGGCTCCCTGCATGGGGCCTGCTTCTCCCTCTGCCTGGGTCTCTCTCCCTCTCTCTCTCTCTCTCTCTCCCTATCTCTCATGAATAAATAAAATCTTAAAAAAAAAATAAAGAAAAAAATTAGAATATTATCCCAAAGTCTTTTTTTTTTTTTTGTCCCATATGATGGATGAACAACCCTATTACATTACAACTAGAAATACCAAAGGATCCAATCTCTGAATCATACTGGCTTATTTTCCGGTTTTTGTATCTGAAGCTGTGATATTTCATGTATTTGAGAAGTTTCATGTATGTCCTGAGCAACCAGGACACAAGGTCAGTGTTTTGCCTCTGTCCCTCCCTGGACCCATTAGGACTCAATTTATTTGACAGACCACAGCCTTCTTTCCCATCATGTTACCCTTTTTCTTCTGGACATCTACTCCCTGAGTGTCTTTTTCTTTTTTCCTTTTTTTTTTAAAGATATTATTTTTAAGTTATATCTACACCCAACATGGGGCATGAACTCACAACCCTGAGACCCCAAGATCAAGGGTCACACACTCTATCAACCCAGTCAGCCAGATACCTGTGTCTTTTCAAAATCTCCATGTTTCTTTCTGCTTATAGAAATCATACACAGTTTAAAAATTTGAACATTCCAAAATACATACACTGTATGTAGGATGTGGAATCTATCCAAACACACTCCGTTCACAAGAATAGATTCCAGATGGAGTCAGGTGCCAAATGTAAAACTAAAGCTATCAAAATATTGAAAAAAAAAAGTATAGACTATATTTATGACCTTAGGGCAAAGGCAGGCTTTTTAAATGAGACATAAAACATAAAAGCATGAAGAAAAAGAAATAGATTAATGACCAGGACTTCATAAAAATTAAAAACTTATGTAAGGCCAAAAAATATTGAAAACATCATTTATATTGTATACATATTAAACAATTAAAGACAAGCCACAGAATGGGTGAAAATATTTGCCACATGTATCACAAAGAATGTCCAGAATATCTAAGGCCTACAAATAAGCAGAAAAAGAGGCAAAAGGCACAAGGAGGTACAAATGGCCAATAACCTTTGAAAGTAAACTCAGCGGGGCAGGGGTTTATGTTTGTTCACTGCTGTCTCCAGCATCGACCACAGAGGCTCAGTGTTTATTTAATATTAAGTAAACGTGAAAACATACTCCTTAGGATTTTCAATCACGAAAATGCAATTTAAAATGGAGATATGGGGCAGCCGTGGTGGTGCAGTGGTTTAGTGCTGCCCTCAGTCCAGGGCCTGATCCTGGGGACCCGGGATCGAGTCCCATGTCGGGCTCCCTGCAGGGAGCCTGCTTCTCCCTCTGCCTGTGTCTCTGCGCCCCCCCCCCCCCCCCCCCCCCCCCGCCATGAATAAATAAAATCTTTAAAAAAATAAAATAATAAAATAAAATGGAGATTTTCCCCCCTACTGATTGGATCGGAAAAATTTTAAGTGTTGGCTAGGATGTGGGGAAATGGACATATTCATGTGGTGCTGGAATGTAAATAATCTCTCTTATCAAAGGGCAATTTGCCAGTACCCACCAAATATGAAAACGCATGTACCTTTTGACTCAGCAATGCCTTCCATGAGAAATTATTGAGGCCAAGTGCTTGTTCAAGGGTATCGATCGTAACATTGTGATATCTGCCAGGTGTAAATACCCTACATACTCATCAATATGGAAATGATTAAATAAACTCTGAGAAAAATCAAACCATGCATGGTAGGAAGCAGCTAAAGACAATGAGGCACAACTGCTCCGGCTCTTTGAAAGGCTGCATTACCCAACTTCATTTTTATGAAAAAAGGCAAACAGAGACAATAGCATCCGGTGTTGGTTTTGCAGCTCACCCGACCAGCAGCGACCTGGGCCCTGCCATGCTCCTACCCCCGGACCACATGCAGCATCTCAGCATCAAGCCACCACCTAAGTGGGTCTCTGAGCCTTTGTGCATCTCCTGTTTTGTGCATCTGCTAGTAAGAGGTGTCCTAAGGTATCAGAAAAGCCTAAGAGAAGTTACTTTTTGGGTGTGTGAACACTCGAACACTCAAATAATTTTCCATATAAATTAATGGTAAGTGCTTCCTCACTTTACTTCCAGTTCTTGCAGAGTCATTAATGTCCAACCAATGCTTTCTGGTGTCTCAATTTACTCACTTTACTCCATTTGGGCTGAGGGAAGTGGTCATAGGGACGCTCTACCTTCAGACAGCAGGGGACACCTGGAGTACTATGTGCACCAACCCCCAACACACCTAAGTGAAAAAGGCAAGTTGCATAACCATACTTATTAGGTAGTGATACTCATAAAAAACAAAACTATAGACATGTGCATATATATACATGGGCAGAAAAAAGTTTGGATGTGAATTTTTTTCCTTCACAATATAGTCTTCACTATCAGACACATAAATCTATCTCTTTTTATAAAGTTTACATAAGACTTCATAGACTGAGCATAGCTTAATCTAATCCATTTCCTATTGATAAATGCATGGTTTTACTTTTGAACACCTTTTCTCTTTTTTTTTTTTTTTTAAGATTTTTTTATTTCCTCAGTAAAGACAGAGAGAGAGAGAGAGAGAGAGAGAGAGGCAGAGGCCCAGGCAGAGGGAGAAGCAGGGTCCATGCAGGGAGCCCGACGTGGGACTCGATCCTGGGACCCCAGGGTCACTGAGCCGAGGGCAGAAGCTCAACCACTGAGCCACCCAGGCATCCCTTGAACAGTTTTATTGAGATAATTCATATATTATCTATTCACCTACGTGGATGGAGTGTACAATTTGATGGTTTGGGCATTTACATTGTTTTTTTTAAATTGTGGTAAAACATAAAATGTGTCTTACTTTACATATACAATCTAATAACGTTAGATGACGATCATTTTCATTTTTTACTGTTATAAGTCAGGTTACAAATCTACATCCTTAAACATACTTCGTTCCAATGTACTTCTCTATTGAATAGAAAGCTGTCATCTGCTGAGGGTCAATGATAAAAATATGGGTTGGTCTTTTCCTAAGATTACATTATTGTTAAACATGATTTTAAACTTCTTAAAGACGCAAATTTTCAAAACGAATACAAAAGTGAAAAAATGAAAAACAAAGTCCCTTATTATTCTACGTTCACTGACATTGTCCAATATACAAACCCAAGCCAACTGGAGCAAAAGATGATTTGTCATCCAGTATCTGAGCGTGTATATGCTGAATCCCAGGGGAATCAGTGTTTTGGTATTTGACAACTTATCCTGAGTCTTTTCTTGACCAAACAGATCTTAAGCAATTGGGCCCTACCCAGAGAGACACAGCCTTATTTTTAGATCTGGTTTCCCAATGTGGACTTCACAGTTTAACTAGAGAGGGACCTTTGACAAATCACTTAATCCAACAGCCTGATGTTCCTCTTTTGTCCAATGGAGGGTCTGGCTCGGACGCTACAACTCGTATGGCCCAGGTCACAGGTGTGCTGGCAGGAATCAGCCTAAACCTACAGGTGTGGGGGTAGCCAAGCTCTGAAGACCTAGAGCTCTGCTCTGAATCTGCCAACTAATTGCTTTGTGGCCCTGGGCAGGTTACTGAGCCACTGGCAAGTCAGTCTCCAAGGCTGTCAATTGGTATTTACCTCATAGAGAGCTATAAAAGCTCAGTGAGATAAAGCACAAACACTGCCTCTCTCTGTGCCAGATGGCAGAGATGCCCTCATCTTCGGGCATCTTCCCAAAGATGAATGGCAGCTTTCACTGCTTTCAACACCAAAACACGTGTCAGTGCTTCCGAGTTGCTCTATATCCCAGTTTATGTCACAGCAATAGCAGCAGGCACTCCTGTAGCATCTCTTATGTGCTGATCACATTCCGAGTATTTCATAACTATGTATTTAACCCTCCCAAACCCATAAGGTTAATACTGTTATTTCCATTTTTCAAAAGAGTAAATAGGCCCCCAAAGGCTAAGAAACTTGCTCAAAATCATGATTACTGAAGAGCATAACAGTCTTAACTACTATCAAACAGGCTTATGATTGTTTTCAAATATCTGTATTTACAGTATGGATACTTTCAAGTATCTGTATTTACAGATATGGATATAAATGATATTTCCCTCTATTCTGATAGCTCCTCAATTTTAATACCTGATACCAAGATCTCTTTCTTGCCAAGATTTTAAAAATTAAGATTACTTTGATAAACACTCAATTTTCACTCTACCACTTACTTTAAAAACCTAGAGTGAGTGCCAGATGGAAACTTGTTTTAAAGGAGCCTGTATTAAAAAAAAAAAAAATTAAAAAAAAAAAAGGAGCCTCTATAAAAAGAGTGAACAGTCAAGGGAACAGAATAGAGAACCCAGAAGTGGACCCTCAATGCTATGGTCAACTCATCTTTGACAAAGCAGGAAAGAATATCTAATGGAAATAAGACAGTCTCTTCAACAAATGGTTCTGGGAAAATTGGGCAGCTACATGCAGAAGAATGAAACTGGACCATTTCCTCATACAATACACAGAAACAGACTCAAACTGGATGGAAGACCTAAATGTGAGACAGGAATCCACTAAAATCCTAGAGGACAACATAGGCAACACCCTCTGTGACCTCAGCTGCAGCAACTTCTTGCTAGACATGTCTCCAAAGACAAGGGAAACAAAGGCAGAAATGACCTACTGGGACTTCATCAAGATAAAAAGCTTTTGCACAGCAAAGGAAAGAAAAGACAACCAACAGAATGGGAGAAAGTATTTGCAAATGACATACCAGATAAGGGGCTAGTATCCAAGATCTATAAAGAAATTATCAAACTCAAAACCCAAAAAACCAATAATCCAATCAAGAAATGAGCAGAAGACATGAATAGCCCTTTCTCCAAAGATGACCTACGCATGGCCAACAAGCACATGAAAAAAATGCTCCACATCACTCGGCATCGGGGAAATACAAATCAAAACTGCAAGGAGATCCCACCTCACACCATGGCTCAACTGAACAAGTCAGGAAACAGCAGGTGTTGGCGAGGATGCAGAGAAAGGGGAGCCCTCTTGCACTGTTGGTGGGAAGGCAGGCTGGTGCAGCCGCTCTGGAGAACCATGTGGAGGGTCCTCAAGAAGCTGAAAATAGAGCTGCCCTACGACCCAGCAACTGCACTGCTGGGGATTTACCCCTAAGATACAAATGCAATGATCCGAAGGGGCACCTGCACCCCAGTGTTTAGAGCAGCGATGTCCACAAGAGCCAGACTATGGAAAGGGCCCAGATGTCCATGGGCAGATGAATGGATAAAGAAGATGTGGTCTGTAGACACACAATGGACTATCACTCAGCCATCAGAAAGAATGAAATCTTCCCACTTGCAGTGACGTGGATGGGACTGGAGGGCATTATGCTGAGTGATAGAAATCAATCAGAGAGAGCCAATTATCCTACGATCGCCCTCATCTGTGGAATTTAAGAAACAAAACAGAGGATCATAGGGGAAGGGAGGGCAAAATAAAACAAGATAAAATCAGAGGGAGACAAACCGTAAGAGACTCTTAATCACAGGAAATAAACTGAGGGCCTCTAGAGGGAAGGGGGTGACGGGGTAACTGGGTGATGGGCATTAAGGAGGGCACGTGCTGTAATGAGCGCAGGGTGTTTTTTAAGACTGATGAATCACTGAGCTCTACCTCTGAAACCAATAATACATTATATGTTAATTAATTGAATTTAAATAAAATAAAAACAGAAAACAAAACAAGAGTGAATGGTGGGCAGCCTGGGTGGCTCAGTGGTTTAGCGCTGTCTTCAGCCCGGGGCCTGATCCTGGAGACCTGGGATCGAGTCCCATGTCGAGTCCCATGTTGGGTCCCATGTCCCTGCATGGAGCCTGCTTTTCCCTCTGTCTCTCATGAATAAATAAAATCTTTTAAAAAAAGTTCTGTAATGGATGCAATCTTGTCTCGATCGGTTTCAGAGGCCTCTGAACCTTTGTACAACACGTATGTCCCAAAGGCCAGGGACGGGTGATACTCCTTGGCACCCACCAGAGAGCCTGGCACATTGTCTTGCCTGTGGCAAGTCTTGCAAAGGTACCATGGTCAATGCAGTAATTTTCAGGATATTCATTGCTGGTCATGCGACCTTTTTTTTTTTTTTTTTTTCAATAAAAATTTCAGTGTAAAATCCAATGTAAAAAGTTAAAGCTGAGCTGCTGTGGGTTAGGGAAGGAAAACCCAAGCTGTCTGTTTCCTTCCCTGTTGGAGTCCCAAGTCCCCCTAACAGGAGCCTCCAGGTTCTAGAGACCGTTTGAAAACTGAACTGGGGGTCTGATTTCTCACAGACCTGGGTATGAATTCCCAGCCCTGCCACTTCCTGGCTAAAGGTCTTGGGCATCTCATCTTTCTCCAAGTCTCAGTGTCCCATCTGTAAAACAGAGAGACCACCACTGAGTTCCCAGACTGATACCAGGATTTAAAAGAATGCATACAAGTAAGTATCCAGCCCATAGTAAGCATTCAATAAAGTGTAGAACTTTATTACTAATCCTCAAATACCCTTTTTTCTTCCTTTTAAAACTTTTTTTCCCCCAAGGACAGAGAACAGAATGTCCTATGGAAACATGATTCCCTCAGGGCTACAAATATTTAGTGCAGAGTTACGGGAGTCAAAATATTTTCCCTATTTATCACTGTTCTTTGAACAATCTATTAAAAAAAAAAAAAAAGCCCCATAATGACCAGAATCCTTCTAAAACTTGGTATTTTCAAGTGAGCACAAACTAAGATATCATAGATGTTAAGATACAGTAGAAACAGTCACCAGCAAGTGGTCTTCATCCTTGACCATACCTACAAGGGCATCCTGGGCACGCAGCTCCCATGCTCCAGCTCCTTCGGGCAGCAAACCTCACCAGGCCCCACAGGCTGTGGTCTATTTTTTCATTCACTATACCTAGAATTCCCATCCTTTCACCTGTCTGCTTGACAACATTCAAAGCATCAGCTCCCCTGATAAGCCTTTCTCCATTTTATCAAGCATCCTGGAAGTTAGGCCTCTGAATGACCATTGCCCCATTACGGTGCTTTTCCCATTAAAGGGATTGGGTGTAGGGCCTCCAGCTCTAGTTCCTACAGAGAAAGGTCCAGGCCTCGTCGCTCTTCGTATCCTGTCACACGGATTCCAGTAGACAACAGGAGCTCCCTGAATATTTGAATCAATATATAAGTAAATCACTAAGAGACAAATTTGGGTTAATGACCCAAATCTACTAGTTACCAAGATGAAAGTTTGGGTCATTAAGTGCTTCATCTTTGAAATCTGTTTGTTCTCAGCTCTGAAATGGAAATGTAAAGAATTTGGAGTCTTTAACATAGCTTAAATGAGGAAAACTTGTGAAGGGCCTAGCACAGTGCCTGAGATGTAACAAGTGCTCTGTAAATAGCCCTTGCATTTCTTTCATTTCCCATCCTCGCTGTTCCTCCCAAATAGCCTCCCTTGAAAATGATTAAGTTCCTTCTCAGTGCTGCCACTACCACCTGGAAATGCAAATGGTTGTATTTCATAAGAACAATATTCCAACATTATTTTTAAGTAGCAAGTATCTGTGCACCGTTGGTGGGAATGTCAAATGGTGCAGCCATTATGGAAAACAGTATGGTGGCTCCTCAAAAAAAAAAAAAAAAAAGTTAAAACTAGAACTACTATATGATCCAGCAATCCCACTTCTGGATATATATCCAAGAGAAATGAACTCATTATCTCCAAGAGGTATCTGTACCCCTATATTTAGTGCAGCATTATTCACACCAGCCAAGGCATGGAAACAGCCTAAGTGCCCACGTGCCCACAGATGGATGAATGGATAAACAAAACACATATATAGTAAAACACATACTATGTATACAGTCTATTATAAATATTTTAAATTGCCTGTTACATTTAAATTTTCTATGATATATAATGGGATACAAGTTATTCAACCACAAAAAGGAGACCCTGTCATTTAAGACCACATGGATGAAATCTGAAGGCATTATGCCAAAGGAGGTCAGACATAGATAAATATTCTATAATCTCATTTATATGTGGAATCTAAAAAAAAGCAAAACTCGCAGAGTGGATTGGTGATTGCCAAGGACCAGGGAGCATGGGAAATGGGGAGATGCTTATCAAGTGGTAAACTTCTAGGACAAGTTCTGAGGATCTAATGTATGGCATGGGGACCATAGTTAATGATACTGTATTATATACTTATATCTCAGTACAGCTGGGAAAAAAGTATCTGTTTCTACATCCTCCAGCATTACTTTCTGAATTCTAGGTTTATATTATAAATCTAGAATTATATATTATAAATTATTATAATATTAATATAATTATAAATTATTAATATAATTATAAATATTAATATAATTAATAATTATTATATTAATATTTATCAGTTTCTGTAGAAACTTTAATCACCAAAATTGCTGATTAAAAAAAATCCTTTCACGTGATCTGTGAGGGCAAAAAGAAAAGATAGTATGTGTTATACAGTATTGAAATTTTTTTTTTAAGATTTATTTATTCATGAGAGACACAGAGAGAGAGAGGCAGAGACACAGGCAGAGGGAGAAGCAGGCTCCCTGCGGGGAGCCGGACATGGGACTCGATCCCAGGACCCTGGGGTCACGACCTGAGCCGGAGGCAGATGCTCACCTGCTGAGCCACCCAGGAGTCCCTATTGAAACGTCTCTAATAAACGGTATTGGTAAAATAATCTTTACATTCTAAATGAACAATTCAATCCAATTATGGGATTTAAATCAGAAGTTTTCACATTGATAGTTCTTGGGAACTGCTATTTTTACAGACTTGATACTTCATCTTGTTGGTGTTCTCATTGTCTCAGTCCGGTGTGTATACTCTCACCACACTCCCCCCCGCCCCCCGCCCCGGAATGGCTGCACCACCTCATTTCTTAGAGGGTATCTTAACTTTACATTTCATTTTGTATTACAGTAATCAGAAAATTTCCAATCCAGAAAACAAATTTGTCATTTTCCCGTCAGGTATGAATCCCTAGGAGGATTCTGGCTCCTCCTGGATGAAGCAAAAAAAATCTTCAACAAAGCGTACAAGGTCCTCTCCTTGACCCTCCCACTTTGCCTCCTTTCCCCTCCACCCTCTCCTCTTCAGCCACACTGAACTTTGCGTTCCTCAAGGTCCAGATGCTCCTTCACCACCAGGCCTTTGAATGTGCTGTTTACGGCCTCACCTTCCCCCTCTCACCTGGCCGCCTGCAGGTCTCAGCCACGCGCATCTCTTTGCCGTGGCTCCCATACCTTATCTCCTGGGGGGGGGGGTCCTCTTCCCTCCTAATCACTTCTCAGGCCCTCAAGCCCATGAGGGCAGGGACCATGTTTAACTTCTTTATCTCTATATTCCTCTGCTAGCTAGTGTGTGCCACAAACCATATTAGGCCTTCCATAAATGTCCTCAGGATCAATGGAATAAATAGATCTACAGAACAATTCAACTCCCGTCACTCTAGGGCCCTCGATTTCCAGTGTTAGCAGTATTCCACATGGTGGGTTAGCCACGACCTCAGCAAGGAAAGAGTTAACACAGCCTGTTTCCTCCCTTCTTATCTCTGGGAACACCTGCAGTGGCAGTAAGGACCCCCAGCCAAACTCCGAGCACTGTACTCCTGAAATGTTCACTAATGAACGATGGGATTTTGTACCCCCACGTGCAGGGAAGGCCAGGACGCACCAGGCCAAAGTGTCGTTTAAAGTAAACACGAAGATTCATGAGGTGCACCTGGTATCTTGCAGAAGCCTGCACTCTGGATGGTTGCACAGTCACATGACCAGCTCCTCTGAAGGGCCCTGGACTGCCAAGACTTGAGTGGCCTTCCTTGGGTGGAGGGACAGTTCACAGCTGGAGAAAAACACCTATCCAGGGGGGCCTCACAGATTTTTAGGGAGAGTAAAGAAGCCAATGCCGACCTTTTGGGTCTTTGCCTATGTAGATCATTATGCTGCTGCTCCTAGTGGGTGGTCAAGGGGACCCCAAAACCGCTTCTTGAGATGCTGCCCTTCCTGGATGCCTGTGACCCCACTCTTACTTTTCCTCCTACTATATTGCTGCTTTTCATCTCCTTAACTGGCTTCTACCTTTACCAGATTCTAATGGCCTAGTGCCCTATAGCTCTATCCTGGTCTGTTATCTTTACTCACTTTTAGTATTGAAACTCCTGGAACTGAAAATTATCTATATATCGATGACCCTCAAGTGTATTTGTTTATTTCTCTAGCCAACCTCTCCCCCAAACTCTAAACCCATACCCAACTACTGGTCATCCCCAATGATTGTCTACTAAGGGCTTCAACTTACAAAAATTGTCTCAATCAAACCTCTTGATTTCAACCCAAACTTGTCTTTTTCTAGTTGTCCCCATCTTGGTCAATCATACTCCCCACATTCAGTTAGCTAAGCACAAAAGCTAAAGGTCATTCCTGTTTTTTTTTTTTTTTTTTTTCCCTCCTGATCTCCCCCTTTCCCCCTTCCCCTTCCAATCCATTAGCCAGTATTGTTGGCTTTATTTCTGGAATAAATCTCTAATCCTTCCACTTCCTTCCAGTTCTAATACACCATCTTAATCAAAATCACCGCCATCACCATTTGCTTGGATTATAATAACTGGATTATTCTCTCTGCTTCTATACTTGCCCCTTTCTAATTCTCTATTCAGCAGCCAAAGTTACTTTTTGAAAAATCTGCCTCAGTTTATATGGCTGTCCTTAAAACCCTCCAATGGTTCCCTATTATCCTCAGAACAGAATGAACTTTCTACGCTTGAATTGGCTTGCAAAGTACTCCACGATCTGTCCCTGCACGCACCTCCAATGTCACCCAATATAACTCTCTCTTTGCTCAGTATGCTCCAGCTTGCCTGGTTTTGCTTCTGTTCCTAGAACACAGCAATAACCCTGTCCACCTCAGGGCCTTGGCGATTGTTGCCCACTTCTGCATTTGGAACTAGTGTATGCTGTAGATCCCATAAACACATTTTGTGCACTTAAAAGTACATGTTCTTAAAACAAAAGATGACCAAGCCCAATTAAACTGTTTTTATTAAACCCAGAATGTGGTATATCCCAGTTTATCTTTGTTTCTTTAAAAACAGAGAGGAACTTACCAGTAGCAAATGATAAACCAGCTCGGCTTACCTCTAGGATGGTTAAGATTATTCAACCGAGTTCCTAAGAGTAATAGGAAAAAAAAATTTCTCCAATTGAGTAGCCTTTATCTGAAATTTAACTGCATGTACACCTGGTATTATTATTAAAGGGCATATAAATCTTTCTGATTAAAAAGTAATGGGGAAGCTGTTGAATTGCTGCATGTTAAAACGATCTGTGTGCTCTACACATCTGGAGGCATCTATACTCACAAAAATGACTACTACCCCCTGCTTTTAAGAAGATATTAATGGGTGGAACTTACTGAGTTACCAATGGTGGGCAAGGGAATGAATATTTAGTAGGACCTAAAAACTAAGGTTCTTCCACAGTCTGTCTACCTGGGAATTTCCAGTACCTGTGCCTTTCTGATCCACTCCAAGCAAGGATAATTAAACATGCTGGAGGTCTTCATCTTAAATCTGTACAACATTCCTGAGCGTGGATGGGAAAAAAAAGACACTTTGAATCGAGAGGTTTACATTCTCTGCTGAACTGTCAGGGGGTAGGGGGCAGATTTCATCACAGGATTCTTTTCCTCTCTTTTTAAATTCTCTAAATAGACACTTAAATTGTCTTTGCACTGTTCAAATAAAACAAGGGATATTTACTCAAAGTCTTCTTACAGGAGGAGCATGCATATCTCCTATATTTACTCTCTTTTAATACATGTTTAGTTAGCATTTGGGGGACCCGATGACTCTAGGCTTGTCAGAATAATTCAATTATCCCCTTCACTGCCTGAAGACACTCATGTCCTCCTACCACCTCCAACACCCCGGTGACTTAACCTGGAGCTGCGGCATCAACCTCTCCAACTTAGGTTATTTGTCATAAAAAGAGCAATTCAACAGTTTCCTCATTACTGTTTAATTAGATTTATTTACACCATAATACTACTTTCAGATACAGGCTACTCAACTGGGGAATGCATTTTTTTTTCTATTTTTAATTTTTTTCTATTTTCTATTTATTTTTTTCTTAGACACTCAAATACCATAAAAATACCATAAAATACTTGACAGACTAAAGTACTTACTACATACAATTTATGTACCGATACAAAGTTGTATACCTAAAGCTGGAGATGGGAAATGTAACTGCATAAAAGCATATAGTGTAATAAGGTGACTGTGTTCTATACTGTATGAAAGTAGATTTATATTCATGTTTCACTTACTATGGGTGGAAAAACTCTTTAGGGTTGACACCAGTGCTCGTCCTTTCAGATGCACACATCCAGGCCTAGGATATGAAGATGAACACAGCCTGAACCCTTCCCCCAAGTGCAAACGGAGCTAAAGCCCCCGAAGGTGCTAGGAAGAGGAGTACAGGGAGATGCTAACTCTGCCCGAGGGATGGAGAAAGGCTTCCAGGGAGAGTTAACATTTAGAACTAAGCCGTAATGAACTGAATGAGTGATCAAAAGGCCTGGGACACCCATTCCCACTCTAAAAATGGGACATTGTACTAAATTTCGTCTGTGTTCATAACATAGTTGTGTTCTTTGTCAGAAAGTTATCTTAGGCATGTATTTGGATAATTGTTTATGTTTTGCTCAAGTATGGTTCTAGGTTCCTCAGAGATTTCTATCAGAGAAATTAAAAATCTGGGAAAGCAAGTGGTGGGAAGCTCTTTACTTAGAAGGGGGATTTCCTTGGTTTCTTCCACTGAACTCTGCGAAAGGGTAACCCTTCCCAATACACGAGCACGCCTGCTCATGCCTTTATTACCCCCCCCCCACGAAGGCTGTTGTTATCTGCAGCTCTGGGTAAGTTCACGATAAGTCCTTTAAAGGACTTTAAAGACAGTTTAAAGGCAATTTGTTTGAAGTTGGCAGCCTTTTTCTGATGGAGACCAAGCCCTCCAGCTGAGCTTGCTGCAGCTATTATGCCATGGGTCACAGACCAGAAAGTTTGTACTTTAAAACATCTGACATGCAGCAATCCTTACAGAGATGAGAAACACTCTTAATGTGCAACTCCTATCTGTTTCCTTTTATTATTTTTTTGATTTAAATTCAATTTGCCAACATATAACACCCAGTGCTCATCTCATCAGGTACCCTCCTCAGTGCCCATCACCCAGTTACCCTTCTGCAACCCTTTGTTTCCTAGACTTAGGGGTCTAATTTTTCCCCACTCAGTTCCCCCCCTTCCCTTGTGGTCCCTTTCACTACTTCTTATATTCCACATATGAGTGAAACCAATGATAATTCTCTTTGAATGACTCATTACACTCAGCATAATACCCTCCAGTTCCATCCACATCGAAGTAATTGGTAGGTATTTGTCTCTTCTGATGGCTGAGAAATATATATACATATTAATATATATTATACATATCTGTCAAACCTAATCATCTGTCAAACCTAATCATGGCTCCTTCCACAATTTGGCTATTGTGGGCATTGCTGCTTTGAACATTGGGGTGCAGGGGTCCCGTTATTTCTCTACATTTCTATCTTTGAGATAAATACCCAGTAGTGCAATTGCTGGGTTGTAGGGTAGCTCTATAACTAACTTTTAACCAAACCCAAATTAGGATGTAGTAACTTCTCAGCAGACCACTATACTCTATTACATTCAATCACCAAGGAGCTAGGAGGAACACCAATTGCTTTAAATCACTAGATAGGACCATCTGATTTAATCGCTTTCTCAAAAAAAAAAAAAAAAAATCGCTTTCTCCTAACCCAGAGGCAAGTTGGAATTTGAAATAAACTTTTTTTCTTCCTTTAGAATTCTTTTTATCTTAGGTACTCTTAAAGAAAGGGGCATTCTAGATATATAAACTAAAAGAAGGAGACAGGACTAATGGCAGTTTTTATTGCTTGACTCCAGACACCGCTGTCACCGCCAGTGTTACCTCCAGACACACATATTCATTGATTAAGAACAGAGACCAAACACCTTTTGGATGCTGACTACATAAGCTTGAATCTAGGTCTGTGATTTTATTTTATTTATTTATTTTTTTTAGGTCTGTGATTTTACTTCCACAGTTCCTAACCCTATCAGTTTATGCCTCTTTTCTTCAGGTCCAATCTATCTTCCTTTACTATGCTGGCATAACACATTTACATACATGATTTCAAGAAGATCAATAGAACATTCAAATTATATAAAGATAAATAAAAGGAAAACAACTTAGAATAGAGTATGGGATCACTAGGTAAGAATTGGGGCATGATTCACTAGAAGACAGGAGAAAGTGAGATGATTATGTCCATGCCTGAAAGTCACCACTTGCATCTGCTACAAAGGCTGACTGATTCAGCTGCGTGGTCACTGGTGTCAGGGTTTTATGAATGTGAAGTCCCGCTCAGTCAAGTTCAGAGCTGCGGAAAATAGAATTTCCCCTCAACTGACATACAGTTACATTCCTGAAAAGTTCAGTTTATATTAAGACTATGGGAAAGTATTTTTATTTGTACATAAAACAGAATGTAGTTTTAGGTTCAGATAACTGTAAACTGGTCTTAGAGGGCATTAGGAAATGTGAGTGACAGCTTCTTTCCTCTGCATAACTATTCGTGCATTGCTGACAAGATCAGAAGACGGGTTCCGTCCCCCGCCCCCCCCCCCCCCAAAGATTTTTAAGTTATGGCCTAAACCTCCAGCTCACATTTCCAAAATTCCCCCAGGGGGCGGTACTGCTCTTAAGGAGAATAGCCAGTCTCCGAAGAGATGGCATTTTGGTGGGTGGATGCCCCTTAAGTGTGCAAACCAGAATCTCAGAAGTCTCCTTTCACCTCATACTCAGAGTTTTGCATATAGAAAAAAAATTATCTTTACAACAAAAGATGGAATCTGAACTGGTTTAGATGAAACCGAATACTTAAAGGGGGTCAAGGAATTCCACAGAGGATCACTTAACACATTAAAAAAAATTAATATAAGACTTTTCTTGGATGATTGAGGATGCTTGTCAACTTTTTCAGATCAAGGGTCAGAGGCAAGATGGGGTGGGCAGGACATACAGAGCGGAGGAGGTAAGGAACAGGGCAGAGGAAAAAGTAGCTGGAGAAACTTTATAGTAAAGAAGGTTCAGTATTTGGCACAAGGCAGACATTGGTTTCAATCACTTACTGAAAATTTGGTTCCTCTGTCATTTACTATGTACAACTCATTTAATCTCAATTCTTCATGTGTAAATTGGATAATAATGGTATTTCAAACCACTGTTAGAATCACCAGGTGAAACACGTAACGTACCAGCCAAATAGTAAAACTTACTTGATGTTGGCTGTCATTATTTTTTAAAAGTCTCAAATGCCACTTGTCCCTAAAGTGTTGCTGTTTAGATATGTTTGAGACTTGGAATAAAAATAGTTACTAGATCTAAGAAGCAGAGTAAAATTCTATGTCACTTTGTGGATATTCGGTCTCACATTCCTCTTATAAAACATAGAACAAACGTAGGGGAAGTCTAAATCATTTATTTTTATTTTTATTTATTTATGATAGTCACACACACACAGAGAGAGATACAGAGACATAGGCAGAGGGAGAAGCAGGCTCCATGCACCGGGACCCCGACGTGGGATTCGATCCTGGGTCTCCAGGATTGCGCCCTGGGCCAAAGGCAGGCGCCAAACCACTGTGCCACCCAGGGATCCCTAAATCATTTCTGCATTTAAAAGAAAGGCAGATCTTTAAGAAACCTTGAATGGTCACAAACAAAGCTAATATTTGTAATAGGTTTCAGAAAAGGATTTTGCCTTTTAAACTGTTCAAGGAGCAGAAAGGTTTGCCAAACCAATATAGCTTTAAATCACATACATTACAGAAGTTCTTAGATTTTAATGGTTTTCTTGATATTTGGTCAATATGTCAGTATTTACATCATAATAAGCATTTTAGGGACACCGGGGTGGCTCAGTCAGGAAAGCATCTTAGTTTAAGTCAGTTAAACTCTTGATTTTGGCTCAGGTCGTGGTCTCAGAGTCATGAGATGGAGAATGTCAAGCAGGCTCACTCTCCCTCTGCCCCCACCCTTGTTTGTGTGCATATGTGCCCCCTCTTGCTCAAGAAAAAAAAAAAAAAGAACATTTAATACAGGGTCCCAAGCAAAGTGGCTTTATGATCACACTTGAGAGATGGAGAGTGTGATAGAAAGGCAAATGTTGTGGCAACGTTTTATACACAATGTTCTCTTCTGAGGGAAAATCATCAGCTAAAATCTACCCCCATCCAGGATGGTGGACAAAGATCTGTGTAGGAGAACACAGTACATGCCTCTTTGGGGCAGGAGTCTAAACCAATTCTCGGGTTGGGGGAGGGGGTTACTGAGCATCTGAAATGGTTATTACTCCCGGCACAGTAGTTCAATTAATATCTATCGAATGAATACGTGAAGGTAAGTGTTGTTGGGAGAAAATCATGAGAAATACTCCCCTATTCATTAAACAATGAAAATTTGAGCCTTCAATAATCCTTATTATTATGCCTTTTATAAGAAGGCAACATAAGATCTACCCTCTTAGGACATTTTTAGGCCTACAGTACAGTGTCGTTAACCATGGGTGCTAGGCAGGAAAGTAGGCCTCCCTCTACAACAGGTTCATCTTGTACAACCCAAACTCCATACTGACAAATACCACAGTCACCTTTCAAACCACTAACGTCCATACTGATTTATGAAGAAAAGAAGATTTAGAGAAGTTGTTTTCTCTTAGCATACGTTTCTTATAAGATCATAAAAGTCAAGACAATCTCTTTGGGAAAGCAATTTGGTTACATGTATCAAATACATTAAACTGCCTACAATCTGGTAGTTTCCTTTGGGGCAACTTCTCCCTCTGTAGCAGCTACTGTATCCCCAGCAGCAGCTTTGATGTAGCACTTACTATGTGCCCCAATTATCCAGCAACTGCAGGTCACACTGCTACAGAGTAGAGGGTCTAGAATTTGCACTCGGTCCTGAGGTTCCAAAGTCCACATCCCAACAACTTTTGCTGTCTTAGCTATGAAGATGTCTACACGATGGCATTGTTTCTAACAGGAAAACTTTACAAACTACATGCCCATCAGTGTACAAGTTAAATAGACACTAAGATATCCATTGGTAGGACACAAGGCAGGCATTAAAAGTCAAATTTTGGAAATAACACGGTTTGCATGGACAAACACGATCATCAGCTTAGCGCAAGGCAGGGAAAGGCGCAGAACAGCACACCCAGTGGTTTTAGCCTACCAAAGGTTTGCTTTGTGCAGTGAGATTTGAATTTCCTTCTTGGTGCTTTGCTGTATCTTCCAAATTCTCTAAATGAACTCGGATTCTTTTTGCACGCAAAAAAAAAAAAAAAAAAAAAAAGTTACTAACGATGTCCGTCTAGGGCAGCACAGCCCAATCAACATATGCTGCAAGCCGTATCATGTAAAATGTTCTAGTAACTGTGACTGCATTAACAAAAGTAAAGAAGCAGGTGAAATTTTAAATATACTTTTAACCTATAGTTCTAAATTATTTCAACAAGTGATCAACACAAACATTAAGATTTTTGTTTTTTGGGTTTTTTTGTTTTGTTTTGTTTTTTTTGCATTAAGGCTGCAAAATCACTTTCAGCACGTCTCAATTTTCCCTAGTCACATTCCAACTGCTGGATAGCCGGGTGACTCCTACTGTGATGGACAACCCAGCTGTAGATCTTCGGCAGAAGCTATACTTTCAAATCAAACGTGCCCAAACCAGGACTCTGAAACCCTCCACTAACAACTTCAGTCTCCATGTAGCTATCTACATCTGTTCAAACTGCTTCTTTAAAGGGCAAAGAGAGGTGCTTGGGAGGTACACGGATCTGTATTCGCATCCTCTAACACTTACTGGCTGTGTGAGCTTCAGCAAGTTAATTAAAAAAAAAAAAAGGCACAGGAAGTTAAAGATTTTGTTTATTTATTCATGAGAGACAGGGAGAGAGAGGCAGAGACACAGGCAGAGGGAGAAGCAGGCTCCATGCAGGGAGCCCAATGTGGGACTCGATCCCAGGTCTCCAGGATCACGTCCTGGGCCGGAGGCAGGTGCTTAACTGCTGAGCCACACAGGGATCCCCCCCTGTGCCTTATTTGACCTGTTTTGTAAACTCAAGGGTAACAATACCTACTCAGGAGTTGTTGAGATTGAAGTGATGTATTAAAACCTGTAAGGTGGAAAGCACTTGCTAATAGATTTTTATTATCTACTCCTTGCCCTTTGCAACCTTCTTTATTCAGATAAAGGTTAGACTTAGCAGGATAGAAAATTCTTAAAACTGAGATGGCAGAAAAATCTCATTTTAAATGGTCCTAAAACTAGAAAAAGAAATACTCATTCACTGTTGGGAATGTAGACTGGTGCAGTCACTCTGGGAAAACAGAATGGAGGTTCCTCAAAAAGTTACAAATAGAACTACCCTACCCTCCAGTACTTATACTACTGGGTATTTACCCCAAAAATACCAAGACACGAATTCAAAGGGGTATGTGTACCCCTATGTTTGTAGCAGCAGGATTCACAATAGCCAAGATAGGGGAGCAGCCAAGTGTCCACTGATTGAGGATTGGATAAAGAAAATATGGGGTGTGTGTGTGTGTGTGTATATATATATACACACACACACACACCGGAATATTATTTAGCCATAAAAAAATGAAATCGTGCCATTTACAACAATATGGATAGAGCTTGAGTGTGATGGTAAGCAAGATGTCAGTTGGAGAAAGACAAGTACCTTATGGTTTCACTCATATGTGGAGTTTAAGAAACAAAGGAAAAAGAGAAACAAGATCAAGAAATGGACTCATAGAAATCTGAGAGTTACCAGAGGGGAGGGAAGGGCAGGATAGGTGAGAAGGGGTGATGGGGATTAAGAGGGGCACTTGTGAAGAGCGCTGGGTGTTGTTTAGAACTGCTGAAAACTAGTATTACACTGTATGTTAACTAACTGGAATTAAAAAGCTAAAAAAAAAAAAGTGGTGGCAAAAAGAAAAATATAAATTTTTGGGGATGTGAAGAGGCTTGTTGGGGATTTGTTGTTTTTGTCCTTTAAAGGGGGCTACCTAGGGACGCCTGGATGGCTCAGGGGTTGAGTGTCTGTCTTCGGCCCAGGGCGCGATCCTGGAGACCCGGATCGAGTCCTGCATCGGGGTCCGTGCAGGGAGCCTGCTTCTCCCTCTGCCTGTGTCTTGGCCTGTCTCTCATGAATAAATAAATAAAATTTTTAAAAATAAAATAAAGGGGGCAACCTACTGGCAGGCAATGAATGGCACACAATTTTGCTTGCTTCCCACGGCTTTCACTCAGCAAATATTCATTTAACAAACATATAAATTACTGAATATGGGCCAACATCGCGCTAGACAGAGGGGGTTAGGAGTGGGGGGAAAAAGGGGTGGTGGTGGTGGTGGTATATTCACTTAACTAAATGGAGGAATGAGTAAACCACTGAATATTGTCCCTTTTCTAGTTTTTCTCAATTCGGTAGTCAGTTTTTTGAGTTGCTTCTCTTGTTTCACCTAGGATTTTGCTAGGTTATTAGATAACAGGGTTTCCTCCAAAAGGTTCAAATGAAATATGATCAGTATACTATGGATGAATCCGGGTGAAGGGTATATGTGGACTCAACTTTTGTGTAGGTTTCAAGCATTTCGAAATAAAAAATTGAAAAAAAAAACCCACCAATTATAATGGAAGATAATCATCACAACCTGTATCAAAACTTTTAAAGCAAAAAAAAAAAAAAAAAAAAAAACTTTTAAAGCATCATGATTTGTAACAGATCAGAGCTACCTAGATGCCCCAAAAAGGTGAATGACTAAGACCATTCACATAGCCAAGAGGATAAAACACTATATAGCAGGCAACCAATTTACATCTGCAGACTTTGTCAGTTTGCAGAAATATGGAATGAAATCGTGTGAATTGAGGAGAAAGGCAGACTAGGATCCATGATTACAGCAACAAAAATACAGGTGATGTGCATTTACAAAACCTAAGAATATATTTGGCTTAAGAATATATTTGGAAATATTACTCTCTTCTAGGTATATTGCCCATGTTCATAATAAAAATAAATAATATGTATGGTAAAAGCTGTTTGCCAAGCAAATGTATCCCACACCAGAGGGTGGGACGGCCAGGGAAAACTGCCTATCTAGTGAAAAGGGTGTCAACAATTGAGCACTGATTTTCAATGGTCATGATATCACACATGCAGTGACACAGTGTACAGTTTAACACCCACCTCTTGGAACCTTTTTCCTAATCAGAGGAATTATTCAGAACAATATTCAACACAGCCATTTGACTACTGGTATCAGATTTTATTTTTACATGATAGTTTCTCAGTCCTTTAACCACAGGAGTACAGACATACAAAGGGGGGGAGGCTAAGGGCTCTCACTGTTACTGTGGTCTGATATCATGCAAGATGGATCGGTTCACATTAGGAAAGAGATTCCCCAATTGCCAAAACTTGCCAGATCACTCAGTACTTAAAATTAGCAACACCCTCATCATCTTGTGGTTTAAATGATGACTGAACAATAACTCAAGATAGTTGTGTTCCATATTTGCTTTATTAAGATAATTAGTATTCTTAGATCTCTTAAAATTGCTCTTCTTTAGCCCTAGGGGGAAAGGATTTCAAAAGGCTGAGTACATATGCTGATTCAAGACACGATTTCTCACATACCCAACCTCTATAATTTGGATTATTAGAGCAATATAGAGTAATTCTGACACCAACTCTCTGGCAACGTTGTTTGAAAAAGATATCATTACACACATGACCCAGCGTTTTTTATTTTGTACTGCATGTAAGTTTGTGTAATAGGTCTTCTTTAATATAAAAACCAGGACTTTAATTTTTTTTAAATGACTGAGAATATGGTAATTAAGAGACACTCCTTGCATCAAAGGCTCAGAGCTAAAATCTGGATGTAGAGTTTGAACGCACCTTATTAAGAGATGCATAAACTTGACCAAACTTTTGATTTAAGCATCAGGTAATCCCTTTAAAGGTCCCAACATAAAAACATTAAGAATGTTTTGATAAACTATTTGCCGCATCCTAGAGTATCTTTGCCTTTAAGTAGAGTGATCTGAATGCCAGTCCTGATGATAAAATCTACCATCTGGTGATCTTGAGTAAAACATTTAGTATCTCTCTGATTCAAATTCTTGTCTATAAAAACGAAACAACGTATAGTCATTTATACTTAATACATAGTTTCTAAATTAAAACAACGAAGCAATTAAATGATAAATGTGAAAATGCTCTTCCCAGTCATTGCTGGCATCCATTTATTATCAGGCAATCGTCCTATTCAAATGGGTGATTCTAAAACAGCTAGTAATCATGATCAGAGCCACTCTTTTGCATAACTTTAAGAGGTCTAATTACACAGGACACAAATCTTACCAATGATACTATTTAACGTTAAAGGAAACTTATAGAAATGATGGGTTTTTCTTAAAGATTTTATTTATGCATGAGAAAGAGAGAGAGAGGCAGAGGGAGGCAGAGAGAGACAGAGAGAGAGAGGCAGAGACACAGGCTCTATGCAGGGAGCCCGATGCGGGACTCGATCCCAGGACCCCGGGGTCACGCCCCGGGCCAAAGGCAGGCGCTCAACCGCAGAGCCACCCAGGGATCCCCAGAAATGATGGTTTTTGCATCACTCTAAGTCCTGGGGCTAATTGCACACGACGGAAACCTCACCGCCAGAACGGAATCCCTGCAGCTTACAGGAGACTTGAAAACCAAGTTAGCGAAGCCACACAGCTTACCTGCAAGTAAGGTAAGCCACAGCCTTACCTGCAAGCCACAGGTAAGGAAGCCAACAAGAAGGCAGCGCCAGGCGGTAGCAGCCGGACGCTCTCCGGACACAAAGTTCATCCACCAAGAAAAGCGAAAGGGCGCCCCTCGGGCAAGCGGCGCCAGCCCGACGGAAGGGCGTCCCTGACACGGGGGCTCGGTGACCGCGAAGGGCAGCGGAGGCGCTTGGTATCCATCAGGTCCTCCTCCTGCTCCCCACAGGGACGGCAGGACGCGCGGCGGCACCGGGGCCACCACGCCGGCACCGGGCGCCCCGGGGGCCGCAGGGCGGGGACGCGGCGCCGCGCGGCCGGGACGCGCCCTACCTTGCACCGACTTCCCGATGCTGTGTAAGCGGGTGATGGAGCTGTAGTTCCGGGCCACGGTCTTCAGGAACGCTTCCATCTGCTCCTGGTGGTGGTAGGCGAACTCCAGCGCGGCCGCCGCGGGCAGCAGCAGCCCCAGGCACAGGCGCGCGACCTGCATGCTCTGCGGGGACACGAGCGCGGCTGAGCGCACCGCCAGGCCCCCGTCCCCGTCCCCGTCCCCTACCTCGGGCCCTACCTCGGCCCCCCCCCCGTCCCTCCCTCGGCCGCCCCCCCGCCGTCCCCAGCTCGGTCCCCAGCCGTCCGTACGTCGGGCCCCCGCGCCGTCCCCGTTCCCAGCTCGGCATCTCCCCCCCGCCCCTACCTCGGGGCCCCCCCGTCCCCATCTCCGGCCCCCCCCGTCCCCACCTCGGGCCCCACCGTCCCTATCTCGAGCCGCCCCACCATCCCTACCTCGGGCCCCCCCCCCCGTCCCTGCCTCGGCCCCCGCGCCCCCTGCGCCCCGCTCCCGCGGAGGGAGCCTCGGAAGCCGCCGCGGGACCCGGTGCGAGCGGCGCCCGGGCAGCGCCCCCACCCCCCGCCCCGCCCTCCCCTCCCCTCCCCTCCGGGACCCCCGGCGGCTGCAGCGCGCACCCCGCTCGGCGCGCCCAGCTCACCCCTGCCCGGTGCGCACCGCCGCCCGCCGCCCGCCGCCCCGGGGACCCGACATATAGCCGCGCGGGGGACGGCCGCTCCCGGGCGCCGCCCCGCCCCCGCCCCTGACGGACGTCCCGCCCTCCCAGTCGGGCGCCCGCGGGTCCCCGGGGCGGGGCTGCCCTGCGCCCTGCGCCCTTCGCACCTGGGCGATCCCGGCCCGCGGCGGCGGGGACCCGGGGGGCGGCGGGGAGCGGGGGTGGGTGGGGGTCCCGGAGGCGCGGACCCGGGGGTGGGTGGCGGTCCCGGGGGTGGCGGCGAGGAGCGGCGGAAGACTGTCACGTCCCCAGGTTTTGCCGGCGCCCGAGGGCTGGAAGAGTGTCCTCCCCGCGAGCGGGGCTCCTGGCGGGGGGCGGGGGCTTTGGGTGTCGCCAGCTGCTGGGAGTTTGCAGCCGTAGAGCGGAGCCCCGGCTCACCTGGCGCCCCGGACGCGGGGAGAGCCCCACCTGGCCTCACGGGCCCTGAGCCCTGACTCACCTGGTGCCCCGGACGCGGGGAGAGCCCCTACCTGCCCTCACAGGCTCCTGAGTCCTTGGCTTCCTGGAGCCCCGGACGCGGGGAGAGCCCCACCTGGCCTCACGGGCCCCTGAGCCCTGGCTCACCTGGCACCCAGGATGCGGGGAGAGCCCCGGCTCACCTGGTGCCCAGACACGGGGAGAGCCCCTACCTGCCCTTACGGGCTCCTGAGCCCTTGGCTTACCTGGAGCCCCAGACACGGGGAGAGCTCCCCCTGCCCTCACGGGCCCCTGAGCCCAGGCTCACCTGGCACCCAGGATGCGGCGAGAGCCCCCCCTGCCCTCACGGGCCCCTGCGGCCGAGCTTAGGGCCCGCGCTCCCAACGGCGCCAGGCTGCCCAGCCCTGCGCTGGGATTCAGGTGTTGAAGTTTTAAATTGCCAATTGTGGAGTACAGAAAAATTTCTGACAAATTTATTTGGCGGATGAGATTGATTAAATCAGTTAAATTTAAAACTAGAAATCACATGGAAGAAAGCAAAGCTGCGATTTTTAAGTCCAACATTCCCTCCGCCAATCCTCCCTAGGCCAATTTCTTCCTTTCGTAAATGCTGCTTTCTGGGAGGACGGCCTGGTCTACATTTGCACTAGGGGTAACAAAGGTTGCACCCCAACCCGAGAGGCGGTCTGTGGTGAGGGCAAAGACCTCACGCACCTGTCACACATTACCTGTCAGTAATTGGAGGTTCATGCCAAGGGTCCAGCGAGTCTAAAAAGCTTGAAAAGCACTGATTTGGGATAACGTTCCTCTTCAACAGGTTAAAAATAGTAGTGTCCCACTGAAAACTAATTGAACAGAATTTCTCTCGATGAGGTCCTGGAAAGGACATTTTTTAAAAAGTGCCCTGAGTGAATCAAACATGCCATCAGGAGCTGAAACCTGCGACTGATTTGCCTGCCTCTTCTTTGTTGCGGATACAGACACTATTGTAGAACTGAGCTCCTGGGAACAATGAGGCCTCCTGTGATTCCCAGGCAGCAGAGCCTGGATGGATAAATCCCAAAACTAGCGGCACCCGATTTGGGTGCTAATCCATGCTCTGACTCTCAGTGGTTGTGTCAACTAGCTGTGCCATCGTTTCCTGGTCCTTAAAATGGAAATGATTCCACCTGCCTAACTAAAGTTGTAAGGACTATGCGAGGTGGTGTTTAAATTCTCTAGTTTCATTCACAGGCCTTTCGGCAGACTTCTAAGAGTCGGGGTTAACAGGACGTTGGGGTTTTGAGCAGCTTTTTAGAAAGTATGCAGCAGTGACTGTGCTAAATGTGGCTTGTACTAGATGGCTCGAAGAGGGTCTTTCACTGTTGTTCATCGACTCAGAGGCCTCCAAGCAGACAGAATGGGGTTGAGGAGGTCACATTTAGGCAAAGTTACTATAATAATGGGAAAAGATGCTGACAAGGAACAAAGGGAAAGCTTGCAGATCTGACCTCAGAAATGATTCATTTGTTATAGAAGAAAGTAGCAGCTCTAGGGTTTCCTTCAGTGGTGCTGGAGACTGGAGAAATGGTGGCTTTGTCGGTCCTGGGTGGACACCACAAGGGTTGTCCCAGAAAAACAAAGGGGTGAAGTATAATTGAAATTACGTTGAGGTTCATAGTAGGTAGGGAGGGAAGCAAATCTAGAGGAGAGCCAACCAGAGAATGGAGGTAGAGTACAGAGGATTGAGGGCTGAAGGTCTAAAACCTAGGGACTCCAAGTGTGGTCCAGGAACAGCATTGGCATCGCTGGTCAGCCCCTTGGAAAGGCAGGATCCCTTGGCCCACTACAAATCTACTGAATCAGAACGTGAATTTTAGTACAATTCCAATTAATTCATATGCATATTTGAATTTGATTTGCAAAAAAAAAAAAAAAAAAAAAAAAAAAAAAAAAAAAAAAAATGAATTTGATTTGCACTGGTCTAGAGGTTGCAAAGGCTTAAGGTGTGATGAGGAAGAAGGAAAAATAGGTTGGTCTGATAGAGTAAAACACTAAAACATAAGATGTCAGAGGTGATCTTTCTAAATACAACACCACTAACAGTAAAACCCCAATAAAGAGGCTGATAAAAAAAAAAAAGAGCCGATAATTCGACAACAGAAAAAAGTTTACCTTCTGTAAAGGAAAACTCAGCATCAATGTTGACCAGAGAAATTACAAACTGGAAGAAAGAATGATTAGCTCTTACAAAATCAAGAATGGACAAAAGACATTAATTGGCAGCTCACAGAAGTTGTAGTACAAATGAGCAATAAACATAGCAAAAGCTACCAACTGGTTAGCAATCAAAGAATTCATAAGTTTATTTATTTATTTATTTTTGAATTCTTAAGTTTAAAGGGCAAAGTAGTATTATGTTTTGCTTTCCATTAAGAAAGATGTAAAAGATGGAGAGCACTTGGACAAGATCTGAGGAAATGGCATTTCTGCTGTTTAAATGATACTATGACTTGAGACAACACTTCTGGAGGCTATCTGGGAATAGGTCTCAACATTTAAAATATATTCTTTTCTAGGAATTTAAGCTATGCAGGTAATTCAAAGAAGTGCTGAGTTTATGTGTTAGGATCTTTATTAATACCACTGGTTTTGTTTTTTTTAAGATTTTATTTATTTGAGAGAGAGTGAGCGAGAGAGCAGAGCGCAAGTGGGGGGAGGGGCAGAGGGAGAGGGAAGAGCAGACTCCCCAACTCCCTATGGGGCCCAACATGGGGCTCGAGTCCAGGACCCTGGGATCATGACCTGAACCGAAGGCAGATGCTTAACTGACTGAGCCACCCAGGCGCCCTTAACAGCATTGTTTTTAATTGTAAAAAAAAATAGATAAATGTAAATGTCGAATAATAGCAGATTGATTGTATCAGTGGTTCTCAACTGGAGCAAGATTGCCCACAGAAGACATTTGGAATAGCTGGAAATGTTTTTTAAAAAGATTTTATTTATTTATTTATTTATTTATTTATTTATTTATTTATTTATTTATTTATTTATGGAGTGGGTATGCACAGGCTTGCAGGCATGGGGGGTGGGGAGGGGCAGAGGGGGAGCGATGGGGGGTGGGGAGGAAGAAGGACAGACTATTGCACTGAGCACAGCATGATATAGAGCTGGATCTCAGGATTCTGAGATCATGACCTGAGCCGAAATCAAGAGTCTGAGATGCTTAACTGACTGAGTCACCCAGGGGCACCCTAGCTGGAAACATTTTTGGTTGTCAGGACTAAGGGGATGGTGCTACTGGCATGTAACCTGTAAATGGCAGGGATGCTGCAAAACATCCTACCATGTACAGTACAGGCTCCATAATAAATTGTCCAGCCTCAAATATTAGTGCTGAGGTTGACACATCCTGGGTTAAATAAAGAATATTACATCCATAAAATAAATTATTTTTCAGCTATAATAATGATGATGCAGATCTGTATTTATGGGCTTGGAAACGTAAATCATCGAGTGGCAGAAACGATGATAAAAGTAAAAAGAATAAAAGTAAAATTTCCATTTTGGAAAGTAAACAAAAAACTCTTCCCGACAACAAGTTTAAAAGGTTGCAAAAATGCTGGGTGGTATGCCCCGGATTGCAGTGTTTTGATTCTCTCCTTTGAAACCTTCTGTATTTTCTGAAGAAATTTTCCAGCAAATGTATTTCTTCTTGTAATCGGAAAAACAAGGCATTTTCACCTAAAAGCAGAACAAAGCAAAAAGCACAGAAACATCGGAGATGGACAGTTGTGAATGAACACTGGGTCTAAAATTCTTTGTGCTGAATTGCAGAAGTGAAGAAGAATGAAGTGAATTATAGAACTGAAGAAGGCCACTGGAAATGGGACATGAAAGGACTGAAAAGTGAGAGTGGGAGATCAATCCTACTCAAAGACGCCGAAGGTCCCTGAGTAAGTGGCAGGAACTGGAACAGAGGGAAAGACTATAGCTATGGGCTACATACCTCAACAGAGGTCAACAAGAATGAGAAGTGTAACTAGACTTTGTGATCTTTAAACTTTCTTTTTTCTTCTTCCAAAAGTGTCACAAAATATGAACAACATAAAAGAAATTTCAGCAACCTACAAATTCCACTTACCCAGAAAAAAACCATTCTTTTTTTTTTTAATTTTTTATTTATTTATTATAGTCACACAGAGAGAGAGAGAGAGAGAGAGAGGCAGAGACACAGGCAGAGGGAGAAGCAGGCTCCATGCACCGGGAGCCCGACGCGGGATTCGATCCCGGGTCTCCAGGATCGCACCCTGGGCCAAAGGCGGGCGCCAAACCGCTGCACCACCCAGGGATCCCCGAAAAAAACCATTCTTAAACCAAATTTAGGTATCAATCAGTCCTCTAATGTCACATAGTTGTTTCTATCTCGCTTTTATATACAGCACACCCATGATCATTCTTAGAGCTAAATCTTTGGGCACATCCTATCTTCTTAGGATCAATACTTAGATAAGCAATTGCTAGGTAAAAGAGCATGTGTGTTTTTAAGATTTTTAAATATTTGACCAAGTTGTACTCCTATAAAATGTCAAAAGTGTAATTTCAAAATGTTAAAAAAGAATTCTCATACAAATACAGTTAAACACAGGTCGGGTTTTTATTTTAACTCACTATCAAGAAAATTAGCAGTAAACAAATCTCATTTAAAGAAAGATAAGAGAAAGAGTGTGTATACATCAGTATGAGAAAAAAATACTGATGTCATTCTAAATTATTGTGACATTAGACGTATATCTGATTAATGTTCTACAGAACAATAAACTATAACCTTTGGTGCTATCTTCTTTACAAAGCAGAAATTGTTAGCATCTTACCAACTTTCTACAAGTTAATAACTAAATTTCTTTTTTTGGAGACAAGTTTTAGCTATATCTATTAAAGAAACTGAATCAATAATTAATAACCTTCGCAAATGGAGTCAGGCCCAGGTGGGTTTACTTGTAAATTCTACCAAACACTTAAAGAAGAAATCATACCAATCCTCTACAAACTCTTTCAGAGGATAGAAGCAGAGGGAACACTTCCTAACTCATTCTATGAGGTCAGCATTACCCTAGTACTGAAACCAGATAAAGATAATAAGAAAAGAAAACTATAGGCCAATATCTGTCATCAATATTGATGCAAAAATCCTTAACAAAATATTAGTAAATCAACTCTAAAGAAGTATATAAAGATTTATACATCATGACCAAGTAGGCTTTATCCCAGATATGTAAACCTAATTGAACATTCAAAAATCAATTAATATAATCCATCACATTCATGGACTAAAAAAAGAAAAACTACGTGATCATATTAATAGATGCAGGAAAAGCATTTGACAAAATCCAACACCGAATCACGATTAAAAAACTCTCTGTAAACTAGGAATAAAGGGAGAACTTTCTCAACTTGAAAAAGACCATTTACAAAAAAAAACTATAACTCACATCATACTTAGTGCTGAGAAACTCAAAGGTGTTCCGCCAAGATCAGGAACGAGGCAAGAATGTCCCCCCTCCCACTACTCATTTTCAATATTATACTGGAAGTCCTTGCTAATACAATAAGAAAAAAAAAAAAAGCAAAGACATACAACTGGGAAGGAGATATAAAACTGTCTTTGTTCACAGGTAATATGATTGTGCAGAAAATCCAAAAGAATTGACTCAGTCGGAGAAGGACAAACATTATATGTTCTCATTCATTTGGGGAATATAAATAATAGTGAAAGGGAAAATAAGGGAAGGGAGAAGAAATGGGTGGGAAATATCAGAAAGGGAGACAGAACGTAAAGACTGCTAACTCTGGGAAACGAACTAGGGGTGGTAGAAGGGGAAGAGGGCGGGGGGTGGGAGTGAATGGGTGACGGGCACTGGGGGTTATTCTGTATGTTAGTAAATTGAACACCAATAAAAAAAAAATCCAAAAAAATAAAAAAAAATAAAAATAAAAAAATAAAAAACCGCTGCTGAAACTGATAAGTGACTATAGCAGGACCACAGGATACAAAGTTGATATATAAAAGGCAATTGCTTCCCTATATACTAACAATGAATAAGTGGAATTTGAAATTAATTTACATTAGCACCCCCCAAAATGAAATGCTTAGGTATAAAACCAACAAAATATGTACCAGGTCTATATAAGAAATACCATAAAACTCTGATAAACGGTCTCAAAGAAATAAACAGAGAGATATTCCATGTTTGGGGACAGGAAGACTCAATATTGTCAAGATGTCAGTTCTTCCCAACTTGCTCAATAGATTCAATGCAATCCCAATCAAAATCCCAGTAAGTTATTTTGTTGGTATTAATGGATGGCCTGATTTTAAAGTTTATATGGAAAGGCCAAAGACCCAGAATCACTAACACAGTGTTGAAAGAGAAGAACAAAGTTGGAGGATGGACACAATCCAACTTCAAGACTTATGCTAAAGCAACAGTAATCAAAGTAGTGGTACTCTACTGGTCAAAGAAGAGATAAATAGGTCAGTGGAACAGAATAGAGAGTCCAAAAATAGACCTCCATATAGTCAACTGATCTTTGATAAAGGAACAAAAGCAATGCTATAGAGCAAAATAGTCTGTTTATTTTTTTAATTTTTATTTATTTATGATAGTCACAGAGAGAGAGAGAGAGAGAGAGAGAGAGAGAGGCAGAGACACAGGCAGAGGGAGAAGCAGGTTCCATGCACCGGGAGCCCGACGTGGGATTCGATCCCGGGTCTCCAGGATCTTGCCCTGGGCCAAAGGCAGGTGCTTTTGTGTATCCAAAATACACAAAGAACTCCTAAAACTCAACAATAAGAAAACAAACTTGACTGGAAAATGGGGCAAGGACCTTGACAGGCCCTTCTCCAAAGAAGATATACCGATGGCAAATAAATGTATGAAAAGATGCTCCCCATCGTACGTCATCAGGGAAATGAAAATTGAAATAACAATAAGGTGCCACTAAAAACCTATCAGAATAGCCAAAATCTGAAATTCTGAAACACCAAATGCTGTTGAGGACACGGGACAACAGAACTCTAATACATTGCTGGTGGGAATGCAATGTGGCCACTTTGGAAGACAGTTGGGTGGTTTCTTACAACACTAAACAAATTCTCACCATACAACATAGCAATCCTGCTCCTTGATATTTATTCCAATGATATAAAAACATGTCCACACAAAAATCTGCACAAAGATGTTTATAGAAGTTTTATTCTAATTGCCAAAATGTGAAAGCAACCAAGATGTTCTTCAGTGAGGAATGGGTAAATAGACTGTGGTACAATCCAGTGATGGCACACGATTCACTGCTAGGAAAAAAATGAGCTGTCAAGCCATGACAAGATATGGATGAACCTTAGGTGCGTAGTACTGAGAGAAAGAAGCCAATCTGAAAAGACTACATACTATATGAGTCCAACTATATGACATTCTGGAAAAGGCAAAACTGTGGAGACATAAAGAGATCAGTAGTCCCAAGGTGGGTGGTATGTAAATGGGCAGAGCACAAAGGGTGTTTAGGGTAGTGATGATGATGGTTATATGTCATTATACATCTGTCCAAACTCATAGAACGTACTAGAGCGAGCCAGCCCTAAGGTAACTAGGGACTCTGGATGATTCTGAGGGGTCTAGACAGGTTCATCCTCCATGAAAAATGTGCCATTCTAGCGAGTGATGCTCATAATGTGAGAGGCTACCCATGCGTAGTGGCAGGGGTACAGGCTTCCCCCCGCTATCCGAAGTAGAGCATTCCAACGAGAACTTTCATAAGGCTAACTGGCATAAAACAAAAAAATTATTGTCATTAACTCACGTGGAAGTTTTTTGGGGGCATTCCCAGACCCCCCACAATATCCTGATATCTTAGGACACACCTCGTTACTGGATGCACACAATAATCAAGATAAAGCGGAGATGCTCACAGACAAGCTTCAAGCCATGGAGGCTCGATGCTGAGAGGCTGAGCGCGGTGAGTTTGGTGGGGCCACTCCCGCTGCTTGGGGTGCATGCTGCCTCTGTGGTGGCTTGCTGCAAAGCGGTCACTGAAGGCTAATTTTCCTTTTCACCTTTTCCTGTAAAAATCAAAAACAGATCCTCACTCATGGAGGTCTTTTGTAAAAGCAAAGTGGTGTATCACGAACTTTTGAAAAGCAGGGGATTACCTGTACATGGGAAACCTCTGCACCTCTTTCTCAGTTTCATTGTAAACAGAAAACGGCTCTTAAAAATCGCCTTAAAAAAGATGTATTCTTGAAATTTCCCATGTAAAATGAATGATATCTTGTCCTCATGTCACTCAGTGATTCTTTCCACTGCCTGCTGCTTCCTATATATCTAAGAGGGGTTGGTGTTTATGTCAAGTGTGACTCTTCTGGAACTTCTCTCGCAGCACTATACCTACCTCTAGCACACCAGCTCCCCCACATCAGATCTATCCCTTCACCAAAACTGGGTTTGCCATTATTTGATAAACACAAAAGAAGAAAGTGACTTCATAATGTTGCAGAATAGAAAGATTATGATATTTAGCAGAGCATATGGAAGTTGTTAGTGAAAAGCTAGATGGTGTCCATGAAGGTCCAAGATTTGATCCTTCTCCTTGACTACCAAGGAATGGTATCTGAACAGTGGGACCCAGAAATTTAAAGAACACAGCCTAACTCAAGCTTTCTGTATAAACCAAGAACTGTCTCATGTACTGCACCTATTTTTGTTTTGTTCCCCCCCCCCTTTAAGAATTGTACATCTTTTTAACAAGCATTTCTCTAGGGATGGTGATTATGTTTTCTATTTGCTATGGAAGCTATCAAAATCCAAGCAAAGTTGTTCTTTTTATCTTGGATGTAGAACTGTAAATATGTTAGCATTCCCTTAGGAGATTCATAAAGAATAGGAATTCAGGAAGATAAAGTTCTGAATCCTAGAATTCTCTTTTTTAAAGATTTTATTTATTTATTTATTTTATTTATTTATTTATTTTTAAACAATTTTTTCCCATTTTTTTTTAAATTTTATTATTTATGATAGTCAGAGAGAGAGAGAGAGAGAGAGACAGGCAGAGGGAGAAGCAGGCTCCATGCACCAGGAGCCCGATGTGGGACTTGATCCCGGGTCTCCAGGATCAAGCCCTGGGCCAAAGGCAGGCGCTAAACCGCTGCGCCACCCAGGGATCCCCTATTTATTTATTTATTTATTTATTTATTTATTTATTTATTTAATTTATGTGAGAGAGAGTGAGAGGGAGAGCATGAGCGGAGAGAGAGAGGGAGAGGGGAAAGAACCTTAAACAAACACCCCACTGAGCATAGAGCCCAACTTAAGGCTTGATCTCATGACCCTGAGATCTTGACGTGAGCCAAAACCAAGAGTGGGACACATAACAACCGAGCTACCTAGGCACCCCTGGATTCTAGAATTGTTGATGGCACACAGAAAAAAATTAAAGGATTGAAAAGTGCTATTTAAGTCATCAAAAAGCACAGCGTATTTCCTAGAAGAGTATGACAAAATGTAGCATGACTGTAAAGGCGTCCACCGTCATCCCTCTTTCCATGGTTCCCCTTCAGCGCTATGCCACCGTGGGCGTAGACCTACGTACGGTCCTGATCCACTCTCTCACTTCCATCTACTCACTCACTCATTCCTTTATCAAATACCTACTGCTGACTCTGTGCCAGGCACTGCAATAGGGATTACAGCTGTGAACAAGACGGGCCAATCCCTGCCCTCATGTCGCTTACATTCTCTACTAGAGAACACCCTATGTCCTCAGAAACCCGTGACCTTTCTTGGGAGCTGGCCTGACCTTACTTTCTGCCTCTTACATCTTATCCTTAGCGGTTTGGACCACATCCTACACTGCATAGCATGACCTTCTTCCCTCAGCAGTTTCTCTACCTACTGACGGTGAAGCCGAATTGCACTTTCATCAGATCAAAGTTGGATCCCACACTCCAGTGTGTCCCTGACACACCACTTGAGAACCACTGTCGGGAAAAAATCTAAGCAAGGGTGAAATTTAAGTTAGTCCAGAAAAATACCTCCAGGTCTGATATTCATTTATTTCTTTTACTTCTACATGCTAGCATCTTCTAACCTACTGCCAACCGTGGGATAGATTTTTATCTTTTTTTTTTTTAAGATTTTATTTATTTATTCATGAGAGACACAAAGAAAGAGAGAGGCAGAGACGCAGGCAGAGGGAGAAGCAGGCTCCATGCAGGGAGCCCGACGTGGAACTCCATCCCGGGTCCCCAGATCACGCCCTGGGCTGAAGGCAGGTGCTCAACCGCTGAGCCACCAACGCGTCCCGATAGATTTTTATCAATTCCAATAATTTAGTGTCAGGGAGCAATTGCTAGGATGATGATTTTTTCTCTTAAAAGCGTGGTCTCTGAGCACAAAATACTTTTCCTGCTATGCTTTATATATATATATATATATATATATATATATATATATATATATATATATATATATGATAGATTTGAAAGAAAGCTTACTGGGCCTGAGAAGGCAAGTTTCCAAAGCCAAGGTCATAACATTTAGCAGCATTTAATCCGGTCATTAGATGATGTGGCTATCAAACCATCTGATGACGATAAATGTCTTCGTGTCTCTCAGGAAATGGTGTAATTGCTGAATTCTATTGCCTTCTCTACTTTGTGTCAAATGTTGAGAAATAGCGATCTTTTGGCTCATTAAACAACAACAACAACAACAATGAACCTGTATAATTGAGAAACAAACCCCCTGACTTGTTAATATCCCACACTTGCCTTGAAAAGAAAAGGAGTGGGAGTGGGGAGAAAGGAAGAAAAAGAGGTACATAAAGTAGAATGACAAAGAGACTAATTGAATGTAGTTGAAACTTCTGTTTCATCTATGCAGAGGCTGCTTTTAAATGGCCTTCTGCTCAGGGTGTGATCCGGGATCCTGGGATCGAGTCCCACCTCCGGCTTCCCCCAGGGATCCTGCTTTTCCGTTTGCCTCTCTCTCCCTCTCTCTCTCTGAATCTCTCATGAATAAATAAATAAAATCTTAAAAAAAAAACCTGATAAGAACGGATACTACACTTGATCAATAGTAGTAGTAGTCAAGAGGCCCAGAAGTGCTATAGAGGCTGCTGTTAGACAACAGGCTTGAGCAATGGAAACTTGATCAAGATGCAAGGGCCCGAAGTGACCCCAAGCCCTGGACTGAATACAGGGGATCCACCTCAAAACACTCCTAGGCCCTCACTAACCAGCCAGTCACCAGAAAAGGGAGAGCTTCATGTTGCTGTCCCCCGTCCTCCCCTTCCCCCTTTAACAACCGCACCCCCCCCCCTCCTCCAGGCAGACAGGCTCTCCCTCCCTCCCTGTAGGGCCCTCCCATCCCTTGCGGTGGATTCAATAAACATCCATCTCCTTTGGTCTGCCTCAGGTGAATCCTTACCCCCCTCCCAGCCACAGGTTCCACCCCATATTTGGGGGCCCTCATCCAATTGACACCACACTTAGACACCACAATCTAATCATTTATTTTCTCGTGGTTCTTATGAAAACAGCCTAAATCTTATCCCTCAACTATGGATTCCACAAAATCAAATTATAAACACATTTAGACCATACCCAAAACAAATTCTCTTGTCTTCTCATGGTTAACTGATTCATCCAGTCAGGGTGCCAGTGCTTCGGGGCTTTATCTCTCCTTCGTTGGTACCTATGGTTCTTGGTCACGCCACTTGGTAGACCAGATGAGTGGTGGGCAGTGAGCAAGGTTTACTGAGCCATTGCCGGGTGATGGCATGGAGCTCCCGAGGAGAGGGGACCCCAGGGGGCTCTCACCCGGGTTCCTAAGTCTAGGGGTTTGTATGGGCTCCTTGGTGGGCTGTCTGTTTACCCCTCCCTGTCCCTGTCACCCAGTCAGGTCACCTATGCATCACGTGGGAAAGGGTGCAGGGCTCCTTCCAAGGGGGTGCAAAATCCTTTTAAGGGTGGTTTCCGCTTGGGGCAGGGAGCCCCTTGTCCCTGCCTGACCTGTCTTCCAACTGTCCTTCATCACCAGTAATTACTTACTGAACTTTTCATAATACGCTCAGCACTGGGGATGCCGTGGTAGACGGGGAAACAGTCTTCACTTTAATAGAGTCCATATTCTATTGGAGAAGGCTCGGACAACCAGCCACTCAATGACCATGTTCATTGTAGGATGTTGTGACACAGACTAACAGAAGTTGCTAGTCGGGTAGGAGTGGGCATGAGTGGAGGTCAGAGGAGGCTTCTGGAAGGTGTGTCTCAGTTGAAACCTGAAGGAGAAGTGGAGGGCCCAGACAGAGACAATTGTATACTCTATTTTACATGCTCATGTAATTTTTATTACATTTCTTCACACACATCAGAGTCAATATTGAGATCATAGGCTGTTTTGTTTTGGAAGGCAGATGATGCTCGGAGATGGAGTTTGTCTTTGCCAGCAATTAATGCAGGTTTGCTGTGGGAATCTCACAAGCCCAGAGCGTTACAGGGTAAGGTCTCTTAATGAACTAATAAAGAAATAACATACCCCAAAACAGTGATGGATTAATCACATAATTCCAGGCAAGCAGAGAAGAAAGGAATAAAATCTCAATGCGGTTGAAGTGTATCTTTATAGGAGTTGGTGCTCAGGCCACCGCAGGCCCTTACCAGGGAGGCCTAACTGCCCCCAGGTCTTCGGAGAGCTGTTTAGATCAGCTACGTGTCGCCTTGCTCGAACCAAACGTTCTTGGACAGTCTTGGTATTTATAGTCAAAATGTCCCCTGGTTGTTGTTGATTCTTTGTGCGCTTTTATGGATAAGCTCCCCACCCCCCCACCCCTGGGGCCCAGAGTTCCTAAAACCTTTGGAAATTCCTAAGTGATGAGAGTTTAAAGGTGTCTCTTGTTATGTTAATACGGTGATTTTTTGGGCCACGCCTAAGGAGGGGGCTAGTTGCCAGGAGAACCAGACATCTGGTTAGAAGGTTGGAACTTTCTCCGATGGAAAAAAAAGAGTCTCCTCAACAAATGGTTCTGGGAAAATTGGACAGCCACGTGCAGAAGAATGAAACTGGACTGTTCTCTTACATCAGACACAAAGATAAACTCAAAATGGATGAAAGACCTAAATGTGAGACAGGAATCCATCAAAGACCTAGAGGAGAACACAGGCAGCAACCCCTTTGACCTCGGCTGCAGCAACTTCTTGCTAGACCCATTTCCAAAGACAAGGGAAACAAAGGCAAAAATGAACTACTGGGACTTCATCAAGATAAAAAGCTTTTGCACAGCAAAGGAAACAGCCAACAACAAAACTAAAACACAGTGTACAGAATGGGAGATGTTTGCAAATGTCTCAACAGACAAGGGCTAGTATCCAAAATCTATAAAGACCTTATCAAACTCAACCTCCAAAGAACCATAATCCAATCAAGAAATGGGCAGAAGCCATGAACAGCCTTTTCTCCAAAGAAAACCCACACATGGCCAACAGACACATGAAAAAATGCTCCACATCACTCGGCATTGGGGAAATATGAATCAAAACTGCAATGAGATCCCACCTCACACCTGTCAGAATGGCTCAAATGAACAAGTTAGGAAACAGCAGGTGTTGGCGAGGATGTGGAGAAAGGGGAGCCCTCCTGCACTGTTGGTGGGAAGGCAGGCTGGTGCAGCCGCTCTGGAGAACCATGTGGAGGGTCCTCAAGAAGCTGAAAATAGAGCTGGCCTACCACCCAGCAATTGCACTACTGGGGATTTACCCCAAAGATACAGAGCAATGATCCAAAGGGGTACCTGCACCCCAGTGTTTAGAGCAGCGATGTCCACAAGAGCCAGATTATGGAAAGGGCCCAGATGTCCACGGGCAGATGAATGGATAAAGAAGATGTGGTCTGTAGACACACAATGGACTATCACTCAGCCATCAGAAAGAATGAAATCTTCCCACTTGCAGTGACGTGGATGGAACTAGAAGGTATTATGCTGAGTGATAGAAATCAATCAGAGAGAGCCAATTATCCTATGATCGCCCTCATCTGTGGAATTTAAGAAACAAAACAGAGGATCATAGGGGAAGGGAGGGCAAAATAAAACAAGGTGAACTCAGAGAGGGAGACAAACTGTAAGAGACTCTCAATCACAGGAAACAAATTCAGGGCCACTGGAGGGGAGGGGGTGACGGGGTAACTGGGTGATGGGCATTAAGGAGGGCACGTGCTGTAATGAGCACTGGGTGTTATATAAGACTGGTGAATCACTGAGCTCTATCGTTGAAACTACTAATACTTATATGTTAACTGAATTTTAAATTTATTATAAAACATAGAAAGTTGGTAATTTCAGTCCCACCTCCGTGGTTAGAGGGAGATGGAGCTTGGAGGTTGGATCATGACCAATGATCAATGATTCAATCAATCATGTCTATGAAATGAATGTAAAGCCCCAAAAGGACAGGGTTTGGGGAGGTTCTGGGTTGGTGAGCACACGGAGCTCCAGGGAGAGTGGCAAGCTTGGAAAACTGCTTTGGGTTTTGTACTCCAAGTACAGTTTTTGGGAAATCCCTGAAAAACTAGTCATGAGATGGGATGGCTGACCCAGGCAAGGACCTACCCCTCCTCCACTTATGAATCATGGGATACAGTTGGCCTCCAAATAATGATTGAGGACAGAGGACATCAGTGTACTACGTACTTTTATGTGATTTATCATGTTGCAAACATTGAATTTCGGGAGTGGAAATCTTTTTTTTTTTTTTTTTTTTTTTTTGGGAGTGGAAATCTTATTCTGTGGTTTGTAACAGTGAAGCCAGCAGGAGGGGGAGTGAATGCAGATTAAGGCAGGGCAGGGCACCAGAGAGGCAGCAGCAGCTCCGACACACTGTGGCATCCCTGCTGATTCACTCGGTGGCATGGCCCTCAGCTCCGGAGACCCCGCCAGTTCTCCTCTGTCAGCCTCTGTGACCCCAGGCCTGGGGGGGGTGTACCCCAGACAGAGGTGCCTGCCACTCCTGGAAGTTATCTGCGCCCGGATCCTGCAGGCTCGGAGGCAGGGAGATACCTACGGGAGTCCCGCGGGTGTCCGCAGGCTCCAGAGTGGCCTTGCTTTCTCCCTCTCTCCTTCCCCACTATCTGCCCTGCAGGCCCAGCACCAGAGGCAGGAGCCAGAGCCTCTCACCGACCACTTATGGGCGCCAACAATGACCCCGTCTAGGTCTAATTCCTAAAACAAACCCCTCACTATCACTCCTGGTGGTTCTCCTTCTCTAACTGAGCTCCGACTGACAGAGTTAAACATAGAAACCTTAAGGTCTCACAACCCGAAGGAACCACCTCCTACTGTGTGACCTCAGGCAACTTACGCAACCTCTCCAAGCCTTGCTCTTCCCATCTGCTAAACGGGCACACCTAATCCTTTCCTTCTAGAATTGTTGTGAGATGATAAATGAAGATCGCTTAGTAGTGCTGAGCCTTCAACAGCGTTCCACAATTTTCTTGTTGCCATGTTTGGGGAGTATAATGGAGAAGAAGGCTAGCAGGTCCCCTTTCCTGCTCATGCTGGGGCCCTAGTGAGAGATACAGGCAAGTTGGCGGGAATGTAGGGAGCACAATGTGGTAAGGATGCCTCGAAGGGGAAGAAAGAACAGTGAGGGAGGACTGGCTCAGTGTGGGGTGTATCAAGGCAGGATTCCCAGGGGAAGGGGTCTTTAGACTGAGCCCCAAGGATGAGTAGGGGTCCTTAAGCATTCTGAGAAGAAGGCACTGTGTGTGCAGACCGGGGAGGGCACAGGGAGCCCTGACTGTCATCATGGTTGGAGTTGGTTACACACCAACCCTCACCGGGGGGGTCTTAGGTCCAGAGCAGGGAAGGGGGGTGGACTTTGGGATGTGGGGAGGACCCAGAACAGCAGAGCCTTACCAGGAGCCAGGAGGCCTAATCAGATGCCAACCAGCTTGGCCAAGAGGCACCTCTAGACTGAGAGGGGAAACAGCACTTTTAGGGTTGGGTTCTAGTGAGCACATGTGACTTTCTTTATAAGAAGAGGAAAAGGAAGAAGAGCAGAGAAAAAGGAGCCAGAAAGCGTGAGTTACATAATGTGCCAGGGAAGGCCACGGGGAGGGCTGAGTGAGGAGAGAGAGGAAGTTGGAGTCCTGCAAGGGGTGTTTGCTGAGCCGGAGGCTGCAGAGCCTCTCCTTGAGCCCTGTGCCCCCATTGCTACAGCTTGGGAGGTTACTTGGGGGGCAGGGGGCAGAAAGCCCTTATGCACAAGGGATAAAGGAGGGGATGTCTTCTTCAAGTGTCAGTCTTACGTCAAGATTATTTGGGGGGAAAGGCCTAGGTTATTTTCAAAATGTACTCAACAGATATATTATGGGACAGAATGCAAATATCTTTTTTTTCCTTTCTTTTTTTAGGATAAAATATAAGCCTTGCAAGAAATGTCACAGTTGAGAACTGTTCCCTGCTCTTCCCTCAGATCCTGGTTAGAGAGCCCCGGGTCCCTCTGTTCTGACATCGGGTGTGCTTGGGAGGAGAAAGAACTTGCCCAGAAGTGGGTCAACAGCACCAGAGGAAGGCCCAGGTGAGAGTCAGGCCTGAGCTTGCTCTTCCCCGCGGGCTAATTCTGACCAGCACCCGCCTCTGGGACTGGCCACACAATTTGTGGGGTCTGGTGCAAAATGAAGTTGTGAGGTCCCTTGTTCAAAGATTGGTAAGAACTTCAAGACGGCGAAAGCAAGAGCCCTGAGCAACTGTGCAGGTCCCACACTCACGAAGCTGGCTCCACTTCTCTCCCTTCTACTAAACCATACCTGGGACATTTCTGAGACACCAGCTGAAGACAGGGGGGACAGGGAGGAGAGAGCGAGCGAGAGGCACTTTCCCCCAGTTTGTCCTGCTTATAACCTGTTAGACCTGCCAGGGTCTAGACCTGCCAGGGTCTTTGCCATCTGCCCCTGAATGGCTGGGAAGGGGGTGAACAGGGCAAGATTCCACGGAGGCTCCAGGTTGTCAGTCAGCCCTCCATGCCCTTGATGCTGGCCTGTGCTCCCCCCTGGAAGCGGGTAGGAAGGCCAACCATTTGTGGCTGCCCGTGTATACCTCTCTGAGCCTCCAGATGGGTCGGAAGGGCATGGGACTTGAGCTTTACTTGTCTGGTAGACTCTCTAGTCTATTTGCATGATAGGTGGAGTTGGATGGCTGAGCATCTGCATCCAAAATTTATAGGTGACTGAACCCAAACCACTATTTCTCAGGAAGATAAGGTCAGTGGGGGTGAGGTAGGGGTGGGGTGGGGGGTGTAGGTACTAGTTCATAGAAAATGGCTTCCTCTGAAAGTTGCCCCTCTAGGACCCCACCCAGGACATTGATGCCCATTGTCCCTACAGGATATTTGGCTCCTTGTTAGATAAGGAACTCAAGCAGTAGGCTTCATGTGGCCAGCAGTGAAGGGCCTCCTTCAGCATGTACATCCTTTCTCTTTCCTCTTTAAAGGATCTCCTTATGTGCTCAAAAGTCTTATATTTCTTCCCTGCCCCTCCTCCCATTTAAAGTTTTGTTTAGTTAAGTGATTTCTACACCCAACATGGGGCTCAAACTCATGACCCCAAGATTAAGAGTCACAAGCTCAAAAAAAAAAAAAAAAAAAAGTCACAAGCTCTTCTGACTGAGACAACCAGGTGCCCCCTTCAAGGCATATTTTAAGAATCACAGTCTTCAAAAAAATTTTTTTCTGGTAGTCCTAGTCCTATATCCCCTTGTTTATGTTTTTCCTGTTTATCCTGTAATGTATTTTGAGCTGTTTGCTCAATAGCTACACTGCACCAGATACACTTGTCTTTCTGTACTTTAAATTCACTCATTTATTCATTTGTTGTCTGGGGGTGCTGCTATGACCCTCAAAATTCTATGTTGGAAACCTAAGTCTAAGGTGAGGATATTAAGAGGTGGGGTCTTTGGGAGGTACTTAGGTCATGAGGGTGGAGCCCTCATGAATAGGTTTAAGCTCTTATAAAAGAGACCCTATGGGCACCTGGGTGGCTCAGTTGGTTAAGCGTCTGCCATTGGCTCAGGTCAGGGTCCTGGGATGGAGCCCCACTTCGGGCTCCCTGATCATTGGAGAGCCTGCTTCTCCCTCTGCTGCTCCCCCTGCTTGTGCTCTCTCGCTCTGTCAAGTAGATACATAAAATCTTAAAAAAGAGAGAGAGAGAGAGAGAGAGAGAGAGAGAGCCCACAATGGTCCATAGCCCCTTCCACCATATGCAGATACAGCAAAAAGACAGCTGTCTATGAAACAGAAGCTCTCGCCAAACACCAAATCTGCCAACACCATGATCCTTAACTTTTCGTTCTCTGGAACTGTGAGAAATTTCTATTCCTAAGTGACCCGGTATTTGGCATTTTGTTATCACAGCCTGAACAGACCAAGACGAGCACCTTCCATGTCTAGGTGTTGGGTTGCAATGGTAATCCAGAGAGACTCGGCCCCTGCCCCTGCTGTGGTGGCAGCCCGATGATAGGAGAGTTCTTGCTAGCTTTTTGAAGGCAGGAACAGCTTATGACTCATCCTTGTGTCTCCTTCAGCAGTAATCACAGCCCCTTCCCCTCACCATCTGCATCATCAACAAAAATAGTTGTTGAATTCAGCGCAGTAGATGCTCTTTCAGTAGCACATTGCGACGAGTGAAATAAGCCTGTCACAGCTCTAGATAAATATTTTGCTAGTTGTGGGATTGGTTATAATGCGAATGCCTTAACTACGGAAGTCAATACCATGTGTTTGTGGTAGCTTTGGTAGTATTACAACATAGAGATTCGTCAGGCATAAGTTATTCCCAGTCAGCTTTTCTATGTTTGTTAGCCTTTTTTACAATTGCTTTTATTAGTTATTCCTCCATGCTGGCTTGGAGAGCTACCCAATAAAATTATTAATGCTGGTTATTTGGTGGTTCTTTCAGGGCATCACAAGATTTATGAGCGATGTAGGTGGCAGTGAAAAATTTGCAGTATTTTTTTGTTGCATATTTTCTGCGTGCCACATAGTGTAGAAAAAATAATTTTAAAAAATGGGAAAAATGGTATGCTCCTAGACCAGCACAGCTTTGGAAGGTATTGCCCAAGCTTGGGGAGTATGTGTCTATATTTCTTTAATCCCCTCACTCTGTTCCTATCACCCTGAAACTACCTGGTCAAGATTGCCAAAGACCTCCGATGGCCACTTCTCAATGGTTCCTTTGTTGACTTCTCTGCTTATCCTCTAAGTGGTAGTGTTCTTGACTCCTCAGCTTCTCCATTTACCCGGTCTTTAGATAATCTCATCCAACCCCATGGCTTAAACTTCCATCTATATGCCAAAGAGTCCCCAATTTAAATTTTTATCCCTGACTTCTCTGTGCTCCGGACTTAGATATCTAAACGCTCATGTGACAGTTCTACCTGGATGTCTAACAGGAATCTCAAACTCTGTATTTTTTTTGAAGATGTGACTCTTGATTTCCCCCTTACAACTTGTTCTACCAAACCCCTCCCCAGCTTTTCCATTTCAGAAAATGACACTATTATTATACATTCAGTTACTCAAACTCAAACCCAGGAATACAGTCTTGATGCCTCTTTCCTTTCCTCGCTGCCATATGCAATATAGCAGCAATTCCTGTTGACTCAGTCTCCAAATATATCCTGACTTTGCTGCTGACACCTCAACTTGTGCCTTCCTGATCCAAAGCCACCATCATCTCTGTCCTCATTGCCCTCTCTGCTCCCTCTCTGGCATTTACAGTCAAGTCACAACCCGAATGCCACAAAGTTGTTTGAAAACGTAAGCAGAATTTGTCATTTCCCTGTTTGAAACACTCCAGTGGCTTCTAGTCACACTAAGAATCAAACCCAAAGACTCCTTCTGGCCTCTGAGACTCCACATAAACTGGCCCTTGCCTACCTCTCCCTTGGTGACCTACATTCTAGCCGCAAGACCCTGGAACCTTAGGACCTTTGCATTAGATCTTCCCACATGTCAGACATGTTCTTTTTCTAGACCATCCCATGTCATCCTTCTTATCATTCAGGTCTTAACTTCAATGTCGTCTCCTCAGAGAGGACATCTTTGACTACTCAGCTGTAGCCCTCAGTCCATGCCCTAGTGGTCACTTTTCTTCACATTACCAGGTCTTACTTTCATCATAGCAGTGATCATTACCAAATATTTCCTTATAATTTTTTTTTACAGATTTATGTGGGGAACATGCCTAGAGCGTAAGTTCCAAGGGAACAGGGACCTGATCATCTTGTTCAATGTGTTATGCCCTGGCACAGGCTAAGTCCTTAGGACATGTTTGATGATTAAATAAATGATTAAGCATCTTTTACAAAGAGTCAATCCTGCCCATAGGCTGTTGTCTAAATTATGAGACTCAGAGGTATTTCAGACTCCCAGTTGCCTAGCCATAATTTCAACTTTCACAGTCACTCATTGGCTACTGTCTTGAAACACCATTATTGTAAAAAGACATCCCCCAAAACAAACAGGAGAATAGAATGCTAATTGTTAATACATTAATTCATCGAAACATGAGCCTTACATAGAAATTATCTTATCCTAATATTAGATTATTTTCATTTTGGAAATCAGAAGAAGTGGGACCAAGAATGAGTAAATTGTAATGGAAGTGTCCAAAAGAGACTACAAAAAGTTGGCTACCTGTGGGTGTGCCCAGTCAGGACAGTTAAGGGTGAAAAATTAGCTGGAGGGAGGAGCTTGATCCCTGAGAGGCCATAATCAGAGAGAGGGTGAAGAGAGGGTTTGCTGAGTACTTTTCACGTGCCAGCATTATTAGGTGCCTTAAGGAGGAAGTGAAACACAGACGTTGAATGTCAGTGCCTTTTGAGAAAGCTGACTTATGGTGATTTCTGATGAGGAAGGATAATCATGCTTTTTAAAAAGATTTTTAAAGTTTTTTTTTTTTTTTTTTTAGATTTTATTTATTTATTTGACAGAAAGAGGGAACCTGATGCGGGGGTTCCATCCCAGGACCTCGGGCCCATGACCTGAGCTGGAGGCAGACGCTTATCCAACTGAGCCACCCGGGCGCCCCAAGGAAAATCATGCCTAATAAATAGGCACAAACATTTCGTTTTGTCATATCCCCAGTCTCCTCTCCTAATATCAGTTTATATCTCTATAAGAAAAAATCAGTTACCTTTGGGGTTCATAAAATTCACTAAAGCACAAATGTAAAAGTAAATGTTACTTTGCTGATTTGGAATGGATTCTGGCAAGAATTCCCAGATAAACATACAAATACATTCTTTGTTTCCATGAACAGCCTTTTTATGGCTTTTGAGCCCTCGTCTAAATCAGTTACCGTAAGAATTAGTGTTTCTGATAGGTGTCAGCCTTGTAAAACTGGAAAAAAGGAATCATAATTTCTACAACATATGAATGCACAAGTGATTCATTCTTTGGCTCAGGATGGAAACTTTCTTTTTTGGCATTCTTGATTCATCTTACTACATTAGCTTCACAGATTTTTCTCAATAAGATGTAGACACTGGATAGACTTCATTCACAAAGAAACACCAAGATAAATGGAGTGACTGATGGCCAGCAATTTGAAACTTGTAAATATTTATGAGAAAATTACATCCGTCTTTGTGAGGCTTTCTGTTTGAAACTGTATGTAACTATTATGTGCTCTAGATTCTCTTTAAATTGTGGGTTCTAGTGTTAGTATTGCCATGCTACATGGCAAAATCACTATGAAAATTTTGTATAAAATAGCTACATTGAATCTTGAATAAAAGGGACAATCCTGCTTCTTTGCTCACATAACCCTTCCCCCAACTGAGCCCAGAGCATCATATTTCGGAATCAGTACCCCAAGATCGAGACCAGCTAGATAATTTCTGGGGCCGAGTGCAATATGAAAATGTGAGGCCCCTTGTTAAAAAGCTATTAAGAATTAAAAAAAGAATTTCAAGATAGCAATCCAGCAATAACACTACTGGGTATTTACTCAAAGAATACAAAAACACTAATTCAAAGGGATACATGCATCGCATGTTTATAGTAGAATTATTTATAATAGCTCAAGTATCCACTTGTTGATGATTGGATAAAGAAGATGTGATATATATATCATATATATATAAATATATACATTGTATATATATCATGGAATATATCCATATATAATGGATAATATATAATTTTATATATGCATATTATAATCTGATATACATATTGAAGTATTACTCAGCCATAAAAAGAATGAAATCATGCCATTTGCAATGACATGCCTGGCACTAGAGAGTACAACACCAAGTGAATCAGTCTGAAAAGAGACAAATACCTATGATTTCACTCATATGTGGAATTTAGGAAACAAAACAAATGAACAGAGGAAAAGAGAGAGAGAGAGAAACCAAGAAATAGTCTTAACTATAGAGAACAAACTGATGACATCAGACAGGAGGGGGCTGGCGGGATGGGTTAAATAGGTGATGGGGATTAAGGAGACACCTGTTGTGATGAGCACCAGGTGTCATATGGAATTGTTGAATCACTATATTGTACATCTGAAACTAATATAGTACAGTACACTGTATGTTAACTAACTGGAATTAAAATTAAAACCTAAGAAACAAAAAGAATTTCAAGATGGCAACTGGAGGGCATCAGGCCCAGTATGGGGCTCTTCTAAGTATGGACCCTTTAATGATTACATAGGTCTCAAGACCAGGAAGCTCTGAGCCTACGTTTCCCAGGAGCACAGGTAAGAATACAAACACGCTTTCAGCTAGGCCTATGCTATACCCTATAACAATTGAGGGAGGGAAATCAAGTTGTTTATATGATTGCGATGTTCGTGTAAGAGAAAACAGAATTTCAAAACAATTTGCTAGTGTAAGGGTTTCTCCTGACAAGAGTCTTCTAATTTAAACTTGGAACTTTAGTAAGAGCTTCAAAGTCACTTTAGAGTGTTACTCCCAACTATTTTCTTGTCCATGAAAATATTTTAATGCTTCCCCTCTAGTCTGGTGATCCTGGCTAATCATCATAAATACTTTGGGACCATTTGAAAAACACAGATTCCTGGGCCCACTGTGGACCTAGGTTGCTGGTGAGAAAATATATAGAAAATCAATCAATCATCAATCAACCAATCAATCCTTTTTTGACCTACTATGTTGACTTATGTAGAGGCTCTGCAACTCTGTATTGGGAACTATCACCCTCAGCAAAAATCAGGAGTTTGTTAATTTTACCTTACTAGGTTGATCCAGCCATTCCCAAATAGAATGCTGTGGGACAGTGGTCAATGCCCCAATCCAGGGGGACTGGGGTACAAAAGTGTCAGGAGGACAGGAAGAGTTATGAGAAAAAGAATGTAAAGATAGTCTCTTAAAAATCTGTATTATATATTTTTTATTTTAGAAACAACTGTATAAGCTTGAAAGCCACCAAAAGGTTTATTTATACTTAATTTATATTTGTACTTAATTTACTGATTTATACTTAAATCAGTAAACCTTTAAAATGTTAGATTACTTTCAGTATTGTATTTCTTGGTCTTTTTTTTTTTTTTTTTACAGGTTTTCAAGATTTGTTAGTTGTGGTAAAATACACATAAAATTTGCCATTTTTAAGTCTACAGTTAAGTAGACTACAGTTAAGTAGTGTTAAGTATCTTTACAACGTTGTGCAACCCATCTCCAGAACTGTTTCATCTTGCAAAACCGAAACTTTACCCATTAAAAGTTAAAAATATCTTATTTCCCCCACTCCAGCCCTTGGCAAACTTCATTCTACTTTCCTTTCTCTCTTTTTTTTTTTTTTTTGAGATTTTATTTATTTCAGAGAGGGGCAGAGAGCATGCAAGCATAAGCAGGGGGAGGGGCAGAGGGAGAAGCAGACTCCCTGCTGACCAGGGAGCTCGGTGCAGGATGCAGGGCTTGATCCCAGGACTCTGGGATCATGACCCCACCTGAAGGCAGGCGCTTAACCAACTGAGCCACCCAGGGGCCCCTTCATTCTACTTTCTGTCTCAATGAATTTGTTTACCCTAGTTCCTTATCTGAGTGGAATCATAGAGTATTTGTCTTTTTGTGATGGGCTTATTTAACCTAGCAGTGTCCTCAAGGTTCATCCACATGAAAGCACGTGTCTGAATGGCCTTCCTTTTTAAGGCTGCATAATATGCCATCCTATGTACGTGCTACATTTTATTTATCTGCTCATCCACTGATGGATACTTGGGTCGCTAGTCTTTGCTTTATACTCCCAAAAGACCTTACCAAGACATTGCTTCAAAAACAGTGTTCTCCCCAAGAAGAATTCTACTAAAAAACATTTCTTCATTGTTACCAATAGCAAATTTGTGTTTTGGCTGCCATGTTAAAAAAAAAAATCAAGTCAAGCACCATCAGGTAAAGTATCAATATTGTTCGAGAAAGGTAACATCATCTGAGAGTTTCACAGTCCCCATTGATAAATGCTGTCGAAATTGTGATCGTGACTTGTCTTTGCAGCCCATTTGCACGTGGTAGCTTGGAAGCTGAAGAATTAGTAGAAGGGTTAGCAAAGAAGGAGTTGATGTTGAAGACCGTGTTCCTCGCCAATGTGACTTCATGGATAAATGAAGTTCATCAAATCCATGTAAAGTCAGCTGGAACCTTTATATACATGTGGTAGAGTTAAGGAAATCCACGATCTTTCCATAAACATCCTGTATGTGCTGTGTTAGGGAGCTCCTGGCCTTCCAGCCAGTTCCCTTGCTTTGTTTTCCCTCCACCTCCTCCTCTTTGATCAGAAATACATGTGGCTTCAGTCCTGTATGAGGCTTCTGCTTCCTTTGTGTAAAGGAAATAGAGAGAGAAGGTGTGACTCATGGGGAGGGGGTGGTGCGTAGAAGAACAAGGAAGAGTCGGATCAGAGAGCCACAAGAAGCATGTTAAAGACTTAAGGTAAGTGAATGGACATATCTCAAAATTTGCATTGATAAATGGGACTAAAGAGAGACTGTTGGAGAAAACTGTCAGAAGTTTAAAGCATAAAAATGGGAAGAAATGGTACAATCAGCTTTTCGCTTCTATTTCTTGAGCTGAGCCGATGTGGATATAGACCTGCTCTCACAAGTCTACAAATGTGGAAATGTTGACTTAAAAAAACAAACCCACAACATTAAATGCAGGAACTCCCAGGCGTCTGTCCCCACTCAGCTCTCAGAATTTGACAGTTTTCTAGACGTTACCGTCCAGGTAAGAGATGGTAAGGCTCTTCTTACAGCCCAAATTTTTAAGTATTTTTAAATACTTAAAAATACTAACATGGGGGGTAAAGGATGAGGGGTGGGAAGAGGGTCAGCAAAGAATCCACTCCTATTACTCTGGACCTAGAGTGAAGATCAAAAATAATAAGCCTCATTCTTGGGCTTCCGAACAGGTTTTAGTCCCCCATTCTCGGGGTGGGGGGTGTTAGTAGGCAAAATAGACAAGAGTTCCTGTTGTCTAGGAGCCAATTGCATTCTAAGGAGAGGGAGCAGAAGATAGATGGGTAAGATATCATCTAGTATTTTAGAGAATGCTAAATGCTTTGGCTAAAACTGCGATGGTTATGAAAAGCCACTTGGGGAGGACTCTGCAATAGTACATGAAGTTCGGGGGGCGGGAGGGAAATGCCCCACATCTAGCCAGCCTGCCATCTTCCCCGGAAGCCCTGCAGCTGAACCACTTTCATTTTCTGAAACAGACTCACCTGTACTGGCCTGTCACCCCCAGTCTTCAGTTCCTTCCACCTGGAGTCCTGGGCTCCGTGTTCCTCCTGGTGGCCCGACTTTGGTCACAATGACATTAGGGGTTGTGCTAAAGATGAACTGGGTTAGGCTCCCCTATCTATTTTATTTGCCTAATCAGCGCAAGGAGGAAGAAGCTTCAGGGATCTTCCTTAGGCCAAGAACACCAACAGCCTTTGATAGTGATCGGGTTCCTTACAGCAGCATCGGCGAGGTCTGCACTGGTTCATTATCACAACGCTGGCGAACTAGTCTGACCTCCTATGACAAACAGTTTGCAATGTCAGGTGAAGAAACAGGATTCTGGGCAACAGCACTCTAAGGCGGAGATGCAGTTCTGCAGGACAAACATTCACAGTCTCCAGGGGATGAATCAACAGCTCACCTATAAAAACACACCTCCGAGTATTGCAGGAGCGCTCTTCACCCTTCTTAGTAAACAAGGAGAAACCTAACTTTATGATCACAAGATAAAGAATCATTAGAGATCTAACTTTACTGGGGACAGGTGGGTAAACACTCCCTAACCTTCTTCTGTATGTTTCCGAACAGAGAGTAGGGACTAAGCCAGTGCTAGCTAGCACCACTGAAATGCCGATGGGCTCAACTACGACTTTAAATGAGGGCAAATCCAACAATTTGGAAGTCACTATAATTTTATGCCATGCTTTGTACCTCAGCTTCGTCATCATTCCTCCAAGGAAGGCTTCCCTGATCCCCTAAGAAGGGACTTGCCCCCTCTACTCTCTTATCATATACTTAGCACATTGTGATTGTCTTGGCCTACATTCTAATTTTGAATACCTCAGTAGACTGGGCACTTCTCAGAGCAGGAACTAAATTGATATTTTTCTCAGTTCAAGCCCTAGGTCCAGTACAAAGGCGAGCCTCCTCTGGCAGGCACAGAATAAACACCTGTTGAGCAAATGATTAACAATATGTATGAAAAAGAATATTCATCATAATAGGGCATCAAACAGTTCATATACCTTAAATCTCAGCAATTGTCCACTATTATTTATTAAGATGTTCATTTGGATTTAAAAATCACATTTAAAATGCTTTTTATAACTTTTTTATAACTTTTTATAACTTTTTTAACTTTTTAATAAAAAAAGTTAAATCTTAGGGTGCCTGGGTGGCTCAGTCGGTTGGGTGTCCAACTCTTGGTTTCAGCTCAGGTTACGATCTCAGGGGCGTGAAATCGAGCCCCATGTCAGGCTGGGTGCTCAGTGCAGAGTCTCCTTGAGACTCTCTCTTCCTCTCCCTCTGCCCCACCTCCTCTGCTTGCTCTTCTTGTGCTGTTTCAAATAAATAAATAAAATCTTAAAAAAAAAAAAAGTGTTGAATTCTGTTCCAATGTTGCCTTCTCAGGGATGCCTTCTTGCAACATCCTGACGTCCTGTACTTTTAAATCTTTTTGACCACAGCCTAGGTAGGGACGCATTTGACATAGTGACTTTGCACATCACATGAAGATTTGCCTTTATTTAATTAATTAATTTATTTTTAGATTTACCTTTAATTATGTGTGATGCTCTTTTTTTAAAATTTTTTTTCTTTTTCTTTCCGTTCTATTTCATTAAAAAAAAAGAAAGCCAGTCTGACCCACTTAACTGATTTCTTAACCCACTCACAGTTTGAAAAACACTGTTTTATATAATAAAATCCCTGACTCATGAAAATAAAATAATGATTGCTTCCCCTATGGCACTACAGGTGTGTCCTGAAAGTTCCATGATAGCTCTGTTGATTGCTGAAAACAGACCAAGAATTAGCTCCAGCCCAGTAGGCTTATTTTTTTCGGTCTGTTTGGCACATTTTTTTCCCTAAATAATTTTATTTATTCAGTGTTGTTCAGAAGATAATTTTATGCTGTATAAATAAAATTTCTTAATATTCCAACATATTAATTAAAAATTCTTCTTGGGCATATTTAGAGGAGGGGGAAAGGAAATTTAAGTCATATTTGAAGTATCAGGTGCAGATGAAAAATGTCTTTGGCAATGAATGGTTACAATAAGTTTGTAACGCATATATTTCCTTAGATATCTTAAAAATTTCATTCATTTTAGGGGTGCCTGGACGGCACAGTTGGTTAAGTGTAGGCTCTTGGTTTCAGCTCAGATTGTGATCTCAGGGTCTTGAGATTGATCCCCAAGTCAGGCCCTGTGCTCAGCAAGGAGCCTGCTTAGGACCCCCTCTCCCTTTCTCTCTCTCTCAAATAAATAAATCTTTAAAAACGTTTTTTCTTCATTTTATAAGATAGGACTTTAGATAGAAGGAAATTTTAGACTGAGTTTTGATATGAGGTCATACATAATATATTTTTTAGGAGTGAAAAAAAGTTGCATCAAGGTAATCATGACTCAGAAGGAAATGGTCCAGGCAGAAAGCATTTGCAACAATACACTAAAGAGGAAATACAATGACTAATGTATGGAAAAGTGTTTAACCTCACTGGAAATAAAGACATTAAAGCAATAGTGAAAACAACCTACGAGAAGAGCAAATATTTTTTTAAAATCTTGTATTTATTCATTTTTAAAAATGAGATTCTAATATGAGTCAGAGTACAAAAAAGGGGTCATTCATAAATTGTGGGCAGGAGTGAAAATTGCTACAACTCTTTTAGAAAATAATTTTGGGATGTAGCTTTAAAAATATTTATTAAGGTAATTCTATAAACCTATCCTAAGGGTATCATCTGAAATTTGGAAAATGTTTTTTTTCGTGAAGGCAGGAATCATAGTATTACTTATAATAGCAAAAAATTGGAAGTGAGGTTTAAGCTGAAGACAAATGGACTATATCCTGGGTTAACATATTGGTACTTACCCGTCTGTGTATTTTTTTCTCTGCATGTGTATTCATATATTTTTGTTGTCCTTTCAAAATGGGGCAATTCTAGTAAATTTTTTACTTACCTATATATTGTCAACACCTTTCCATGCCAATATACAGTTCTATCACATATTTAATAGTTGCATATGTTCTATATGGTCATACTGACATACATTTAACCAAATTGCCCATTTTTGATATCTATAAATCAATGGTTTTCAAACTGTAGCTCATGATTCTTAGTAGGTCAAAATAAATTTAGGGGGTCATGACTAGCAGTCTTATTTATTATACTTTGAATATTATTATACCTTTATGCTTTAATAGATAATTGATAGGACAAGTCCTTTCTTAACCATATTCTCCTGCTTTTCTAAATTAAATTGATTATCCTCATAAGTTTAGTCTAAAAGGTTGAGGTTTAAATTACTTTGAGGGGCGCCTGGGTGGCTCAGTCGGTTGAGTATCTGCCTTTGGCTCAGGTCATGATCCCAGGGTTTTAGTTGGAGCCCTGCCTCAGGCTCCTTGCTCAGTGGGGAGTCTGCTTCTCCCTCTGCCCCTCTCTTACTCTCTCAAATAAATAAATAAATAAATAAATAAATAAATAAATAAATTAAATATTTAACTAACTAAATAAAATTATTTTGAATAGATCCAAGAAAAATACTATGGAAAATTTCACATTCAATTTCTAATACTTTGGGAATTGATGCCTTTACAATAATGAATCTTCCATCCATAAATAAAATGGATTTATTTATTTATCATTGATTTATTTTCTTTTATGTTTCTTAGTAAAGTTGTAGAGGATGCTTCATATGGGCTCCCATATTTCTTAAGTTTATTCATTGGTGTTTAATTTTTTATTTATTTATGATAGTCACACAGAGAGAGAGAGAGAGGCAGAGACACAGGCAGAGGGAGAAGCAGGCTCCATGCAGCGGGAGCCCAACGTGGGATCCGATCCCGGGTCTCCAGGATCGCGCCCTGGGCCAAAGGCAGGCGCCAAACTGCTGCGCCACCCAGGGATCCCCTCATTGGTGTTTAATATTTAGTTTTGCTATTGCAAAAATATTTCCATTATTTTTTTTTCCAACCGAACACAGCCCATCTGTAGGGAAGATACCAGTTTGTTTATACCCTTATTTTGTAACTGAGCATACTGCCTTCTAAAAATATTTTCCCACTCGAGTTGTAGAAGTGGAATGAGAATGAGAGCTTTGAAATGTAACTGAAAATTTGCTCCTATCCCTCTTCCTTCCTCAGTCACATTTTGAGTCATTTTCGTCTCATTAAAATAAGTGGCTGGCCCATGAAAACAAAAATGAGAACGTTAGGACATCTGTACCACCAAATCTCTTTCTTGGAAGAGCAGAATGAATTTCCAAGTAAACACGATTAAATAACACATAACAGCACCCACCTGCGGTGGCTTTATCCCCTCTGTCAGCAGCTGCACATCCTGAAACCATGCTCTTCCCCAACAGGAAGAACATAAAGGACCCTGTGGATAGTTCAGACCCGGGCCTGCATTTGACACTGGTTGTTATACATACACATATAACATCGGGTGCTACTATGATCTTCATTTTATGTATGAGAACACTAGGCCCAGAGAGATGAGATACTTCATCCACTCATTCGATTGATATGTATTGAGCACCTGCTATGCACTAGACCCTCTTCTGTGGCTGCAAACTCCAGGAAGTCTCCCACCTTCCTGGAAGTTACACTTTAATGGGGCCAGACATGCAGAAACACAAATGTCCCTTGTCCAAGGTCATATATTTGAACTGTAAATGTGGCTGCAGAGCCTGTAGGCTTGACCATGACCTCACCTCGCATGGGGAGAGAACACGAGTCCAGAGAAGGTCACCTGCTGTCCCAGGTCACCTGCTGTCCCCTGCAAAGCCTTCAAGCTGGCATGCCTTGGGTGAGCTGACCCCAGCCCGGGCTATGATACCATCTATTGTACGGGTTCTACTCAGGGGGACAATATCTATCCCCTAGGGACAGTTGATTTTATATTTTTAATCACGCTTTGGATATCATTTTATGTGTCCACCCTTCCTGACCCCTGCAGCCCACCTGCCCGCCCAGAACTCCTGCTTTCACCTTCACATTCTTGCTGGCTCAAATGCCAAACTGGAGGTATTAGCGACCGATACAAGCTGACCGATTTTATGAGGCTGATGTCAGATTTTCTCATACCAGCACCAGTATATAGAGACATAGTTGAGGGCAGTTAGGAAAAAACTTTCAATGCTATTCATAATTATCCTTAAAAACGGGGCAGTTGGTTAGAGGGCTATCACCTGCAGCCACATAGATTAAACTGTTATTAGTATTTTGACACAGAGTGACTTCCACTGGATAAAACTGCATTTTATTTCATTTACCAGCCCCTGTTGTTCCTTCAATAATGAAACTAAGGCTCTTCTTGCCTTACAGACACATATATTTGATAAATACAGATATTTCCCAACTATCACACAGTGAATCTCCATTTACTATTTTTCAGGATTTATCTAGATTTTAATTTCTTATAAAAATATTTGTCTTGTTTAATTCCTTTGAAATCTTTGGAGTTAAGTAGGCTTTTTATCTAAATCCGGGGTTTGAGAGCCCTAGAAGGCTTTTGAAGGATTTAAGTTGCTTTTATTCAACAATCTTAGTCATTTCAATACAGGAAAAAAAAAAAAGTATTTTCTCTGCTATTAATTTAGTTTGATGTCAGATATTGTGAGTCCCTTTGAAATATGCTTCAAATTTTCAGCTGTATTTCAAAAATAATTTGTGAGTTTTGTTGCTGCTGTTGGATCTGTGAAAGCCAGGGAGGAAAGCGGAAACCCAAGGGAGAAAGCCCCCCAGACGTCCCGTAGCCTTTCTATTAGTACTGCACACAAGTGTGCTTGATTCCTCTGAATCCTCTGTAATTAAGTGGTTCGCACAAGTCTGGTAAGCACACTTGCTATGGAAAACTTTACACGCCTTTTTTTTTTTTTTTTTAGTACATCATGTGAAATCCTTGCAAACACAAGGACCTTTTATTTATTGACAAAGGGAACAGTGCTTCCAGACAAGCGGCTCTCTTGTCCTTCTCAAAAATAAGAAAGAGAATCTATTCCATATTTTGGTGCAGAGTAACCAGAATGAAAACTACGTATTGTGTGTTATTTCTCCTTTGTTTTGTGAACGCTTTCCACCCGACAGTGGAAAATTATTTGTGTAAACTAGCTTGTGCTTTCTGCAAATGACCTGAAAAGCAGAAATACTCTTAAATTGTCTGGGGTCAAGCACCCCATTGCGGGCCACGCTGAGCAAAGTATTAACTTTCCTGCCCTTGGGAATTTGAGATAAAATAAACCGGTGGAATGCTTTTTCCCCCCCTTTATCTACATTCCTAGATGGGTAACTGTGTATTCATCTCACAACATGGATCAAATGCCTTCTGTGTGCAGGGCTGTGTGCTAGACACATGAATGAGTCCGGGCCCTGGCCTGGCCCAGAGCATTCTCCTAAGGGAGCAGGACCGGTTAATGATTACAAGGCCGGGAGACTCGTATTCTAGTGTGTTCTAGTCGGGGACAGCTGGCAGGCACAGGGGACTCCTTTATCCAGGGACCCAGCAAATGAGGGGAAGATGCAAATCACAGCCAAACAATGTACTGATTTGAAATCTTTACTGATTCCAACCAACTCTGAACAGCCCGTTGCCCTTTACGGCCTGTAGACAAGGGTGGCCAAAGACCATAAATGGGGCATTTTAGGGAATTCTGTTTTAAAAGCAGCCTTCCCGGGGAGGTGCTACCTTCCTGGCCTCCATCATTAGGTCTGGGTCTTAGGAAAGAGCCAAGGATCCCTGTCTTCAAAGACTGCAGTGGATTCACCATGAATCTCCAATGAATACTAACTTATTGGGCACCAACCGAGTGTTTTTGGCGTCTCTGTCACCTGCTCAAAGACTCCCTCACTGACCCAGGTGAGGGCAAAGCTCATGAAGCTTCCTTCTATTACAGAGCCCCTCACCTGCAGAGGTATTCTCTAGGTCGAGTGGGGAGGGGCTGGGGCCTAGTCACATGCTATTTTGGGAAATGTTGCAAAAGTAAAATATTTTAGCAACAATCAGTTAAAATGCAAGTCTACTCTCTTTGTACTCCTGTTGTCGCTCCCTCATGCTCCCCCTCGTCAGGTGGCATCTGAATGGCTGTGGGCATTTTGGGGAGCTAAGGGGGTGCTCAGCGGTTGAGCATCTGCCTTTGGTTCAGGGTGTGATCCCGGAGCCCTGGGATCGAGTCCCCCATCGGGTCCCCACAGGGAGCCTGCTTCTCCCTCTGCCTGTGTCTCTGCCTGTGTCTCTCATGAATAAATAAAATCTTTAAAAAAAAACAAAAAACCAAAAAAGAACATGTCCCATGACACCCAGTGACCACAGGATGAGGCTAGCATGAGAGAAGAGCGAGTCTGAATTGTGTGGAGCCTGAAGCTAGTCGTGGTACATCTTTCCAAAGCTCACTGCTCATTTAGGAAAGAAACTTAACAGAGGCTCCTCCAAACTTGACAATAATCCTAAAAAGACACACGATTTCAACAAATAAGTTTTGAATCTCAAAGAAACTTAAAACAGTAGCAACAAAACAGTAACAATAACAAAAAAATGCTTGTTTTTTTTTTGGAGGACCTACCATTTTAGGGGAAAGATCAAAATCTTTTTCTTCCCTTAAAAGATGGCTTGTTACCAGTGGTTATTAGCACATAAGGGCATCATCAAAAAAATATAGCTAAGTATATAGGGAAAGGTATAGTAGAGGTGTGTTGGGGAGTTCATATCACGGGTTTTTTTTTTCTCTTCTGGATTTTGTGATGTTTGAGGCATTTATTAGCTTTTATTACTTGTAATTTGCCCGAACTTCTCATTTTGAATAAATCTTCGTGTTTCTACCAGGTTTAAATTTTTTTTTTAATGTTTTATTCATGAGAGAGAGAGAGAGAGAGAGAGAGAGAGAGAGGGGATGCGTGCACAGGGGAAGGGCAGAGGGAGAGAAGCAGACTCCCCGGGGAGCAGGGCGCCCCATGTGGGTCTCCATCCCAGCACCCCGGCGTCATGACCTGCAGGTGCTTAACCATCTGAGCCATCCAGGCGCCCCTGTTCGTGCCAGTTTTGTTTTCATGACTTTGCCTGCTTCTCCCTGAAAGAGCGCCCAGACTGTAAGCTGCAGATCCACGGGGCCTGAATCCGGGCCTGTTTCGTGGCCCCGCACCCCGCGTCCCTCCTGCCCCTGATGCCCTCTCTCACCTCCCCACCCCAGGGCTCTGCCCCTGGGAGATCTGCAGGTGTGGCAGGTGTTCGGCCCGAAGAACGGTGCCCCTGACGACTTGTACCTGGGACCAGGTCTGCCGAAGGAGCCTCCTCACCTGGGGTGGCCAACGACAGGCAGAGACAGGGGTGCAGGTGCTCCATCTTCTGACGTTGCAGGACAGGTGTGGACCAGCCCCCACTGGTCAGGCCAAGGCCAGACCCTACCTCACACTGCGGCTCAGCCTCTTGCCTTACCCCCTCTTGGTGCCCCCCCTTTACAGGTGTTGCCTGAATCAATGTGTGCCTGCAGATCAGGTGCCTGTGCATGCAGATCAGGTGCTGCCTGCATCCACCTGCTAAGGGTTTGGCTCCCTTCTCCCTGGAATATAAGGTGCGAGAGCAGGCTCTCGGCTGGCCACCTTGCTCACTGCTGCCTTTCCACTGCCTGCTGCTTGGCAGGTAGTAATTACGACCATAGGGGAGGAGATGCATGAACAATGGATGAATCCAGAAATTCTAGTCACTCCACATGTATGTCTCCAATCCTCATGGCAACCCTAAATGTAGGTGCTGTTTCTTTTGATATTACAGATGGAGCATTGAGACAGACTTTGGTCAAGTGGCTTCCTCAAAACACCCCCCCACCAAGGGAGTGCCTCCAGGCCGCTGAGCCCATCTTCTGACCTCAAGGGAGGGATCCAAGGTTTCCCTGTATCCCACTGGCCCAAGCGTGGGTGTGGACCATCCTTGATGTGGCGCAGGACAGGCTGCGCAGATGACGAAAGGTCATGTGGCACAATGATTCAGGGAAACTGCAGCCAGGACCCAAGCAGAGGTCCTCTCCTCTGCACACTCCCTGCCTGCCCCCACGGTTATTGCCCTGTGACAAGGAACAGCTCCCACCCCAAGAGAAGTGCTCCGGGAAATTCCGTAACATGAAGACTGGGCTGAGTATGGACTAGAGGAGGAGCCACAAAATATCCTTTGTCCACACCCGCCTCCCACAACCACGCACACCCCTCCATCCCCCAAACTGGCCTCCTCCCAGGGCAGCTGACTAGCTGACCAGGAAGCAATCCCTTCCGGGGACAGACACCCTCCCCTCCATGGGACTTCATAATCTCTGGCAATATATTTCCAATGTCTATGTTACTTACCCTTTAATATCCTTGCATTTTTTTACTGTGATATAATTGACATGTAACATCATGTAGGTTTAAGGTGTACCCACCATATGGTGATGTGAGACACTTGAATATCGCAATGTGATTACTACCCTGTCATTGGCTAACTCCTCTGTCCCATCACATAATCACCAATTCTTTTTGGTGGTGAGAACAATTAAGACCCAGTCTCTTAGCAACTTTGAAGCTTATAATACTGTATTATTGGCTATAATCACGGTGCTGTGCGTTAGATCTTCAGAACTCCCTATCTACTAGTTGTAAGTTCGTGCCCTTAGACATCTCCCCAATCTCCCATCCCCCATCCCCCCACCCCCCAACCCCTGGTAACCACCATTCTGCTCTCTGTTTTTTGCAAGTTTGGCTTTTTTAAGATTCCACATGAAAGTGAGGTCATACAGTATATTTATTTATATAAGTTATTTATCTAATTTATTTCACTTAGTGTAATGCCCTCCAGGTCCACCCATATTGTGGCAAGTGATGGGATTTCCTTTTTCTCATGGCTGAGTAATATTCCAGTGCGTGTGTGTGTGTGTGTGTGTGTGTGTATCACATCGTCTTTATCCATTCATCCATTGACTGGCACAGGTTGTTTCCTTCTCTTGTCTATTGTGAATGATGCTGCAGTGAATATGGATGTGCAGCTATCTCTTTGAGATACTGATTTCAATTTCTTCATTATATATACTCAGAAGTGGGATTGCTTGATCATACGGTAGTTCTATTTTTTTTTTTTAATTTTTAAGGTATTTATTTATTTATTTATTTATGATAGTCACAGAGAGAGAGAGAGGCAGAGACACAGGCAGAGGGAGAAGCAGGCTCCATGCACCGGGAGCCCGATGTGGGATTCGATCCCGGGTCTCCAGGATTACGCCCTGGGCCAAAGGCAGGCGCCAAACCGCTGCGCCATCCAGGGATCCCGGTAGTTCTATTTTTAATATTTTGAGAACTGTGTTCCATAATGGCTATAATATTTTATATTCCTGCCTCTATTGTTTAAGGATTCTCTTTTTTCTACATTCTCACCAACATTTAATATCTCTTGACTTTTTTTTTTAATAATAGCCAACCTAACAGGTATGAGGTGACATCTCATTGTGATTTTGATTTGCATTTCTCTGAGGATTAGTGATGTTGAGGATCTTTTCATATTGGCCATTTGTCTTATTTGGGAAAATGCCTCTGCAGTTCCTTCTCCAGTTTTCAATTGGATTGTTTGCTTTTTTGCTATTGAGTTGTATTAGTTCTTTCTATATTTTGGATATTAACCCCTTATCAAGTTTGCGAATATTTTCTCCCATTCTGTAAGTTTACTATTCAATTAATTGACTGTTTGCTTTGCAGAAACTCTTTAGTTTACTGTAGACCCTTCTTGTTTATTTTAGTGTTTGTTGCCTGGGCTTTTGGTGTCTTATCCAAGAAACCATTACCAAGACCAATGTCAAGATCTTTTCCACTATGTCTTCTAGGAGTTTTACTGTGGCAGGTCTTACATTGAAATCTTTGATCCATTTTGAGTTAATGGTTGTGAGTGGTATAAGATAGGGGTCCAGTTTCATTCTTTTGCAATGTGGAGATCCAGTATTCCCAAAACAATTCATTGAAGAGACCAACTTTTTAAACTGTGTGTACTTGGCACATCACAAAAAATTAGTTGACCACGTATGCATGGATTTATATCTGGGGTTTCTGTTCTATTATTCACACTTGAAATAACTCTATTTCAAGCTCTGTGTTTTCCAGTTTCTTCTTAGAAAGGTTCCATAAAATTTAGTAATGTGTTTTCATCCATGACCATCTTCTTCAGTGTAGTAAACCAAGTACATGCACTTGGTTTGTCTTTTGTAGTCTGAATGTTTTATAGTCTGGTGATGGGAATGCGATGAACCCATACGAGACAATTATTGGAGAGTACAAAATTAAATTGTAAATAAGACAGAGAATTAAATGGTACATAGAAGGCTGAAGTACTTCTGTCTGAACCTCTCAAGGAGAGGGTGAGATCATTTGTCACTAACTGCAGTTGTTGGTAAACCACAGAAGTGATGCATTTCCTCTTCGATCTAGTTCACACATCGCCTAAGGTGCTAAGGGTGAGTTCAGGGTGCTGGTCTCCAGGAGCTGCTGTTGTTGATGGGACTGGAGGAGTCACCCTCCCAACTTCCTCCTGCCATCTTCTTATCCTTCTCTCAACATCTGATTCTCCTTCCTGTCTTCTCACTTCCGGTATGTCTCTTTTTCTTCTCTCTTTTCTATTCATCTCACCCTTCTCTTTTCCTCTTTAGAATTTAAGATTTGGTCATATATTCTACTTTTAAAGGAATATTTATTTGAGAGAGAGAGAGAGAGAGGATGGAGAGGCAGAGGGAGAGGGGCAGAGGGAAAGGGAGGAAGAGTCTTAAGCCAACTCCATGCTGAATGTGGACCTGGGGTGGGGCTCAGTCCTACAACCCTGAGATCATGACCTGAGCCAAAACCAAGAGTCAGATGCTTAATGGAAGGCACCACTCAGGCACCCCTCATATATTCAACTTATGCAATTTATAGACGGGAAAGGGCTCCAGAGCCACAGAGACTTGGGTGCAAACTCAGATCTGTGCCTCTTGGGCGAGTTATAGAACCTCTTCTCATTCTTCATAGAAGTGGGGATACTAATCTCTCTCATTATTTATTTGAAGGAATAAATAAGATGATATATGTAAAGTGCCCAGCACATAGCTGGCTCTAATTAGATGCTTATTTATCTCCCACTTCCTTTTATCCTTGTTTTTACAGTGCTATGCATGCAGTAGTCATTAAACAGCTCAATAATTGAAGGAGTACTTAGGAGTTTAATTTGGTAGACCCTCACTTACTTGCAATGATTGAGTTTGAGAATTATTTAACAATCACTATTGTAACCTACTTATTATTTTGTGCTGGGCACTGAGGTTGGGGAAATCCTTTTCATATGATGTCTGATATGATTTTCCCCAAATACGTAAGGTAGGCATTACTTTTATTATTCAAGACACAGCCTGTATTGCTCAGAGTCCACACTTCATTTTACATATCAAGAAAGTGAAGCTTAGTGGGATTGAGTGATTTACATGAGTAGAACCTTGACCCCCAGACCCAAACCCTGAACCACTAGGTTAAACTGTAGACCATTTATTATTCATAATCCTCGCAGCCCCATAAGAAGGATCAAGCCCCATAACTGGAGGATCATTTGTTTCCTGAGTGCAAAGTGAAATGATCTTTCTTGAAGGGAGTATGAAGTAATGTGCAGTTATACCAAATGGAAAGATTTGAGACAGGGCCACATTGTTCTCATAGGAAAGGATGAATATTAAGGGGTGTAGGAGATGGAAAAGCTAGGGGTATGGGAGGAAATATATTGAGAGAGACTTTGTAGAGCAGCCCGGAGCTGGGAGATGACAGAAAGGTCTGTAATGGGAGATTTTACTAGATTGTTTGCAGCTTAAGATGCACTGTAAGCCTTCTCTTGGTCTTCCACAAAATCTCAAGTAAGATTGACATTGTCTTCTGAAGATTTGAGAAGAGCCTGTGCTTGGTGCAGTTGTGATGTAGCCTGAGCCCTGTTTCTAAAGCTGGACAAGAGACTAGTCACAAGGACCCAGGTCACCTGGGTGACAGAGAAACAAAAGCCAGACCCTTGTTTCTTTCTCATGCACATATACAGCTACAACCTTGTCTTCTAGGCTTGTGCTCCTTTTAATTCAGCTTCTGCTACAAAATACGGTAGTAGACCCTAGAAAGGATCTACATGTGAATGTGACAAGGTCCCCTGGAAGTTTGCTGGAGTCTTGCGTATCCTTTGATGAAGCAAAGAGTCAGATGTATGTGTGCTCTACTCTATAATATAAATTAAGGATATCGATATTTTGGTCATGGCCACACCACCAAATAGGTTTTAGGCTCCAACCATGTGTGTCCAAATCAGTTCCCAAGTGAACAGTTTTCTGTTTCTTTCATGTTTCTTTCAACAGGTCATGCATGCAACCTTTAAAAAATAAGTTGGCAAAAATCCTAATAATGTGGTCTCTCATCTTAAACAGAAACTTTTAATAGATCAGATTCCATATCGCTGTCAGCAAAGTGAAATAGCAGTCAGAGCAATGCTTTTGGATTATGTTTAAAATGCTAGGTGTGGGGCAGCCCAGGTGGCTTAGAGGTTTAGCGCCGCCTTCAGCCCAGGGCCTGATCCTGGAGACCCGGGATCAAGTCCCATGTCAGGCTCCCTGCATGGAGCCTGCTTCTCCCTCTGCCTCTCTCTCTCTGTGTCTCTCATGAATAAATAAATAAAATCTTAAAAAAAAAAATAAAATGCTAGGTGTGGGGGAAGGGGGAAAATGGGTGAAGGTGGTCAAAGAGCCCAAGCTTCCAATTTTAAGATGAATAAATTCTGGGGGTGTAATGTACAGCATACTGACTATAGTTAACAGTACTCTATTTATTGTAGATTCAAAAGTTGCTAAGAGAGCAGATTTTAAGAGTTCTCATTGTACACGCAAAAAATGTAAGCACGTGAGATGAGAGATGCGTAAGCTAACTTTATTGTGGTAATAATTTTGCAATGCATACTGATATCCGATCATTACATTGTGTGCCCTACACTTAAACAATGTCATATGTAAATGATATCTCAATAAAGCAGGGAAATAAATAACTAAATTACAGAATCACAGCAACAAAAAATAATAAAATGATAGTCATTTCTGCAAAATAGAGATCACGCCACAAAGACTGGATGTCCCGAGCTGTTTGGTTAGGGCTGAGGCACATTTTTCTGGAGAGTTTAATACAGACCTTGTAGCCTTTAATGTGAACGTGAATACCTGGAGAGCTTGTTAAGCTGAGGATTCGGATTCAACAGGTCTGAGGTGTAGCCCAAGAGTCTGCATTTTTAACAAGCTCTCAGGTGGTGCTGGGGCTGCTGATCCACAGGGCACGACGTGGAGTAGCAAGGGTTTGGTGTGTGGTAACTGTCTCCTCTCTTGCATTTTCTGCTTGATACCAAAAAATCCAGTCATCAAAGAAGGATCCCAGCAGAGCCTGTAAGCTTGAGCATCTGAATTAACATTTTCCGTATTTGGAGGGAGCTCAAGGAAATGGTGCCATGTTTTCCTCCCAACACTTTGCTTTTCTGATCTTGGGATTGCTCCATATGCCTGCATAGTCCACACTTCCGGGGATCCTGGTGCTCCAGCAGTGATATACTTTTAATATCACTTCATATTTCTTAATATTTCTTTTAAAGTTCTTTGTTTCTGTGTTTGGGTTAGCAAGTGCTAGCTTTATCATCCACAAGAACCAATTACAAATAGAACCTGCTTCCCTGGAGATCTGTACAAGTATAAACATTATTTTTCAGGTCTGGTTAAGGATTAGTCACTTAGAGGCGGGGAATGACCCCTTCCAATCCTGGAATTCCATGAAGTTAACTTTGTAGTTATTATTTTTCCGTGGTTCTGCCCTGAGATCGCAGTGAGAAGATGTGAATGCTACGTTAGAATTCTAAGGTGGGCCCCTTGATCCCCACTCCCTGATGTTCACCCCTTACATAACCCCCTCTTCTTTAGTTTGGGTGGCACTTGTGACCTGCTTCTAGCCAACAGAATACGGCAAAGGTGAAGGGATATTGCAGATGTAATTACAGTCCCAAATCAGTTGATTTTGAGTTGATTGAAGGGGAGATAATCCTGGATGGACCTGATTCCATCAGATAAAAGACCTTAGAAGAGATCTGGGCTTTCCCTTAGGTCAGAGATTCTCTGTCTGTTGCTGGCTGTGAAATACAGAACCGTGTTGTGAGAAAGCCTATGGAGAAGGCCACATGGCAAGGAGCTGCAAGTGGCCTGTAGAGCTGAGAGCAACACCTGGCTGTAGCCAGCAAGAAAACAGGGACCTCAGGCATCTAATCACAAGGAGATGAACGCTGCCAACGATCTAAGGGGGCTTAGAAGCAGATCTTGCTCTAGCTGAACCTCCAGGTGAAAACACAGCCAGGCCAACACCTTGTTTGTAGCCTTGTGAGACCCTAAGCAGAGACCCCAGTCAAGCCATGCCCAGACTCTTGACCTATAGAAACTTGGCATAATAAAAGTGTGTTGTTTTAAGCTGCTCAACTCATGTTAATTTATTATGTAGCAATAGGAAACTGACATGGATTCCTTATTCCTTATTAAATCTTAATCCCTGGTCCATGCATCTATTTACCAATCAAAAATGCCAGTTAAGTCTCACCCAGATTTAATTTTGTCTCAACTCCCTAAAATAGAGGGAAGATCTCATTTCTTTTTAAAAATTTTATTTATTTTTTTAAAGACCTTATTTATTTGAGCAAGAGAGAGAGGATGTGTGCACAAGAGGGGAGAGGGTCAGAGGGAGGAGAAGCAGACCCCCCACTAAGCAGGGAGTCCAATGTGGGGCTCAATCTCGGGACTCCAGGATCATGACTTGAGCTGAAGGCAGTCACTTAACTGATGGAGCCACCCAGGCACCCAGAAGATCTCCTTTTACACATTCCCCCACATCTGCACATTTCTGACTGATACTGCAGTCCCACTGATGGTTGAACAGCCATCACAGACCACAGAACAGACCATGGAACGATCCTTACGCTTTGCCATGATTTTCCAGCTTTTATCAAGAACCACCACAGCAAAGAGCCACTTAATGATATGCATTCTGGGCAGACTAAGTTCTCTTTACTGAGACTTTCTGACACAGCGCAGGCTCTGAGGACCTTAATCTATTAAATCATTTAGCATTGATTATGGGCTATGTGCAGTCCTAGGCAGTGAGAATACAAGGTTAAGATAAGGCACTTGCCTTCAAGTTGCTAGAGGAGATGGACGGGAGAACCAATAATTACACTGCAATATGAATGAAAAGGGCAGTGGCTAAGTGAGTATCAGGAGACTACAAGAAAAACTATGCCCCAAATCACTACCACTGAAGTTTATTGTTTATCTCTCCTGAGAGACTGTGAAGGCAGCTACCTCTTTTTGCTATTACTATTTTATATATTCCAGACACTTAGTTGTGTCTGCACATAGTACTTAATATTGTACTTTACTGAGACGCCATTAATTAAGATTATATCATTATTTTATATCCCACCGGAAAGAAAAAAAATGCTAATTAAACTTCAACATGCTGAAGATCATAAACAGATTCTGATTTCAGAGATGATAAAATGTGAGGAAAGAGAGGGGCAGGGGAGGAAGGAAGGGGAAAGGGCAGGGTAAAGGGGAGGGGGAGATACAGGCTTCCAGTTATGAGATGAATAAGTCACAGAAATAACAGGCACAGCATAAGGAATACAGTCAGTAATATAATAGTGATGTGGCGAGACAGATGGTCGCTGCACTTGGGGTGAGCATAGCTTTAACATAGAAACTTGTCAAAAAACTAAGTTGTACACCTGAGACGAGTGTAAGATTGTGTGTCAACTATACTCAATTTTTGTTTGTTTTTTTTGATGTGAGTTAAAATGCTTATCTTAGGATTAATAGCAAGTAATCGCTGAAGTGTTTTTGTTGAATTTCTAGTGGGATTATAGGAACAACAGAAGACAGATCTCAGAGTGGATTTTTCAAAGATATAATGTACATTTATGGCATGTTATCCAGCATTGTGCACTGTTGACTCAAACCAGGTTGCCGGAAGAATAACCTCTTGAGTTCTTGGCCACAAGACAGACAAAACTGTGTAAAATATCTTCAAATAGCAGTAAAAGAGTTGTACGATCCTAAAGCTGTGAAAGAATGCAAGAGCCCATAACATTTAAAAACTTTTAAGTATTATACAGAAAATACATTTACCTACATTAGGATCCCATCTAGTCAAAGGTCTTTAGACACCACACACACCCATATTAATACACACACACACACACACGCGTGCACCTACTCCTAGATTGGACTGCGTCCTTCCTCCAATTCTTATGTTGAAGTCTAACCCCTAGTACCTCAGAAGTTGGACATGGAATAGAGTCATTGCAGATGTAATTAGTTAAGATGACATCATACTGGATGGAATACTTCAATAAGCCTGCTGTCCTTATTCAAAGGAGAAATATGGACATAGACAAATGCTCGAGGAGGATACAGTAAGAGGTCAGGAAGATGGGCCTACAAGCCATGGACATCAAAGACTGCCAGCAAACCAAACCATGAGCAGCTAAGAGAGAGGCGTAGCACAGGTTCTCCCTTGGAAGGAACCAACCCTGCTGACATCTTGATCTTATGCTTCTGGCCTCCAGACCTGTGAGATGGTAAGTTTCTGTTGTTTCAGTGACCCAGTTGGTAGTACTTGGTCATGGCAGCTCTAGCAAACTCATAGTTTACATATCCTAAGAGCAAAAGACTTCCAGTCACATGACCAGCCTGGGCGGAATTGCAGACTTTGCAAGGAGGCAGAATTAAACAGTGTGAGTCAGGAGACAAGAGGCCTTTCAAACATTTTGAAATCTATGACACAATGTCTATAAAAAGGCAGTCTGACAGTGAGAAGAATCCGTTTGGGTGTCTGCAGCTCCAAGTCTCACGTCTGACTACAATCTCCAGTCATTGGAATCCTCTAATAATGAAGGTGGAAATTGCCATTCTTAGTAGCTGGGCACCCATTGTTGGGGTGATCACACCCTCCCCAGTCTTCCCATCCTGGGAAGACTAAGAGTCTCCATGGTGAGATTTAAGAGAATCAAAACCAAGATATTAGTATGGTTTTCTCTTAAGAAAGGATCTGTGTGTATTTGCTATGTGCCGGGGTCCTTCCTTCACTCATAGAACTTACTATCATCCAAGCTAGAGAGGCACAGAGCTTGTGCTGACCCACCAGAGTGGATGGTTGCATTTTTAGGAATTTTGCAAGCTATTAATAAATAATGTTCCAATTCTTGCAACTACACAAAACTCTGAAACGATGGCTAGTGCCGTTGCAACCATTAGTGCTGAAGGTAAAAGGGGCACCGATTTAGTAAATCTAATTTGTATGAGGGCGAGACATCACTTAATAGCCGATGATATACCGGAGTTAATGACAATACTTGTATTGGGAAAAGAGCAGATTAGGATGCAACTCTTTTGGTCAAATCACAGTTCAACTGCAACCATAGTTGGGCTATGGATACAAGAGTTTGGCAAAACGGCTCAAAGGCATTCTGTGAGAATCGATCGCCTATATGGATTTTACAATAAAAAGTATTGCATATCTTTTTATTACTTGGAAGTTGTGTGTTACGTGTATTTACTATCACCTCCCTTCCCTACAGCCAGTTGTTAAATATTTGCCACCACTGGGGAGAAACCGTTAACAAATACTCAAATCATAAGATAAATTCAGGTGATAGTGAAAGCCATGAATGCATTAGAGCAGAGTGGTCTATGGTGAAAAGTGACCAGTGGGTGGGGAAAGCTCATGGAGGGTGAATGACTAGAAGTAGCCCACCCTGTGAAAATGGGCATATTTAGTGTAGAAACAAGAGCAAGTTCCAAGGCCACATGGGAGGAAAGAATCTGTGAGTTATTACTGCTGATAACAGAATCTGCACTTGCAATCCCAAATCTGAGGTCTCCACTCATTCCTTTCTTCCCCAAACTATATCTGGGAACCAGTCAGTGTCACTGTCCATGTGGCCCCCTGGAAACACCTGTGATTCCTGGCTCTCTCCATAAACTCCCAGAATTCTGTAGGGTGTAGATAATAATTGTACCATCCATTCTTTTCTTGTGGCTTTTCTTTGGTGGAATCCAAAGCCACGGAACCTACATTTTTCCATTTTCCCTGTGCTGAAATTAACTTTCTTTTTTCAAGAAATTAATTTATTTGTGAGAGAGAGAGAAAACACAGCAGAATGGAAGAGCAGAGGGAGAGGGAGAGGCAGGCTCCCAGCTGAGCAGGGAGCCCGATGCAAGATGCACGGCTTGATCCTGCGCTCCAGGGTCCTGGGAGCAGGACCTGAGCTGAAGGCAGACACTTAGCTGACCCACCCACCCAGGTGCCCCTACATTAACTTTCTTCAAGTCTACATCAGACTCCCTTTGCAGCCTCGGGCCTACCTCCCCACTTTCTCTTGGGGTATCCCGGCCCCTGTAAGTGCCTCGTTGCTGATGGGCTTGTTTAATGTTGTGCTTCAGGGTGAGCCGTTCCTCTTCCATCCCATTTTAAAAATGTTTATTCCCCAGTTTAGCTTTGGAAGTGGACACCTCTTACGGTAGAAGGAGGCCGTGTGGGGCAGATGGGTCGGTTTCCGTGCCTTGTGGAATCCCCCTTTCCCTATCCTGGTGCCCCAAATCCGGGGCCTGCCTGGGCCCTGGGGGAACTGTTCCAAGGCTGTTCCTCTTTCGGGTGGAGCAGCACCACCTTCGCCTCTGAAATGCCAGGGATCTAGCTCATTTCTTAAGGATGGTGCCAAGGAGTTGGACGTTTCACATTGTAGACTTTTAACTTTGCAAACATCATTGAACCAAACCATTACAGTGATGCGTTCGGTCAACAGAGAAGAGCTTTGGCTGTGGCAGAAGAGCCAGTTAGGGATGTAGGCTATGATGCCTTGCCCTCTTCTGTTTTAGTTTACAAAAAAAGAGAAACTGTCCCGCCTGTGAGGGCCTGGCTCTTCTCACCGGCTGTCTTGGGGAGCAGCTCAAGGGCAGGCCTTCCCTGGGGGAGGACCAGAGTCAAGTCCGCGCCGTCGGGGGGCCAGCTGCCTGCGTGTGAGCGCAGCTGCCGCAGCCTGAGCACAGGATCTCACCAGGAAACCCCACAGACCAAGGGGCTCAGCACATTCCTTCCTGCTCAGTTTGCCACCAGCTCAGATTTCTCTGCGATGAAACCTATATTCAGGACTCTGGAAACAAAAAAAGCAATAATAATAATAATAATAATAACAATAAAGTAAGACGTACCCCAGCTTCTGAAAAAGCGCTCTATTACTCATGGATCTCAGGGTCTGCTTTTTCCATTTTTGGTGGCATGACTCATGGAGTTGGAAGGAACCACCCACAAGGGTCCCATTCACTTGGATGATCAGGTTCCTCCTGGGTTCAAGGCAACAGCCCCTACTTCGGAATGGTTGAGGATCCAATGGCCCGGCCCATCTGAGCCATCTGGTCCATGAGGCTTTGCTTTCACCTCCTGCCGCCGAAGGATGCGGAGACTGGGTTGTAAAGATGCTTAAAGTGGGATAAACAGGGCAGCCCCAGTGGCCCAGTGGTTTAGCATTGCCTCCAGCCTGGGGTGTGATCCTGGAGACCCGGGATCGAGTCCCGCGTCGGGCTCCCTGCATGGAGCCTGCTTCTCCCTCTGCCTGTGTCTCTGCCTCTCTCTCTCTCTCTGTGTCATGAATAAATGAATAAAAAAAAAAAAAAAAAAAGTGGGACAAACAGAGCCGAGCAGGCCTGGACAGGGCCTCCTGCCTGCTGGAGGCCGCCCCCGCCAGCCGGGATTCCCTCCCCATCTGCAGCCGGGCCTCTCACCCTCCAGTGTGTCTTCCACATCCTGCAGTAGAAGCATTTTTGGTGCGAACATCGCTGCCTCTAGGCGAGGGACTGTGTTTGCCAAATGTGTAATTAAAAAAAATAATAACAAAGCGATGTATGTGAGGGGAGCGACAATTTCGTCTTCCTTTCTTCTCATTGCCCATTCTCCCTTCGTTGGTTTTTAAAGACTTAAAAAAGAAAAAAAGCAACCCCAAACCCCTCCGGTTGTTCCCGCTATTCCACACTCCATCCCAGCTGCCAATCAAAACCAAACCACAGGAGTTGGCCATAATCCAAAAAAGGGGAAAAAGGCCTTTTAGGACACACTCTGACATGTGCTGGATGATTTAGTAAGATCACGGTTCCTGGTCTCATTTTCTAAGACTTCCTGAGTTCATTTTTTTTCTCCTTTATTCATCATTTTCTTCTAATAGAACCAAAATATCACCGTTGTGGGTTTTGGGGTTATTTTGTTTCGCTTTTCACTGCGCATACGCCACCAGTTGAGTGGCCAGCCAGTAAGTTCAAGCAAGAACACAGGAAAAATGATTTTTTTTTTTTTTTTTTTAATGAGAAAGCAGAGCTGTGAGTGTAACGGCTGACGTGGCCACCAGGGCTGGGGTTCTCAAGCGAGGTGCCAAGGCACCCTGGGCTGCCACCCGCAAACTCATGGGCCTTTCACGGGAAAGTCACAAAAGGCCCATCCACCAGAGGCTGAGCCAACCGTAGGCTCCAGGCAGCTCCCGGTAGCAGCATTAGATGGCGTAGCCTTCCTCCCCACAGCATCGCGTCCCCGTGAGGCTGGGTTCCGCAGGCTGCCGAGCCCTGTGGTGTGACCAGGAAATGCCAGCACTGCTGTCCAGTCCGTTCAAATAGGTGACTAGGCCCAAGATGCAGCCGCTGGCGCCCAGGTGTCACATCAGGAAACTGAGACTTAGGCAACTTTTGTGTCCCTGTAAATGTGTGCTTGACCAGAAACGCAGCACAGCAGTCCACCACCCCCTTATTCACGGTTTCAGTTACCCGCGCCCAGCCTCGGGCCTGAAGTAGTAGATCCTACCTCTGATGTGAGGTAGCCTGACCCTCTGTCACCAGTGCTCCCGTCATTCACCCCACTCCCTCTCATCATGTGGGCATCTTCTCATCTCACATCATCACAAGAAGAAGAGTGAGGTCAGTGCAGTCAGGTATTTTGAGAAAGAGGGAGACCACACTCACACAACATTTATTACAGTACTTGATGATCACGGTTCTGTTTTATTATTACTTATTGTTGTTATCTCTTGCTGTGCCTCATTTATAAATTAAACTTTATCATAGGTATGGATGGGAAGGAAAAAAAAAAAAGGTATGTATTAAGGTTTGGCACCCTCCACAGTCTCAGGCATCCGCTGGGGGTCTTGGAACGTATCCTCCACAAATAAGGGAGAGACTTGGGCCAGTCCCCAAGGGCTAAGTCAACACCAGGCTTTATACTGGTATTTTTGTTCCTTATTTATTTTCTACAACTCTCATGGCCAGTGACCTGTCAGAGATAAGACCTTGTTTGCCCAGTTCTAAGGGCAAACAGCTTTATGGTCTCACACTCAAAATTTCTCATTCTGTCACAATGATTATAGCACCTGTGATGAAAGCTGTCCTGTGCACACAGCCTCATGCGTCCGTGTTGAGGCGGAGCCCCTGCAGGAGCTCCACTCCATCTCCAAACCCCCTCACCTTCTCCTACCTTCCTATGGGTACTTTTCGTCCTCCCCCACCCCCAATCCTTGAAAAGTCCTTCACCGGGAGTTAGTGTTTAACTTCTCTGCGCTCAGCCAGCCTGATCACCGCAGGACTCACGTGGCTGGTTTTCATCTCAGCAACCCTCCATGACGTGGCTCTTGGCATCTGTGGCCTGATTTCTCTGGGGTCTTGGATCAAAGCCTTCCTCCCACCCCCCCACCGCTCATGGAAACCACCTCAAGGCCCACCCCTCCTGTGATGGTTAATTTTATGTGTCAATTTGATGAAGCTAAAGGGATGTCCAGATAGCTGGTACAACACTGTTTCTGGGGGGCTCTGTGAGGGTGTTTTCAGAAGAGACTAGCATTTGAAGAGGTGAACTTGGTAAAGCAGATGGTTCTCCCCAGTGTGGGCATCATCCAAACCATGGAGGGCCCCAAATAGAACAAAAAGGTAGAGGAAGGATGAGTTAGCTTTTTCTGCTTGAACTGAGATGCCCGTCTTCCACCCTTGGACACAAGTGCTCCTGGTTCTTAGCTTTCGGACTCAGATGGGGATATACGCCATTAACTCTCCAATTCACAGGGCTCTGGACTTAGGCTGAATTATGTCACCAGCTTTTCTAGTTCTCCAGCTTGCAGATGGCAGGTGATGGGCCTGCTGCCTCCATTGCCTCGTGCATGAGTCCTTCTAATATGTCTCCGCTCTCTGTGTATATAGTACTGGTCCTGTTTCTTCGGAGAACCCTCATACACCTCCCCGGTACTCTGCTTCACAGCAGATGGGTTGGATTAGACCTGAGATTCTCGGATTTGGGGGAATTCACTCAAACTAATCATTGTGATGGCTTATCTGCTGTGCTAAGGTGGATGGGTTTACTCAGTAGGTAAATGGAGGTTGCTGAGGTCTATATATTTGAGGAAGATAATCTGCGTAGTAAGATGGTGGACAGATTGGAAAGAGAAGAGTTCTGATCAGTAAATACCTGACATTTTCCCTGAGATCTTAGTTCTATGCCAGCCGCAGAATGGGGTTCCGTGTCTATACAGCAATCTAATGTCAGCCGTAGACAAGAGAGAGATTTAACATCCACTCGAGAAAGGACATAGTCCTTGTAGGCCTTGCATTGGTCAGGTTCTCTCTGCGTTACATTGTTCAGTTCCAAAAGCCACATTTTAAAACAGGTAACATTATGATGAGGAGTCTCTCCTTGACCAAAAACCAGTGAGGCTTCTCTGAGCCTTTTTTTTTTTTTTTAAGTAGGCTCTAGGCCCAGCATTGAACCCAACACAGGGCTTGAACTCACAACCCTGAGATCAAGACCTGAGCTGAGACTCAGAGTCAGATGCTGAGCCACCCAAAAAGCCCTTTTCTGAGCCTTTGTAATGAGGTCTCAGCCTTGGCCCCAGTCCTGTCTTTGGCCTACCCAGCCAGTTGGAGCAAGAATCCTACTAAGTCATTTTAGTGGGAACCCTCCCACCCTTTATGTCTTCTCTTCACAATTTTCCATCTACTGACCCCTCACTTGGTTCCTTGGCTCTAAGTCCCCAGATGTCTCTGCTGTATTTGGAGTTGAGACGAATCTCTTGCTTATTAAAATACATCCATTGCAATGGTCTTGACTAAAGTCTTCCCACTGTAACAAGTGTCAGAAAAATGTTTTCTTTAACAGCTGACACATGATTAAGTGTCCTGAAAAGGTGACTGGGACCTGAAGGGTCCTTAATGAAATCACATTACTTGGGGAATAGCTAAAGGGTCTAGAGTCTAGCATGGATTATGGTGTCCTATAGTTTAGTTTCTGTGCAGTGGGGGTTCCATCCCAAGGGCCTAAAGACTCAGGGATCAGACACATTGAGGCCCATCTAGAGGTTTGGTAGGGAATTCTCTCTGAAGAGGATCATGGGTAGGACCAAGGGGGCCTCTTTGGGGAATGAAGTCAGGTAGAGGGAGCCCTGTTATGAGGCTGCTCCCGTGTTCTCTTCATCAGCAACTGTAGAGACAGTCCTGAGGGGAGAAGGTGGAAACACAATCCTCTCATTAGCATCTCTCTAAGTGGTTGGAAGAGAACGGACATTCTATCTGGCTTTCCCCTCATGGATGAAGTCTAATGTTCTTTACTCATGTGAGGCACTCGTGGGGGCCCCGGGGCATCTCACATGCGTGTCTGAACACAGCCCCGGCAGAAGGACGGTTCCAGAAAGCAACTAGACCAAGGAGGAAGACAAGGAGACCTCACCTGGTGTCAGGAGCTCTGCAGCCTACAGAAGAGTGGAGGCTCATGGGAGGCTGGAGGGATGCATTGGACAGCAGGGGTGACCCCCTGGTTAAGGGGGAGTCTGAGAAGAGCTGGGGTCCCTATCATTGCCTGGGTGGGGCAGCATCTGAGAAATACAGCTTGAGGCTGTGCCTATGATCCTTTACCCCCGGGCTGATGGTGCCAAGGAAAACGTGATTCCTTGGTAGAGCGACAGGTGACGCCTCGAAGGGCCCGTCTTGGATTTGGGTCTCCCCTCCTTCTCCGACTGTCCCTCCCTAGTGCGGAGCTTGGTATAGACTAGACGATGTTTGCTGGTTTCAATGAGATCGGAAGGCACCGAGAGGGTAGTCACTTGTCTTTAAATTCAACAGCAATAGGAATACAAATAGCTATTTGCCAACCATCTGGGCATTTCCTGTGCACTGTTTGATTTACTGCTCTGAGCAACCCGGCCTGGAAATTACCAGCTCCATCCGACGGAGGAGGAAACGGAACCCCAGAACCCCCAGAGGCACACAGCTGGGTGGTAAGCTCCCCCACCCCGGCACCCCTGCACCTAGATGTATGCAGAGCTCCCCAACGAATAGACTTCAGGTGCACCCGGGAGGCTGAGATGCGGTGCCAGGTCTATCTGACCACAAGGAACACGCAGCTTCCCCCAGTGTTTTCGAGGAGGCATTCATCTGCGTTGTCCTGCCTGGTCAAGAGGGGAAGAGATGTCCTTCTTCAGAAGCCCCCTGAATTGGACCAAAAAGAGAGTAAAATCTGTGCACAGTGTAGTAGAGGACATGCCCCGAGGAACAGGCTGCCAGTGCCATGTGCATCTCCTGAGCGCTGGGTGCCAGCCTGGGAGTGCAGCCGTGTGGCTGCACGTGGGTCTGGAGCCTCAGCTCTTTGCACTTTCATTTCTGCAGCTCTGATAAGTGTTTATAAGATTATCTGATGTGCTTCTGGACCCCAGACAAGTCCATTTGACCTTAACAGTGAGAAAGTCGTGATTTCTTTACAATTCGATGGATCATTGAGGTAACATGAAATCATAAGGAATATGAAGGGGTGATGCATGATGCATCTGGCTTTTATCATTTTTGTAAAAAATTGGAAAACGATGAGAAGGCAAGTAAATCACTAAAATCACCTATAATCCTATCACTAGCAACGACCACCAGCAGTGTCTTAGACACACACACACACACATGCACACACATGCACCCTTTTCTTTCATTCAAAACTGGGATCATTGTCTCATAACTTTGTTTTAAAAATAAAAACAGCTCCCCCCTCCCTGATATAAACAAAATCTATGCACATTGTATGGAAACCAGAAAACACAGAAGTGCATAATAAGAAAGTATTACTATTTTGTCAGGGGGTCTAAAGGGATGGTTCTGGAGGGCCGTCCCTGTTTTGTAGGGTTGAGGGGGGAGGAAGGATGAAACTTCTATTTCTCTACTCACAGTACTTAAGCTACCAAATTGTGGGTTTTTCACACCCATCTATTCTTCATTTCTCCGCCAACACCAACTGATCCTATAATTCAACTCAATTCTGCACTATCTGCCCGGAGATAGTGTCGGACCCCACAGAGGAAGGGCTCAGTCCCACAAGACTGCCTCCTTTCAGACACCAATCCTAAGTAGTGGGTCCCCTGGCCACTCACAACTCTGTCCTACTTGGCTGCACATCAGGGTTCCTATGACTCTTTTCAAGTTTGGGGATTTGCTAGAACGGCTCACAGATCTCAGGGAAACATTTACATTTACCAGTTCGTTATTAAGGACGCAACTTAGGGGCAGCGCTGGGGGCTCAGTGGTTTAGAGCTCCCTGCAGGGAGCCTGCTTCTCCCTCTGCCTGGTCTCTCATGAATAAATAAATAAAATCTTAAAAAAAAAAAAAAAGGATGCCACTTAGGAACAGCCAGATGGAAGAGATGCATAGGGCGAGGTGTGCAGGGAGGGGCACGGTGCTCCCAAACTCTCTCCGGGTGTGCCACCGCCCAGCACGTGGCTATGTTCCCCAACCTGCCCGAATACCTTCAGTTAGGACGTTTTTGGAGGTTTCATTAGGTAGGCACGATTGCTTAAATCATTGGCCATAATCTCTTCTTCCCTTGGGTGGGGGGTGGGAAGGTAGGACTCTAATCACCTAGCCTGTTCCTCTGGCAACTGGCCCCCATCCTTTCCAAAAGTCACCTTATTAAGATAAATTCATTTGTGGCTCACAGGGGCTTGTTAGGAATAACAAAAGATGCTCCTTTCACATTTCACACTGCAGAGCTATTTCAGGAACTGGGGACAAGACTAACTATTATAACAAAAGATGCTCCTTTCTCCTCTCATGACCTAGGAAATTACAAGGGTTTGGGGAGTTCTGTGCCAGAAACTAGGGAGGAAGACCAAATATATATTTCTGATTATATCACAACATCACAAGGGCCACAGTTGGAAGAGGATGTCTTTGGGATGTGCAGAGCCGGAGCACTGGTTCAGGAATGCCTTCCCTCTGCTCAGGGTGCATGCATCAGCTCTGCTCTCTGTGCCAAAGTTGAGATCCTCCTCACACCAGAAAGAGGAACCTGGTGGGCGGCCCAGTCAGGACAAGGCTTATAAACAGAAAAAGTGGAAAAGCTGGGCTGGAGAAGCAGAGGAGGGATCGACAGGCTTCATAGTGAGGCTTCTGACGAGGGGCCACATGGTTGTCCTTGTGGCCAGAGTGCCGAGACACCAGCCCAGGAGGGTACCATGCAGCAGAATCAGACCTCGGCCTCCTGGGAAAGATGCTGTCGCCTGGTGGTTCTCATACTTGAGCTTGCATTAGAATTACCTGGGGGATTGTTAAAACACAGATTGGTGGGCTTCACCTCCAAAGTTTCTGATCCAGTAAGTTGGGGGTGGGCTTGAGAATTTCTATTTCTGAGAAGCTTCCACGTGATGCCAATGCTGCTGGTCCAGAGACTGCACTTTGTAAACCCCTGCTGTGAACCAGAGAAAGAACCAGAGAATTCTAGGTAAGCCCAAGGAGGCGACTGTCTAGGATAGCTTGACATCCACACTTGGGATCTGAGGGTAGGGGCTAAGAAATAACCTCTTCTCTTGGGGTGCTTCATATCTGGAGGCAGAGGCTGCTAAAATCAAGCATTTCAACAGACCAAGGTCAGTGCTGCCACAGACTCTGTTGAGCGACAATCTCAGTGGTTAGCTTGGCCTCTCCTCCAAACACACTGAGTAGGAACTAACTGACTGATAGGACGAGAACTAGGAAAACTAGGAGGGTGTGCAGTGGGCCAGAAAGGGTAGGATTGAGCAGGTTACACAACTTGTATTTCTTTCCTTTGTTTAAAAAAATTATTTTTGAAAATATTTTTTTAAAGGTTTTATTTATTTATGCATGAGAGATACAGAGAGAGGCAGAGACACAGGCAGAGGGAGAAGCAGGCTCCCTGCGGGGAGCCCCATGTGGGACTCAATCCTGGGACCTCAGGGTCATGACCTGAGCCAAAGGCAGGGGCTCAACCGCTGAGCCACCCAGGCATCCCAAAAAGATTTTATTTATTTATTTGAAAGAGAGAGCGAGTGTACAAGTAGGGGGAGAGGGAGAGGGAGGGGGAGAAGCAGGCTCCTCGCTGAGCAGGGAGCCATCCATAAGGCTCAATCATAGGACCCTGAGATCACGACCTGAGCCAAAGGCAGACACTGAACTGACTGAGCCACCCAGGTGCCCCTATTTATTTATTTTAGGGAGAGAGAGAGAGAGAACCTCAAGCAGACTCCCTGATAAGCACAGAGCCCAGTGCAGGACTCCCTCTCACGATCCTGAGATCATGACCTGAGCTGAAATCAAGAGTCGAACACTTACCACCTGAGCCATGCAGGTGCCCCATGATCTGTATTTCTAATATGTCCTGAATTTTGCTGTTTTATCATTTTGACTGTAGGGGCTAGAAGTCTTTTAAGAATGTGTGAGTGTGTGCATATATATATGTGGTTGGAGGAGGATAGTATAGAAAGCCTTTTCCTAATTCTGCAGTCTTTTTGGCAGAAAATGACTTTTTGAATGACAAGAACGAAGCAAATGGATTAAGTAAATTGGTCAGGAAAGAGAGGACTGGGAGTGAGAAAGTCTGGGGCAGAGAAATGGGCCTCAGAACCCAGATGGATGCCTGTTTTTAAATATTCTAAAAAGACAGATCTTTAGGATTATCTTATTTAGCTCTTGGAGTAGAAATGGGACAATTAAGTGAAATTATAGAGATGCTAATTTTGAGTTATTAGTTGAAGTATGTTTTTAATAATTAGAGCTATCTAGCCATAAGATGGACTGCACAGAATAGTAAGCTTCCTTAAAGGAACACATATAACAATATTAATAATAGTTCACAAAACCTTAGAAAAGGATAATTTTCAAAAAAGATAAAACTATGAGTTGCAGAAATGGAATGAATATATATATTGAAGATTCTATTTAACTCATCATTTACTGACGGCATCTAGCAGATGTTACAAGTGATTCAAAGAACAATCCCCCAAACAGGCATACTTCTAGGTCAGGAATATTGGAATGAATTTGCAAATAGATGCAGGCCTAGCTTTTGTTGTTCCATCACTGGATAGAGTTCTTTGTATGTTTATGGCCAAAAGTTATTTGTCTTACTCTCAATTTTCTAGAACTTAGAAAAGTTGTAAAATAGCTTAGTCAAAGCGAAGTGCATATCCCTTTAGAGCCAGGGTTTCTCATAGCTCCAGCATTTTGTTGAAAGAATATCCTCGGGGGGCGGGGGTGACTGGGTGATGGGCACTGAGGGGGGCACTTGACGGGATGAGCACTGGATGTTATTCTATATGTTGGCAAATTGAACACCAATAAAAAATAAATTTATATAAAAAAAAAAGAAAGAATATCCAGGGTCTCTTTTGCTTATTTCAAAGTCTTAAATTTTTCCTTATTGTTTTCCCTTTTTGATAAATAATAATCTCAAAGATAGGTTATTCTCAGCCACAAAATAAGAGTAGTCTCTCTAGGTTTGGTCTGATTATTTACATATATCCCATGTTAGGTCTGCTTTCCTGGAAATTTTCATAAGGAATCTTTGAACTTTTAAAAGTTTGTAATTTGTAAAAACAAAAAGCTTGTGCTTGTTACTGTCTCAGGACAAAAAATTCTCTCCACCAGATTTTATTCCCAGTACCTATAAATTTGGAGAAATTCTTTATCCATCAGCCTGAGGCCCGTAAGCCAAGGACTTAGACAGTTTTCCTACAATTTTGTAATAACTGGCTCCCTCGAGTCAATCTCAATTTCTTAAAGATGCTTGAAATATCTGATTAATGAGCATCATTCTCAAAAATGACTTTGCAGACCTCAGTTGTAATAGATTTTCCCAGTTATCTGGGGATAACTTAAAAAATCAGTATCATTTCCTATTGTTAAAAAATCAGTATCAATTAAAAATCAGTATCATTTCCTATTGTTATTGTAACAAATTATCACAAAATTTGTGGCTCAAAATAACATAAATTTATGATCTTACGGTTCTGAAGTTCAGAAGTCTGAAAAGGATCTTATGAACAAAACCCAGAGGCTCATTCTTCTGGAAGCTCTAGGAGAGGCTGTATCCCATTGCCTTTTTCCAGTTTCTAGAGGCCACCTGCGTTCTGTGGCTAGCGGCCCCTTGCCAAGCGGCTAACCAGCAGCCTAGTGTCTTCAAATCTCTTTCCGTTTCTGATTTAGCAGAAAGTAGTCAGACAAACATAAAAAAGATTAACAAATCACCTAACAGAGAATAGATCTCTATAATCCAATAATCCCTTTACAAAGTCACTGCATAGTAAGACCATAAACGAAAGTCCCAGTTATGCGGTCACCACTGGGGGAAAACCTCACTGGCTGTAAACAAATCAAAGCACAAAATTAGTAGAGATCAAACTAAACAGAAAAACAGGAAGCACGCAGAGTTTCGCTGGCACCTGACGGTTACCTCTAGAACTCAAAGAAAAGATGTGCCTGGATTTCCACTACACATGAGACTCACCGTGTCTGTTGGTGGAGCTTACCTGGCTCTCAGGTGAGTCTATCGGGCACCCCGTGGAAGGCCTCCAAATTGCCAGAGGATAATTTTCCATAAAGGGTAAACTCCTGACTCTCAGCAAATAAATGTGGGTTAAAGATCTTGTTTTAACTCATGACTTACTGAGGGGACCCAGCAGATGTCCCAACCAGCTCGAAGGAGAATCCAAAGAACAGATGTATTTAGAGATGAGAGATAGTGGGAAGAATTGACAAGTGGACACAAGACTGTCTTTTTCATAGTGGGAGGAGGGTCGTTCCTCCACCAGATGGAGTTTACCTGCATGTCTATGGTCAAGAATTATTCACAATTATTCACAGCTGGCTCCGACACAGAGAGCATGGCTCTGCCGAGCCGCGACTGGGAGCCTGTGGCATTCTACTGGGAGCATATCCAGTGGTCTCCTTTCCTAGTTTCAAAGTCTTACATGTTTCCTCCCAGTCTTGTTGACTCCATTCTTCAACAATAATACATTTTTACACAACGCGGGGCCAATGTGGTTAAGTGTTCAGCCTCCAGAGTCACACTGCCTGGACCTACTGCTGGCGTCCCCCATATTTAGCGGTGTGGCTTTGGGACAGTGACTAAAGTGTCAGCAAACAGTCGCCCAAGAGCCAAATCCCACCTGCTGCCTATTTTTGTACAGCCCTTGAGCTCAGAATGGTCTTCATATTTTTCTTTCTTTCTTTTTTTTATTATTTATTTATTTATTTATTTATTTATTTATTTAATTTTTTTTAATGTAGGTCTTCATATTTTTAAATGGGAAAAAAAAAGAAATCAGAAGAAGGATAGTATTTCCTGACACAGGAAAATGATAAAATTCGAATTTTGATGAGAAGTTTTATTTGAACACAACCACGTTCGCTTGTTTATATGTTGTCTGCGGCTACTTTCACGCTACAACACAGCCACGTAGCTGTGATGGAGACCTACGGCCTGCTGAGCCTAAAATATTTTCTACCCAGTTCTTTACAGAAAAAGGTGGCCAGTCTCTGCACCCTCTCTACTGAGTAAGACTTGGTTCGCTCGTCTGTAAAATGAGGATAAAAATGACATGTATATCATGGTGAGAATTCATGGAGATAATGCAGGGAGTCACCTACTATGGCACCTGTGATCCAGTAAACCCACAAGAAGACTTGGTTAATCCCTCCTTCTTTGGGGGTCACTAAGTTAGGATGTTTAATAAGCCTAGAATTGTGCATAGGCCTACCTATCTTCCTGCCTCCTCCGTTAAGGACAACAGCAAACACTAACACAGGATACTTGGGGTGAGCACATCCTGCACCTCAGGCTCTGTTGTGGGTTCCTTACATCTGTTGGCTCACTTAATCTTTACAATAACCTAATAAGGAAGGTATTGTTACCATTTTCCCCACTTGATACAGAAACTGAGACTAAAAGCAGTTAAGGAACCTCTGTAGGTAAGTGGTAGGCCCGGATTCAGGTCTCTGTGGGCCAACCGAAGAGCCAGCCAGTAGCTTAGACCACCTGAGCAGAGGGGAGGAGGCCAGTTTACTGGAAGAGGCTGGAAAAAAGCAACAGAGCCCCACCAAGAGCCCTCATTTTGTTTCGTTTTGTTGGATTGAAGCTAGTGTGAGTTTGTTCTCTGCTGCCAGGGACAGAAATAAGCTGAGAACCTATGTTGCATGTGTGTATGTGCACGTGTTTAAGATTTTTAAATTGTATTTATTTGGGACACAGAGAGAGAAAGAGAGAGAGAGAAAACGTGAGTTGGAGGGGGAAGAGGGAGGGGAAGAGCGAGAAGCAGACTCCTCGCTGAGCAGGGAGCCCGACCTGGGGCTCTATCCCAGGACGCTGGGATCAGGACCTGAGCCAAAGGCAGACGCCTAACCGACTGAGCCACCCAGGCGCCCCAGCTGAGGAAACTAAAAGATGAAAATAGCACGGGCCCTTCCCCACAGTCGCTTGCAAGGGCTCGTAAAAGCTCTGAGGGCTGGTGCAAGGGCGTGCCTTGAATGCTGTGGGGGCCCAAAGGGAGCCTCGGTTCAGGAAACGCTGAACACCTTCCACGGCAGGTCCCCTGCTGGATGCCCTTTGGTTGAATTCCCTACGTTTCCAGCAAGATGCAATAACCTGCATCCTTCGACGTCTGGGTCTTTCGCACCGTTGGTGTGTCGGCTGCAGAGTGCCTGCGGTTGGCATGTGTGATGTGGCCGCTCCCGCGACGAGCTTACCTAGGATGGTACTGTGCCAGTGATGCGGCAGGGGTGCGGGGCCCACAAATGGGCGAGGGAAAGCACGTGTTAAAGTATAAAAAATGTAATTTGAAAGAAGCCAGGGGTGTCTTCCCCCTAATCAAACTACCTACGTGCTTTGACTTTGAACACTAACTTACTAAAAGGGGGCCCCCCCACGGTGTCTCCCTTTCACAAGGCAGGTAGTTCTTCACAAGCAATGCCCTGCTGTTACACACGAAAAATTGCACCCACGGTTGTCCAATGGGAGGCTGAAAACAAAGGGCCAGCAGCTAATTACGTCTCAGATGCCTGACGTTGCCTGTCGAGCTGGCGGGGGCACAAGTGATAGCAGAGGCTGGTCTTTGCCTACAAAACGTGAGGACCCAAGTGGCTGGGTCACCCAAGTGACCCAAGTGGCTGCTGGGTAGTGACTAAACCACCTCTTCACCTCTGCAAGACCGCCCTTTCCTCCGAGACACCTCTGCTGTTCCCTCCCAACCTTTCACTCAGTACTCGTAGCCGCCGCCCTGTGTCTTGTATCATCGGTTCTTGATTTCAGGGGCCATCGTGCCAGCTGTTGGGAAGCGTGTGTGGCTTTTCTTTTTCCCCTTCATTCTATTTTACAGTAGTTTCTTCACCTCTCTATCATTTCCCTGCCCCAACTTCTCTCACATGCAGTAGGACGGGAACAATTTCCTTTTTGTGGGGAGAGGGGCCCATGGGAGAGAAATGTTACTCTCTCGATGGGCCCAGTATGTTCACACCAGGAAGAAAATCTCTAATAATAGCTTAATCATGCAGGGAAAAGAAAAAAAAAAAAAAAGCAGAGGACTGAGCATCATGTGCATTTCTGGAGCAGAGCTCCCATGAGGAGTGTGTGTGTGTGATGTCACTGTCACCCACTCGCACGCCATGTGGGGGAATGGAGAGCGGGCACAAATAACAAGGCAAGCACCCTAACTTGAGCACCCTGTTTTGCCACCATTGGCTGGAAGAAAGGGGAGCCGCTCTCCACGAAGTGACTTACTCGGCATTCGCATGGACTTAACTGGGATTAGAAGTCTGAATGACCCCCCAGGTCGAGCGCCCCCCTCCCTCGCCACCTGCCCATCTGCCTCACCTCCAAGCTCCACGATGAACAGTCACGCAGCAGCACTTCCAGAATGTACCCCAGGCCACTGCATCGTGCCCTTAAATATGGTAAAGGTCGTGTACAGTCCACCACGCGCACGCTCGCACACGCACACCCCTTGGAAACCATTCGTAGCTCACAGGCCGCAGTAGGCGAGTGGGCCGCGGCCTGGGTGTCGCCTCCAGCCCTGGCTGTGGGAGGGAAGGCGGCCGTGGGCCTGGGGGTGTCAGCCACCTTGGGGCCGGGGCCACAGCACACGCCCGGTCCTGGGTGTCCGGCCGCCCAGCTCTGCGTGTCTGCTCTCTGGGAACCTTCCCCGCACAACCTTCAGGACCTCCAGGTGCCCGTCCTGCGGAGTCGCTCCTCGTTCTGAGCGCCTAGGCCCACCTCCTGCACCTCGTTCTGAGCGCCTAGGCCCGCCTCCTGCACCTCGTTCTGAGCGCCTAGGCCCGCCTCCTGCACCTCGTTCTGAGCGCCTAGGCCCACCTCCTGCACCTCGTTCTGAGCGCCTAGGCCCGCCTCCTGCACCTCGTTCTGAGCGCCTAGGCCCGCCTCCTGCACCTCGTTCTGAGCGCCTAGGCCCACCTCCTGCACCTCGTTCTGAGCGCCTAGGCCCGCCTCCTGCACCTCGTTCTGAGCGCCTAGGCCCGCCTCCTGCACCTCGTTCTGAGCGCCTAGGCCCGCCTCCTGCACCTCGTTCTGAGCGCCTAGGCCCGCCTCCTGCACCTCGTTCTGAGCGCCTAGGCCCGCCTCCTGCACCTCGTTCTGAGCGCCTAGGCCCGCCTCCTGCACCTCGTTCTGAGCGCCTAGGCCCGCCTCCTGCACCTCGTTCTGAGCGCCTAGGCCCGCCTCCTGCACCTCGTTCTGAGCGCCTAGGCCCACCTCCTGCACCTCGTTCTGAGCGCCTAGGCCCACCTCCTGCACCTCAGGCAGAGCCTTCCTGCGAGACCCATCCCGCGGCCTTGCCTCTTGGTTTCTTCTCCGCCCGCCCGCCCTTGGTCTGGATTCGGGCTCCATTCTCACCCCTGTCCCCCCACGGCTCTCCTCTCAGCCCCACAGGCCCCTCAAGCTACTGTTCCACCTCTTCCGTTGTCTATGCTGATTTCTAAGGAGAGGAGTTTCCACTAGAGGTAAACCGAGAAGAGAACTCTGCCTCCTGGTCCTTAATCCATCGCCCTCACGTCTGTGGACTGAAACAAGCCTTGAATGGCATGAGCGTGGGCCAGTGGGCCTCCCCGCCGGCCTCCCTCCCTCCCCCGTTTGACCTCTGCGACATCCGGTGTGTGAAGGGCCCCCCTTCTCAGGCTCCCTTCCAGGAGGCTTTTCAAATCCATCCACCTTTACCCGAGCATGCACTTGGCACCTGCCAGGCCCTGGCTGGGTGCTGGACACTCTCTCCTCCCTTCCTGCAACTCTGGACTTTTCTCCCGGGGTTCCCCTGAGAGTCTGCTCCTCTATTCCATCCTCCTTCCCCATGTAATCGAGTAGCTCCCTTGGTTTCCAGAACTCACTCTCGGCCAACCCTGTTCCAGTTACGTGGGTGAACTCATTTGATCCTCCAGACCGTCCCGTGAAGTCGGTACTGTGACCTCCCATTTTACAGATGAAAAGGCTGAGGTGCAGAAGGGAAGCCCAGAGCTCTAGAGCTAGCCGGGACAGGCACCCCGACGGGAGGGCTTGGTTACAGGTAGGACCCCGCCTACCTCTCCCTCAGCTCCCACTAGCCCCCCTCTGTGGGGCCACATGTGGCCTCCAGTTTCTGTGGGTATCTGGACAGGGTCTCCCTTGCTGTTCGCAGGGCCCAGATAAGAGAATGGAATGGAGGCCCACTTTCCAGATGTCTGAGACTCTTTTTTTTAGTTTCATCGTTTTAAAATTTATTTTTTAAGATTTTATTATTTATTCATGAGAGACACAGAGAGAGAGGCAGAGACACAGGCAGAGGGAGAAGCAGGCTCCCTGCAGAGAGCCCGACGTGGAACTCGATCTCGGGTCCCCAGGATCACGCCCTGGGCTGAAGGCAGATGCTCAACCACTGAGCCACCCAGGGTTCCCCGATGTCAAAGACTCTTAAAGTCATAAATGAAGCTGGCACCTGGTAAGTGAATGCATTAGACCATTTTGCCTTGACAACTAGACCTTTTCAAAAAAATCCGAGTGTCGTTGCCACACAATGTTACATTAGTTGCAGGCGTACAACGCAGCGATTCCCCAGTTCTATGCGTTATGCTATGGTCACTCCAAGGTGGCTCCCGTGTCACGGCGCACCGACTGCGTTCCTGTGACAGAGTCGTTCCATAACTGGAAGCCTGTCCTGTGTCTCTCACTTCCCTTTGCCCATTTTGCCCATGCCCCCCCTTATCCCTGGCAACCACTAGTATGTTCTCTGTATTTATAGGTCTGATTCTTTTTATTCATTTGTTTTGTTTTGTTTCGATTCCACATATAAGTTAAAGGATGTAGTATTTGTCTTTCTGTGACTTATTTCACTAAGCACAATACCTTCTAGATCCATCCATGTTATTGCGAATGGCAAGATCTCACCATTTTTATGACTGAATCATAGTCCATTGTACGTATACACCACATCTTTATCCATTCATCTAATGATGGGCACTTGGGCTGCTTCCATACCTTGGCAGTTGTAAATAATGCTGCAATAAGCATAGGAGGGCAAACATCATTTCGCATTAAGGTTTTCATTCTCCTGGGGTAAATATTAAGTACTTGAATTATTAGATCTTATGGTATTTCCATTTTTAATTTTTTGAGGAACTGTTTTCCACAGTGGCTGCACCAATTTACATGCCTACCGACAGTGCGTGAGGGTTCCTTTTTCTCCACATCCTCACCAAACACTTGTTATTTCTTGTCTTTTTAATTCTAGCCATTTTGACAGGTGTAATGCGATATCTTTATTGTGGCTTTGATTTGCGTTTCCCTGATGATTAGTGAGGTTGAGCATGTGTTTGTTGGCCATCTGCATTTGGAAAAATGTCTATTCAGCTCCTCTACCCATTTTTTAATCGAATTGTTTGGGTTTTTTTGGTGTTGAGCTGTAGAAGTTCTCTATATATTTTGAATATTAATCCCTGATCAGATATATCATTGGCAAATGTCTTCTCTCATTCAGTAGGTTACCTCTTTTAAAATTTTTTTTAATTTTAATTTTTTTTAGTAGGTTACCTTTTTGTTCTGTTGATGGTTTCCTTTGCTGTGCAACAAATATATTTTAATCTGGGTCAGATTTGGATTCTATGGAGTTCGTGCTGGAACATGATACCACTGGATGAGCTGGCTCTTAGCCCCTGGCCTGTCTCCTCCTTTTCCATTTCACACTGTTAGGGGCCCTCGGCAGGCACGGCCTGTACATTCTAGCTCTGCCTATACCTCCATAAGCACTCGGGGTCCAGGAATTTGCACACTGGAAGCCCTTGTCACCCTCAGCAGTATTCTCCCAGAGAAGCTTGCATAGGCTCTGGACAGGGCCTTTGGGGCTGGAATTCTTTGAGGACTAGGATGGTAGGTGCTGAGTAAGCATGCTCCTGTGGCCACAAGAGCACCATGGACTCCTCAGTACCATACTGGCCCTCTAAAGCAGCGTTTCTTACTCTATTGTAAAGGATCTTCCCCCAGTTTTTTCATTTTCAATCTGTTACAAATACTTCTTTTAATACAATAAAAAAAGGAATTATTTTAAAAATAAACATACAAAAGGCAAGTCCAATTTTTTAATTGTTAGATTCATTACTAGATCGTTAGACATACATTTTAATAATACTAGAGAGAACAAAAAAAGGGGAAAATTATTTAAAACTTTAACACTAAAGAGAAAAAGAGGGGAAAAAATATAAAAATTGAACATACTGTTGTTGAAAGTATACGCGCAATTAACCCAGGCAGTCACTACTAACCTTCGTAACTTTTGGCTGTTACAAGGTCATAACTAAACAAAAGTTTATGAATGAAATAAGATTCCATGTAGTAGATGCCTGTCTGCATTATTTGAACAGCACCATTCATATCAGTATTTAAGGGTTTTAATATGACAAATGAGCTTGTTTACTAACTTTCCAAGCTTGGTTGAGCTGATGATAACCCACTACTTGCAGGTAGCAACGTACATCTAAGCTTTCCATGCCTCATTTTGATACCATTTATAGTAAAGAAACCAGTCTTACTGGGGCATTTTGACAGAGTGGAAGAAGACATTTCAGAGTAATTTGAGCAAGCCTGGGTTGCTCATTTAGAATTTTTATACGAAACAGAGCAAAGTTTGTCTTCACTCCTTTATCAGTAGCCAGTTCCAACAACTTATCTCCTGGAATCATAAATTTAAATTATCTTCCTATGGGAGAAAAGGGGTTTCAAATCTATGAATTTCCCGTTTAGTTCAGCTGACTTTTGCAGCAAAACTTTCTCGATGAAGGAGGAGGTGTGTTGATTTACATTCTGGCACAAATTCCTGAAACTGGGTAACTAATCCAGAATGTTTTCCAGGCATTGCAGCTGTGCCATCAGAATATAATCCTACACAAAATCTAGCTCCAGACACATTTATGGACAGCATAATCCTTTAGAGTTTTATACAGTTCACAGATGTGTTTATTGGCCATGAAGCTGAGAAACTAAAAGAACTGTGACTTCCCATCACAGTCATGTTTAAGCCATACCCATACTAAACAGAAGGCCACATAAGGCACAGATTATGTGTATTCCTCTAGTTTTAATGTAAAATACATTGCTGGTTTCATTTTTTTTCTATGAGTCAGCCTTCCATCTCCTTAGTTTCCAAATACATCGAGCTATATAGTTTCAGCGGACAAGGGCATTGGAGCCACGTCCTTTGCCACGGTATCAACCAACATTTCTAAGTCAACATCTTTGATGCAGACTTGCAATCACATCTCAGCAGCTGTAGAGACGCTTGAGGTTAGTAACCTCAGACACTGTTTCCTAAGAAGCCTGAAAAGCTGCTTCTATGAGAAAGGGTTACCATCTGCTTCTGTCAAGTTTTTAATTCATTACTTTCTTTCAAAGAATTCTTTTGATTTTTTTTACTTATTTTTTATATTTGGTATGCAAAAGGCACAGAAGTGTTTTTTTAAGCCACTTAGGTTTTGAGGGTATCCTTGCTTTAACAGTTGATACGTTTCGACAGATGAGATGCTGTAGTTTTAGCCCTTCATCGTCCATTATGGCTACAAATTGAACTCAGTACATGAGGGATCATACTTCTGAGTAAAATTTTGTGCTTCATTTCTTCAGACTCAATTCCACTGTTATCATTTGCTTTACTGCACCACCATATTTTGAAATGTGTCTTTTCTTGAAAAAGAAGTTGTCTCCTAATCAATAAATTAGAATTGACCCGCATCTATTTCACCAGTAGATCATCTCAACTTGTAAGGGGTTGTGGAAAATGTGGTGCATCAGAAATTAAGTGATGCAGGTATATGAACTTCATCACTTTTCTTGCTGGAGTGTGGTGGTCATGCACAATAAATGATCAGCTTTGTTTCAGCCACATCAGTTTGTACCCTGATCATAATTTTGTCTATTTATTACTAAATGAAACATTAAATATTGAGCTATGATATAACAAGCAGAGACTGGCCAGTTGTTTCCCATGTTGTTCCTACTTTCCTACTGAGTCCAGTAGATGCTCTTTCAGGGAGGTAAGGCCATGTGGCTAAGTTCTGCCGACAGGAAGCAGGCAGCAGGAAGACCAGCTCCGGGTATAGCACATACACCTTCTCTCAGAGTCCTGCATGTCCTCTTCCTGCCCCCATCTGCTGGCCAGACACAGGATTCAGTAGATGACTCTGGATGTAAGAAATTGGGGTCCTTCAAACATTATATGGTCTCATTCATTTGGGGAATATAAAAACTAGTGAAAGGGAATAAAGGGGAAAGGAGAAAAATAAGTGAAATATCAGAAAGGGAGACAGAACATGAGAGACTCCTAACTCTGGGAAACGAACTAGGGGTGGTGGAAGGGGAGGTGGGTGGGGGGTGGGGGTGACAGGGTGATGGGCACTGAGGGGGCACTTGACCGGATGAGCACTGGGTGTTATTCTATATGTTGGCAAATTGAACACCAATAAAAAATAAATTTATTAAAAAATAAAAAAGAAAAAAAAGAAATTGGGCTCCTTGAATGACAGTGCAAAGGAGAACCCAACCCCTTTCCAGCCTACATTGAACTATTTTGTGACATGGCTGCAAATTAAACTTATATGTAATAAGCCACGGATTATTTTGGGTAAGAGTAGTAACTAATATACATAAATAATATGTAGATGAATACAATGAATGGGCACATTATATATATAAGATGTGCACTTATCAATCTGTGCCAAAAACCAGAAAGGTTTTTTTTTTTTTTTTTTCCAGAAAGGTTTTATACTCTAAAAAGTCCTGGTTTTTTGTTTTGTTTTTTTGTTTTAAGATTTATTTGAAATAGAGAGTAAATGAACACACAGAGGCAGAGGGAGAGGGAGAAGCAGACGCACCGCTGAGCAGGGAGCTGATGCAGGACTTGATCCCAGGACTCCGGGACCATGACCTGAGCAGAAGGCAGACACTTGACTGACTGAGCCACCCAGGCGCCTGAGTCCTGGATTTTTAAATAACAACCCAGGGGACTTTCCTGTTTGGATTGAATCAGTCTCAGGTAACAGGGCTATAAATTTATGTGGCTAAATATTTAGCAGTGTTGACAAAACTGAGTTTCTGGTAATTGATGGTGCTTCTGGAAATAAACGATGTTTTTTCCTTCCTCTTTACTTTCATGATTAAATTCCACTAGATGATATACCCTAGTTTAAGTGGTCTTAAGTTGTTCCCATTCAACCAGTGTTTTAGTTATTTATCTGTGACTGTTATTTGGGCTCAGGACATCTCCATAAAATTCTGTTTAATTTTACAGTTTCACTAATACGACACTACATTTCTTTTGGTCCTTTAAAACTTTTCTTTGCTTTTTGTTATTAGCATGGTTTTACTTGTGAGTAATTAGACCACCCCTCAAGACAAACAGAATTAAATCACATTTATATCTTAGGAGACCCAAAGAAATGCAAGAATTATAATTTTAGTTGAGTTACAGATTTCTAATAATAGAGGTAAGAATTAGGTAATGATATGACACTCAGTCTTCTTGAAAGTTATGGAACCCTGTTAGGACCACTATTAATAGGGCTCAGGCACCGTGTGACCCACGGGGATTAAATAAAATAATCAAGTCCTGTGACCTGGACAGAAGCTTTCTTGGTGCAGAAAGAAACTAGTGTGCTAGGGCTGACATACGTATTTCCTCATTGGAAAGACTTATAATTAAATATAGAAATGATGAAGTAAGTAAACTCTAGATTATTTATACTTTTATGTTAAATTTAGAATAATCTATATATATTTGGTATTTTGAGTACTTGGAGTAGTTAAGAATTTGGTATATTAGGGTATCTGGCAAGTTGTGATTCCAATTTAGAAAAAGTTAATTGGGTCAGTTGATTTAGACCTCAGAGAAATAAGATAATTTTTCTTGGATTATAAGCAGTAATTGGATAATTAAAAGAACTCAATTTTAACCGTTTAAAAAAATTTAATTTAGTAAATTTAAGAATTACGTGTCTAGGGATCCCTGGGTGGCGCAGCGGTTTGGCGCCTGCCTTTGGCCCAGGGCGCGATCCTGGAGACCCGGGATCGAATCCCACATCGGGCTCCCAGTGCATGGAGCCTGCTTCTCCCTCTGCCTGAGTCTCTGCCTCTCTCTCTCTCTCTCTCTGTGACTATCATAAATAAATAAAAATTAAAAAAAAAAAAAAAAGAATTACGTGTCTAATAATGTTTGGTAACCAAAGCACAAAAATTAAATATATTAATATTACAAACACAATTTTAAATGCTTAACAGATTTAAGTTGTAAAACTATATTAAAGTGATCATTGAACTCAGAGATTTTTAAGTGCAATAATAAAATTCATAAGTTGAAATATTTTTCTTTTCTTTTTTTTAGGAGGTGGGCAGAGGGAGAGGGAAAGAGAGAATTTTAATCAGGCTCTACACTCAGCACAGAGCCTGACTCGGGGCTCCATCTCACAACCCTGAGATCATGGCCTAAGCCAAAATCAAGAGTTAGATGCTTAACTGACTGAGCTACCAAGGAAGCCCTATCAGTTGAAATCTTTTTTTTTTTTTTTTTAAGATTTTATGTATTTATTCATGAGACAGAGAGAAAGAGAGAGAGAGGCAGAGACACAGGCAGAGGGAGAAGCAGGCTCCATGCAGGGAGCCTGACGCGGGACTCGATCCCGGGACCCTGGGGTCATGCCCTGGGCTAAAGGCAGATGCTCAACCGCTGAGCCACCCGGGCGCCCTTATCAGTTGAAATCTTATGAACAAATCTTTAAAATTATAATTTAAAATATAAATGAAACCAGAAAAGACATTGAACAATCTTTTTAGAGCATGAAAGTCACCTTGGAGAACACCATAAAAATCCCATGATCATTTTCCTTCTCTCTTTTTTTCTATTGTCTTGAAGCTGCCCTTGGCACCAATATCATCTTTTTCTTCTAGTACTAAAATACTACGCATTTTTAAATAAAATGCAATGGTGATCATCTGTAAGCAGTAAGTTGTAAGCTGTTTTGTACATTGAAAATATAAGCTACTAGCTTTTTTCTAAATCTTTCATGTGGTCATTTCCTGGCCTTATGGACATGAGTTATGCACATCCAGAAGCCACCCTCTCATTCCATGAAGGTAAAGGCAGTAGCGATGACTCCTACTAAAGCTGTGGAGAATTCACTCTTCTGCATGAGTGGGGTAGAATAATAATAAACGCATGGATAAATGATTCTTTTTAATCTTGGGATCTGTGAGCTTGCTTTGTCCTTGAGATAATGGTTTCTGATATCCTTTAGAAACTTCTTGGAAAGTGACAGATGATAATCTTCCTAATCCGAGCATCCTTGACATTGAAATGCCAGATATAAGGTTTCTAGTGAGTCCATTTGGACAGCGAAGCCCTGACAGTGCCCTCCTGGATCTTGTGTTTCCTTAGAGACAGTGTGGGGATGGGTTAGGGACCTGTCTTCAGCCCAAGCAGCTTCCCTGGGACCTGTTTCATGTGCTGGGCTCCAGGTCAGATTTGGACTGCAGCCTCCTGAGCCTTGCAGGGTCCCAGCCCCCTGGGCCGCAGCATGGTCTTCCCTGAAGCAGGGGCAGCTCCCCGTGAGCAGGGCACACCATCCTCAAGACGGCCAGGCCCACCAGGCAAACTCTAAATTGCACAATGAGATGGTTGAGGAGCCATTGGCCTGTTTTTCCAAGATGCAAAGAACTTCACAAACACCAATACTGGGAGTTTGCTAGCCCTTGAACTAAAATGCAGGGTAACCACCTCGCTTTTAACTTCCTTTATTTGGAAATGGGATTATTCTTGTTTGCTTGGATGATTTAAGATTCAGAAACCGCTGTCATTTTATTTGGCACTGAGGGTGCAGTCTCCCACCGTGAATCTGTGGGTTAGTCAAGGTTATGAATGCAACAGAACAGGTCTTTTCAAGCCTTCTTTCCTAAAGCTCAACTACCCCTGGGGTTAAGGGAACAAAAGGGAGCTTTTTAAAATTTAACTTAAGGGGGGGAAGAATAGCATAACACACTGGCAGAGTGCTAGCAGGAGGTTTTGTGTTTACTTGTGTTTTTCTATAGTGCAGAAGTTCCGATCAGTCTCTAGATGCTTCATTCTGTGGCCCTGTGTTCAAGATGATTGTAGGTGAAGCCTGAAATGGCTGAGAATGACCAATGGCTGAAGCCAGAAGTTGGATACAAAAGGACACAAGACGAGGAGCGGAATAGAAAGCCTGATGAAGGGAATGAGCTTAGGGGTTTACAAGACGTAAGAGAGAAGATCACAGGGTCCTATGTGGCGATCTGAATCATGTCATGTAGTCAGGCCTCTAGGACCCTAGCTCTGATCCTGGGGCTAAGAATGCCCAGAATCTTCTTGTCCTTAAATGGAACATAAGCTTTGACCCTTCAGCAAGGAACTAAGTCAACATAGGATGACTTAGGATTTATGGCTTAACAGTAAAATGGTATTTGGGAGGAGAGTTGAACCATGATCTTAAGATCTGGCAAAATGTAGGCACAATTTCCCTCTCTGGGCTTAGATCATACTTCCTTTTCTAAATGTCACGATGATATGACAATCCGGAGATAGTAAGAGTCCAGCAGAAAGGGTTTTACAGTCTTTTACTTTTCCCTTGAGATTCAGGGCTAAGGAAAATTCAGATCTTAGCCCCACTGCTTGTAGCCTGAAAACAGAACTTTTCACTTGTCTGAATGGATCTGGGCCTCAAGCTGGCACCAACTTCTAGAGCAGCATACTCTAAAAGAGCTTTCTGTATGATGGAAATTTTCTATACTTGCATCATCTAATATGGTAGCCACCAGTGGCTAATGTAACTGAGAAACTGAATTTTTTATTTTGTTTAATCAATTTAAGTGTGAGTGGCCTCATGCAGCTAGTAGCTCATGTCTAGAATATTGGCAGGAGGGATCCCTGGGTGGCGCAGCGGTTTAGCGCCTGCCTTTGGCCCAGGGTGCAATCCTGGAGACCCAGGATCGAATCACACGTCGGGCTCCCGGTGTATGGAGCCTGCTTCTCCCTCTGCCTGTGTCTCTGCCTCTCTCTCTCTCTCTGTGTGACTATCATAAATAAATAAAAATTAAAAAAAAATAGAATATTGGCAGGAGACAAAACAGGGAGTACTCACGCATTGTAGATGAGCCCAGTGGGCCTGCTGGGCTAGAGCTCTCAAGGGGGAGGAAGTTTGACTCAGTTCATTACTTTCTTGCAGGAAGTAAATTATAGACCCTTGGTGACAGTCACTGATAATTTTCCTATCTCATTTGAGTCACTGAAGGACAAGTTTCAACATATTTCTAGTAGACTCTAAGACGACTTTGAACAATATGGAGCCTATCTCTGGGAAGGGACATCCAGGAAACATAGTGCTTTTCTTAAGGACCAGGATAAATAGTCCAGTCTCTTATTTCTACCTACTTCCTGTGAGAAGGAAAAATTATCACTTGGTGATATCAGATGTCCCAGAACCAATGTGGGGGAGTTTCTGGAGGTCCTCTATCAAAATCTCCCTTCCCGGTAATGATAAGGTACCCGGTGCTGGAGAAAATAACCTCCTCTGGCCAGTAGACCACTCCATTAAAATCCAGTTATCAGTAGAGTAGGACTGCGATTTTGAGCACTAATTTATTGCGTATCTCTTCTGTAGTGGGTATAAGGATTATCTCTTAGATTCTTATCACAAAGAAACAAGTACCATTATTAAAAAGTTATATAGCTAAGGAAACCGAGGCCTAGAAAGGTTAACTACCTTATCCAAGGTCCAAGCAAGTGGCAGAGCAAACCCACATAAGCCTGAGGCTGCAGCCTATGCTCAAATGTCCTGGTAATAATCTCTTCACGGCATGTATGTAGTTGGAAAGCATGGCTTTCTGCTACGGTTCTTTCTTTTTAAAAAAATATTTTTAGGAGAGAAGGAGAGTGCACACATGTGAGAGCAGGAAGTGGGTAGGTAGAGGCAGGGAGAGAAACCCAAGCCAGCTCTACACTCACCACAGAGACCAACACAGGGCTCCATCCTGTGACCTTGAATCGAGCCAAAATCAAGAGTTGGTTGCCCAACCAATGGAACCACCCAGGTGCCCCATGCCATACTTATTTCTTACCATCCCTCTGTTTATGAACTATTTTTTCCTTTCCTTCTTCCTAAGAGTATAATAGAATGAAATGAGAGGTTGCCCACCTGATATGCAACAAGCCAGTAAGAACTGACCTTAAGCTTTTGCAGTGAAGATAGATAGGCAATTTATAGATAGGCTGCCCAGGAGATGAGGGACCAATGCTCAAAAGTCCTGAACTCTCCCATGGCTTGCAAGTGGTGGTTTTTAAGGGCCGAATTGGGGGCTGGGGTTTTCTGAAAAGGTGGACGATGTTGACTAGAGGCCTATGAGGTCATGGTAGCAGAGGTCTCCTAAGAAGATGGACACCACTCATTGGAGGTTGTGAGGATATGTTAGCACATACTACTTAAAAACTTCTAGTGGCACTTAGCCTAGTACCCCAAAAGTCTATTCTATCTCAAAACACTTGGAATCTGAAAAAATATCTTTATATTTTTTTACATTAAAGATTTCATTAAGTCTTTAGGATAGTGCTAACGACTTGGAAGCTAGTGGGGTTACACTGCTACACATTCCTTTGAATGATAAGCAAGCATTCCCATTTCTTGATATTCCTTGGTCCAACCCTGACTGGGGTGATATGACCTCTGTTTATTCTTTCATCTGAATTGACAAGATGGACTCCAGCTTCAAGACTCATGGGAAATGGGGCATAAAGCATGTGAAGACTAAGAACAAGGCAGTATTCAGGATTCAATTCCAGAACGTCTACTGCTTCTAGACCCACGCTTCCCGTAGTTGGCCACACTTGCGCAGCTTGCGTGCCTGCGTCATCTAGCTTCCCTGACCCTGGAGAAGGCCTCCATTCACTCAGTGCACACCTGCACTGAGCCGACAGTGGGTGGCTGCTGTCTACACCAAAGTCCATTGCTCAATATTCTTCTCCTTGGCATTCTCAGTGGCACCCTACTCTGTCAAAGCCCACATGGTCTGACCATACGTCTGGGTGTCTCAGTAATAAACATAGTTTTGAAAACAAATATGTGAACATTGTTTTCTTTCATTAGCTATATTATGGTGCAGTCACAGTAAGTTCTATAATGGTTGTCTGGTTAAAAAATAAGGCCATTGTGTTTGGTCTTTGAGGCCATCATCTGTTTACCTTGATTGTGGCTTGTAGGGAGGTGTAGAAAAACAATGGCCTTTAAGTCAGGCAGACCTGGCTGTGATTTCCAGCTTCATCATTTACTCATTCAACAGGATGCATTCAGCCTCTGCTGTGTGCGGGGAATTGTTTTAAGTGCTGGGAGAAAGCAGTGAAGAAAACAAAGATCCCTGCCCTCGTGGAGCTTATATTCAAGTAGAATCTGATCAACATTAAATAAGAGAGATGAAGGGGAAAAGATAGTGTGTTAGCTGGTGAGAAGTGCTAAGGACAAACAGGGCAGGGAAAGGGGTAGAAGGGTTACACGTGGCTCTCCAGGTTGAGAAAGCGTCGTTTGAGTCATGACTGGAAGGAGATGAGGGAATGGACGTGTGTGTACTAGTTGTGTGATAGTAGGTAAAAGTTACCTATAGTTCTATAGACTCGATTTATTCAACTCTGAAATGGGAACAAAATCCACCTTGCTGACTTGTTCTGAAGGCCTGGGCCCAGCTGGGAAGAGTATCTGGCGCAGGCGTCACACAGGAGCATGAATGACAGCAACTATTATTGCCGTATGCATCATCACCATCGGCACCCACCCCGGCCAGTATAAATAGCCACTTGCTGGACCTGGAGATCTATTATTTATACATTTACTATCCCTAAATGACCCTGCCAAGAAAACGCAGGTAATGGTTTAGTTCTGGAGACTGAATAAAATACTCTAGCCTTGGAAGAGGGACATATGGTTTAAATATTTCTATGAGTAGTCTTGGCAGGAAACAGAAGGCCCCCCTCAAATTGGGTAATTGGAGGAGAGTTTACTGAGAGGATTATTTATAAGATGGGCAGTGTGTGGGGAAACCACAGGGGTACTGCGGCGTCCCAGACCTAGTAACAATGGACCACAGGCTTGAAGGGATGATGGGAGGGTCTGGTTACCGGAAGCCAGAGAGAGGGAGAGTCACATGGAGAACTGTGGCTTTCCATGGAGGGACGCAGCCAGCCTGCAGTGACCTCACAAGAAGGGAGCTAGGGAGTGAAGACATCAAGGTCACTCTCCTCTCTGCCTCTCATTTCCCATCAAGGCCTCCCGTTGGCCAAACCCAACTGGCAGTTAGAGGGCAAGACAGCTAGGGGAGCAGTGCATTGGGCCAGCCTTCTGGGGGAACAGAGAAGGGTGAAAGGGAGTGAGGAGCCACAGATTATACCAGAATAATACTGAAGGGCAAACTAAACATAATGCCCTGGTACCCCGGACAGTCCCATAGTCGTCATTCTCCATATTGAGGGAAAGCAACCCTCATTCTTTCCTTCATCAGATGTCCCCTTTAATCACATTTGTAGCTTTCCTCTGGGTTCCCCTCTTGACTCTTATAAAGTCGAAGATTTGGTTAGGAGCTTTGAAAGAAAATCAGATTAATAAAAGATAAGGCCCAGTTTTGTATAAAGGTCACTAACCCAGCCAATGTCTATCCAGGGTAGTGACTGCCGACAAGGACAAAAATGCCTCATTTATCACTCACTAGTAGGAAAAAAAGGAAAAGAGTGAGGAGTTCCTAAGAGCAGAGCAATGTCACCATTTTATTTTTTTATGAAGTTGTGACAACAAGTAGAAAACAGGCAGATATGAAACCGTATGAACAATACAATCCCAACCATGTAAAAAAAAAAATATGTGCATGGAAATCAGACTAAAAAGAAACTATTTACAATGATTATGGACTGTAGATTATGATTTAAGTTTTTCTGAATTTTTCCATGTTTCATCAATGAATACATAATTCCTTTTAAAATAAAAATGAAACCATAGAAGTTATTTTTTTTTCCATAAAGGGAAGGTCACTTATTTCCTATAACTCACATCTCTGTTTAAAACTCTAAAGATAATCATAGCTTTCATTTATGGAAAACTTCAATCTAGCATCATTTAAAAAATACACTAAACTGATTATTTTGCTTTTAAGAAAACGATTTTATGGATAATTTCTAAAAAGAGCATAATGAACAAATTAAATGACATTTCCTCTATATTGGCTTAATCTTTAAGTTTATTATTATTTTTTTAGTAATCTTTACACCCAGTGTGGGATTCAAGCTCATGACCCCAAGATCTAGGGTCACATCTCTTCCCACTGAGCCAGCCAGGTGCCCCTATACTAGTTTAATTTTGACTTGTGCTTGTATATAATACTAATGGTATGTTTTGGGAGCTTCAATCCATGGATGCCAAATTCATTCTCATCAGCTACTAAAATTCTTAAACTGGAAATACATAATTATAAAACACTGCACCTAATCTAATGAATTAATAATCATTTTCTTATACCACATCAACCACAAAGTGGATCCAGAGAGATTGCTGTTTCACTTTTCTTCACCTTAAGACCAATTCTGTTCAGCCCAGCAAACCCTTTTTTGAGACATGGCAGGTAGGCCTGGTGCTGGATTAGGTGTTGGATATACACAAGAGAATGAGACAAGCCCCCTGCCCATAAGGAGACACAGCAGTGCAGACAGACACTAAGAGGATGATTTCAGTCTAGTGTGGTAACTACAAATAAAGCTAACTACAAAGGGGAAGATAGTGAATAGTATTGTAATAACGTTGTATGATGACAGGTGGTGACTACACTCATCATGGTGAGCATAGCGTAATGTATGGATTACCAAATCACTATGTCATATACCTGAAACATAACACTGTATGTCAACAATACTTCAATAAAAATAAGTAAAACTGAAATTTCTTAAAAAAACAAAACAAAACAAAACAAAACAAAAACTAACACAGAGGGCTAGGAAAGTCCAGCCAAGGAGCGTGAAGGAAGAGCTCCTCAGTTTAACACACACAAAAAAAAACCATGGGTGCCTGGCTGGCTCAGTTGAGTGTGGGACTCTTGTTCTTGGGGGTCATGAGTTTGGGCCCCACCTTGGGTATAGAGATTACTCAAAAAAATAAATAAATAAATAAAAACTTTAAGAAAAAACCCCCAAAACAGAGACTCCTGGCTGGCTCAGTTGGTGGAGCATGCAACTCTTGATCTTGGGATTGTGAGTTAAAGCTCCACATTGGGTATAGAGATTACTTTAAAAAAATAAAATCTTAAAAAAAAAAAAAAAAAAAAAAAAGACTTAAAGGGATCCCTGGGTGGCTCAGCGGTTTAACATCTGCCTTTGGCCCAGGGCACGATCCTGGAGACCCGAGATCGAATCCCACATTGGGCTCCCTGCATGAAGCCTGCTTCTCCCTCTGCCTGTATCTCTGCCTCTCTCTGTGTTTCTCATGAATAAATGTTTAAAAAAAAAAAAAAGACAAAAAAAAAAAAAATCCCAGAACAAAAACCTACTTGTTGCTGAGCTGGCCAACTCTTTGGTAACTGGAACTCTGTTTTTTTTTAAATTTTTATTGGGCTGATCGGGATGGAGGCCAGTGTGAGCAGGCTTGTGGTGGTGAGTGACATCTCAACAGGCTTGATCCTGCTCAGCTGCCCAGAGCGCCTATCACCCTCCCAAAGATGGGGAGAACCGTACATATCACATGGGATGGGCCATAGGCAATGACTCACTGAGGCCGACTGCCTCCTTCAAGACAACACCTTACTTGGAGCTGCACTCTGCTAGCTCAGGGGGACTGCCTCCTTGTGTGTTGTCAAGAAGTTGCAAGTGGTCTTCGGTAGTGGAAATACAGAAGGCAGATCGCAAAGAATAAAACAATTCTAAAGAATTGGAGATGCTCTGGCTGGTGAGCTGTTTTGCCACAGGGGATGAGCAAGAGCTGGTGTTCGGGTGGGACCTACTGGTTGAGCCATAAGGCAGCCGGTGGTGGGTCGGTTCTATTGGGTTGGTGCCTGTGTTATACCAGGTATTAAGTATTTTGACCATCATCCCAGCAGGGAAGATACAGGTGTATCCTAAATAGCTGTGTCAGGGGACCAACATCTTTTTCATTATTCTCTTAAAACTATTAAGAGTTAGGTACTGAGGTATAAGGTCTTATAATAGAATGTCATAATTTTTAGCCCAGATATGACTTGCTTTGGGACTTAAATATGACCCAATTTCGACGTGGGATATTGGATTATATTAGGACATTTCGTTGTGTAGATCTTTCTGCAAATAAGCTCCCGGAAATTTTGGTGAATTTCCTTCTGGCTCTTGTCACCAAATTTGAATCTTTCCAACCCAAACCATTCTGTTTAAACCTGTAAATTCTTTAAACGACTTTAATCTTTTGTAATTATATGAAGCTTGCCTTTTTTTTTTTTTTAAAGAGGCCTTTCATTATTGCTTGTAATTAGATCCCCCTAAGTATTTTAAAAGCTTCTTTGTCTGGTAAAATGGAAAAGTCAGGATTCAAGCTCATTAAACCTCTGCCAGGCTGCCCAGCTGTCTCGGCCACTCTTCTAGCTAAAACCCTAGAAGCTGTCTGAGACCTGGAGGAGGTCTGGACAACTGGGATGCAAAGCGCCGTGGTAATTGGCAGATTGGCCACACTTTTCTCTGGTTTCATTGGGTCACGATTACTCTACACCGGCTCTTTCAGCCCAAGGCCGATATTTCTGTTGACTGTCCATAGACGCAAACCACAGTAATGGCTTTTTCTGCCAATTCTGCACCCTAAGTTAATAAGTGAGAAACTTTAGGACCCCTGGGGTATGTTCTCTATTTAATAGTGAAAATGACTTTTTACATTCCACCTCTGCTTGGCCGGCCTCCCTCCCCAGGGCCCCCGATTCCTCTCCCCAGAATGAACACTTAGACCACCAGGACTCTGGGCCTAGTTAGGATAGCAATTTGCTACTGAGAAGGAACCTAATTAACAGAAGGGAACATGTAATAAGAAAGATAGATGGAAAGCATGCCAGGCTCCGGGAACTTAGGGACTAGCTCCTGTTTGTAAAGACCCAGCACCCGTCTGCTCAGCTGTTCCACCTACACAACCACGTTGAGCGTTGCAGCGGCCCAGCCAACAGGTGCTCTGATTCGGGTCCCTGCGTCAGAGAGCAAAGTGGCTGCGGCTGGGCCACAGCCTGGCACGGAGGAAACAGGGAATAAGTAACCTGCCTGGTCTCTCCCTGCCATCCGATCTCCTGCTCGAGCCTCTCACTGGCTAAGTGAGGCCAGGGGACACAGGAGACCCGGCAAAGCCATCTTTAGGGCTCAGCCTCCCAGGACGCAAAGCAGGGTGGGGGGTGAGTGAAGCATCAACCTGGGAACAGGCAGGGAAAATGGAGAATATGTGTGAGAGAGGCAGTGTTAAGATCATGTTATCCTTAAAAAAAAAAGTTATCCTGCCCTCGAGGACTGCGTCTCCTGGTGCGGACTTGAAAGAGGTGTGCAGGACTTCAGGATTCTTTCCATCCCCCCCCCCCTTTTTTCTCACTAACCCCCTCTTCCTTATCTCAAACAGATGCTTTTGGGGATGGAACATATAGATCCAAATTGTTTATAGTCCAGGAGAAGAAATAATCATGACAATATTGTAGATTGGCCTTCAAAGCCACCCCACTTGCCTTCCAGTGTGTGTTTTTTTTTTACACTAAGTCTAGAAAGCTAAAAAAAAAAAAAAAAAAAAAAAAAAAAAAGGCAAAACCCACATTTCCCAGATTCTATTGCCCTAAAGTTCTGGATGTGATTTAGGTTCAACTACTTAGATGTACTTGAGGGGCATTAAAAAAGCAGCAGCAAACCAGAAGTCCCAACATCATCTCCTCCTGCTCCCGATGTGGTCACTGAGGTGCTGGTTGTGGGTGTTCAGAGCTATGAGGTCCAGGATCCCTGTTCTGTGGGTGCAGGCTGCGGCCAAGATGATTTGGTTCCGGGGTTGAGGCAGTCACCAGATCACAGGGCCTTCCTGATGGTGGTGGTTTCCTGGTGGTGGCAGTGGTGATGTGATTCAAGGACCAGTGGCTTTTTGATTATGGAGGAGGTGGCAGCGGCGGCAGCAGCAGCAGCAGCACACTTAGTGGCTTGGCTATGCTAAAGGGTTCGATCTAGATTCTGTTTCTTTAATCTTCCCAGCCATTTGGCAGGTCATCTAATATCCTGCCAAAACTTTCTTCCTGCTTAAACTATGTTCTGTCTTTGCAATTAAGCTTTGATTACTATAGAAATAAGCCCTAACCATCTAAAAAATGCAAAGTAGAAAGGAGCAAGCACTACTAGAGGTATAGATTTTAGGTACCCTGCAAATGTTAGAGGAACTAGATCCTGGGCTTATGTGACAGCAGCTTTGGGAAAAATCCCCTTCTTGGATTCTGAGACCTCTCAACAGCCTCGTGTAATGAGTTTTCCTTTTCCAGGGAGGCAGATGGGACTAACAGACACTGTGACTATTGTCTGTTATATTTAAGTAAGCACACACCCCTGTGTATCCATTCTCAGAGATGGGCTGCAAGTCAGCAAGGAGGAAAGAAAAATACATTTGCAAATTCCCTGGCAATGGTCTCTTTTAATTTCGGAAATCATACGCGTCTGTTTTTCAAGTTTCTATTAAAAAATTATGGAAAATTGTGTTGATCGGCATCCTCAATACTACTATAGAGATTCAAAGTCTTCCTTGAGAAAAATAGAAGAGGGCATTTTATTTTTTACCTTCGTTTCTGTTATCTATGGCCACATGGACAAATTATTCCCCAACCTAAAGACTTAAAATAGTCATTAAAGAAAAAACTTTTTTACATATTATATTGGTCATTAATTTCAACGGCTTTAGCTGATTTTTCTTCTCCAGATGACATTGATAGAGGTCACTTGGTAATATTCAGTTGGTAGAATGATTCTAGAAGGTCCAAAATGGTGCCTATCAGGGATGGCTAGAAGGCTCCAAGAGCGGCCTTCCAGTGAATAAGGTGGAAGTTGTGTGGCCTATTGTGATCCAGCCTCAGAAGCCATGCTTAGACCATACTCTACAGGTCAGAGTAGTCACATAGCACCTAGATTCAAGGGGTGGGACCAAATGCCACTTGTAGATGGCAGAAACATCAAAAAAATTGCAGCAATGATTTAGAGCCATCACACATGCCCCTCACTCCCTTTCTTTCCCTGTGTCTCTAGGAAAAACCCCTGTTCCTAAGTGAGGCAGGACTAGAATGGTTTAAACACCTGAAGAATCTCACCTTTGCGTCAAGGACTTAAAGCAGTGCAGGCATGGGTGGTCCTGGCCTTGTGCTTCACAGGGAGGGAGTGAAGGGTACATTTTGTGGTTAGCTTCTTGAGGTCTTGCAATTTCCATTGCACTGAGAGGGGGAGAGGCCTCATTTTTGGTAGTCCATGGGGTAGCATGTTGTTAACACAAACTTGGACACACAAAGATGAAATGTGGGTCCAGTGATGAGTTGAAAGTATGTTCCCAGGATCAAGACCAAAAACCAGGTTCCATAACTGGGGCACAGGTTCACAGCAGATGCAGCCTGGACCTCCATCTGGTTCTGTCACCTAAGATCAACTTCCTATTCTCCTAGGTAACTATGGGGTTGGGTTTAGAGCCCAACCATGCTAAGCCATGGGTTGGGGGCTTTACTTTTGGGTCAGAAAAGGGGAATGTTCAGCAAGTTGTTGATCCTTAATAGCCAACATCAGTGAACATATATTTGTTGCGTGGATACTTGGTGCAGGCATTGTTGCCCAGGGCAGATGTAGAGAATGAGATCTTGTCTTTGCCTCAAGGAGCAAAGAGGAGGTAAGTAGACAAAATAGTATAATTAATGTTATAGGGACACAGAGGAGGGAGTGACCAGTTTTAAAGCCTTTCTTAAAAAAACAAAAAAAAAAAAATAAAGCCTTTCTTAAGAGGTGACCTTTGAGCTAAGTTTTTTCAGGTTGAGAAAGTAGAATTTTCTGGATAGAAGAGACATCTATGAACAGTATAGACTACATTTTATATTATATACACGGAGTAAGTGGGTAGTCCTAGGAGACTGTAGATTTTAGCAAGGGGGTGGTGAGACAAAGCTAAAAAGAGGATTTGGGCTAGACTGTAAAGGTCTTTGTATTTTTGGCTAAGGAGTTCTGAATTTTCCCATAGGAAAAAGTGAAGGTTACAAAAGGATAGAAAATGTGGCAAGACACGAAGGCTGTATTAGCTGTTTTTCATCAGGGAAGCCAAAATCTGTCCCTCAATTCGGAACTTTGTCATCTGTGATATTTTGCAAACCTCTACTGGAGCCAGACTTCAACTGGAAATTTTAGACTTTCTTTTGAATTTCTGACCTTGCATTTTGGAAAAGTTAAAAATTTCACATCGCTGCCATGTTCCATCAAGACAAGACTACCTACCAAAAACAATCTGAAAGGCAAATAGTATATACACTAGCCAGTTTCTCTGTCATACCCTTTATCACCAAGAATAAACAAAACAGATAATTCTTTTTGTTCTGGGCAAAGGAATTAAATGGTCAGCTTTATAGGTGTTGGATTTTTTTTTTTTTCCTACGTATGGCCCAAGCCATCTGGCAGAGGCTGGTCATTTAAATCATCTTCTGAAATGACACACGTTTGCGCAGCCAGCAGTGGGAGGTGTAGGTGGCAGGAGATTCCAGGTGACTCAGTACATCCAACATCTGGGTTAGGAATTTCTCTTCACTGATGGCTGAGATGCTGCTGCTGTAACAGTTCTGCCCATGAATTGCCAGCAAATTGCTGGATGTGGCCTGTGCCGGAAGAGGCGATCATAGATCTGTTTTGAGGTTAGTCAACCCTTAAAACTGATGCAGCTTTAATTTTTTTTCAACTCCTTCAGCACGGAGGGCCTTGAGGATTTGCCCTGCCAGCTTCTCAGAGGTCTAACTTCTGGTTCATCACGATAAGTCTTGGAGTTGAGATCTTCCCGATATGGTCATGAATCACCGCACATTTTGAAATTCTTAAGTGGTTCAACCACACATGTGGCAAGATGGCCGATGTAGGAGAACATGACTCTCCCTTCTCCCACCCCCTATAAGTGACACTGCCAAGCAAATCTAAACAATGGAGGCTATTTTAACAAATATTCTCCTTCTAGCTGGGGCTAATCTGGTTGCCTTGCATAGATCTTTGTTCTAGGAAGTTCCACCGGCTTGGCCCCTGTGAGTGAAGGAGTCCAGATGCTCCTGGGAAGAAATGGGCAAACTGGAGATCTGAAGGGGAAGGTCAGCAGCTCCAACCTCCTTCCTTAGTGTTAATAAAGCATCTCTAATGGATTCAACTTGCCCCAGCTCTAGGCTACCAAGCAGGAAAGCCCTCAAGTCTGAAGAGAAGCTTCTCACTGGAAAGAGCAGTTTGGTCTCAGGGTTGTTTCCCTCCAGGACCTGAATTCTCATGTGAGGTGGTTCAAACTGTGGCTGAGGCCGGGGACCCGTCTCTCCTAGCCACTCTGTCACCATTGGTAGCCTTGAGGAAGTGACCAAGTTCATGTAAACTGGAAGAGCTGTGTACTGAGGAGCCACAATATGGAAGTCTGTCCCATGTCATACGTTCATCTCCCTGCTCCCTTCAAAGAAACCACTACCTGGTGTGTCTCCATCATCAAAGCAGAGGCTCTGAGTGGAGGGCTGGACCCCCTCTCTATTTGGGGAGGGGGATTACTTACCAGCACTCTTACAATCATCTTTACTTGTATTCCTAAACCCTTCTCTACGTGCAGTACAGAATGTCCATCACACTGGAGTGCCCCCCCTTTTTTTCAGGAACCTTAGCTCTAGCCACAGAGAATGTGGCACTCCAGTGCACCAGAGTTTCTAGGAGGGAACAGGACACGTAGTAGATTGAATAACCTCCTGGAGCTTTTGGCTTATAAAGAAACAACCCCGCAGTGATAGAAATCATTCTTGAAATAGGTGAGGCTTTCAGTTATTTGAATAGAAAGAGAATACTCTTATTTTGCACTCGGATGGCCACAGCAAGATGCATCCGTCATAATGTAAATCCCAGAGATGTGAAAACAGACCATGACAAGTATCCCAGGGTTCAAATGAAAAGAAATAATTGGAGCACAGATTATCGAACTTCATGTCCTTGGGGGTGGGGACTTGAGTGAGGGGTAAGAATGGATCCTTCCTTCCTAAGATGTTGAATCCTTTGAATTCAGGCAGTTGTGCAGACAGTTCTGTTCTCTAAGGGATGTGTATTTTTATCCATTATCCTTCACCTCAGACTAATCAGTGGACTTCCCCACCCCACCCCCTTGGTGGGCCAAAAGGAATGAAACAGTTTTCCATGGTAATTAGTCAAAAGAATGAGTACTGGTTGGTTACCTCCAATACACTCATCGCATTCATGGAGATCGAAGTAGCTAAACAGACCTCAAAGATTCATTCAAGCCTTAATCCCAACTGAGATGCTCAACCCACTTCTCTTTCTGAAAGGATATCTAATAATAGTAAGAACTGGTGGTTATTTAACACTATGTGCCAAGCACAGTGTTATAGGCTTTTCATTGACTATCTCACTGAGTATATGTTAGACTCTATTTTGTAGGTTTCAAAAATAAGGCTCCTAATGGATTGTTGCCAATATTTTTAAAAAGTGAACATAAAATTTGTCTCTTGAATGATAGAAAGGCCTTTATATATGCAACAGGTCGCTATTTCAGACTAATTTTTTGGCTAAGGGCCCAAGATAATAGGTTCCAAACACTCCTCCATTTTGAAGGGAGACTCCAGACTACTCATGTGGGACTTGCAAAGAAGTGGCCCTACAACTGGCTATAAAAGTATTGAAGTGGCCAGAAACCTGGAGATTAAACGGAGGATTCTTTGAGAGTATGTAAGTATCCACGGCTCCCTCATGTTCCTCACAAGGAGGTACTGAGAATGACTTTTTGTTATTTTAGGACTACAGAGGGACATCCAGGGGAGACTGAGGTTTGGGGTGCATAATGGACCATGGTCTGATTCACATCTGATGAACACTAAAGGCAATGGGCTCACCCAAGTAGCACCCTGATGGTAGGATAAGGGCTGTGGTGTAAGAACTGGGACTATATTCCAAGGACAGAAGGTCCTAGGGAGGGAGAGCCCAGGAGCTGTTATCTTAGATTCTGCCTAAGAAGCCTGCATGAATTGCAGAGACCTTAGCAAAAAGATGCTGAAGGCCTACCACCACCACCCCCACACCCCCAGGGTCACAGGCTGAGGAATCCTACATGGCCAGCTGGCAAGTACAGTGCTCATATCTACAAAGGCCAGGGCAGAGATCCCTGGTGATTGGGGGAAGGTGGGGTGTGGAGGTAGCTCTCTGAAGAATCCATAAAAATACCCACAACAGAGCCAGCTTCACATACCATTCAAAGCTGGAGAAAACTAGCATGGGTGCCAATCAAGTCAAATTTTTCCTGACCCCCTCCCATTCTCCTGCCCTGGATGGGTCAGAAGCTGCAGTTGACTTATGGGCAGGAGGAGTTTGAAAGTGGAGAGAAGACATGGACATACCCCCGTTCCACAGCATGCTTGCTGCCTGCTGTAAGCCCCAGCTGGGGGCAGGGGGGCCTTCAACCTTAACATGTGAAGGGTTTTGTCTGTTGCCTTAAGTACAGTGAACCAGTGGTAGGAAATTACAGACACTGTTCTTGATAGAAATGTTGGAAGATTTCGGTTACCTAAGCATGATCAGATAAATTATGTATCCTGTCCTAGATTTTATCCAGGGGCCACGAAAGAGAACTCACAGAGCAGGTTTGCAGGGGCAGGATTAATAATTCTAAAAGTTGGTTCGTTAGAGTGAATAAGTCCCCTTTTTCACCCACCGTAATACGTATTTACAGCTAAAGCCTCTAATGATTTCTTTCAGGTTGCAAACAGGAGACGCGCTGAGGCCTCCTTAGGTGACAGAGACTTGTTGTAACCATACACATATAATTTAGGAAGCCTATGGAACCATCTGAACAGGCATACAGTCCTTTAGATCTCCAGCATTAGAGTCCAGAACAGACTCAAGGAATCGAACCTGTGACTTCCTAGGTGGCTTAGTGGTTGAGCGTCTGCCTTTGGCTCAGGGCGTGATCCCCAGGTCCTGGGATCGAGTTCCACATTGGGTTCCCTGCAAGGAGCCTGCTTATCCCTCTACCTGTGTCTCTGCCTCTGTGTGTTTCATGAATAAAGTCTTAAAAAAAAAAAAAAAAAAAAAGAAACCGTGACTTCCAATTGCTTGAGGCACAAAGGTAGCTCCAGTTGCCCCAGGCCTCTGAGCTCAGTCTTACATGGAACTCCTCTCTTCTCGGTGGGCATCTTACATCTGATAGGCTCAGCTTGTCACCACTCAACATGGAGCACTCCGTTGGGCAGAGTTTCACACCAGCCACTTGACTCAACTTCCCCTTCCTCAAGAACTAATGCCTGATCCAACCATTTGGGACTAGAGAATTCTGTGGAACTGAAATGGCAGATAAATGAAGATAGAACTGCCTGTACTCCTCATGAGAGGAGGTCTGCAGGTGCATTGGGTTTCAGGGGCTGCTGGAGTTCTCCACCAAGCACCTTCTCTCCTTCCCCAAATTTCCACAAAGAATAGCTGGATGGCGAACCAGTTATTCTTCTGGACACATTGCTACTTTTTTTTTTTAATGCTCTTTTGTCAGCATTTCTGAGCACAAACTTTGTCAAATACTTATTGAGCACCGACTGTGTACAAGTTATTATTATCCTAGAATTTTTTTGAGACTGTTTTTTTATCCCCCCTCCCCCTTTTTTATAAGGTCCTGCAATCGAAATTGTAAAAGATGCCTTCAATTTTCCTGGTCATATAACTCCAAAAAGGTTTTGCTTTGTGCATTCAGGCCTCAAATGTGATGCTCTCTCTTCCCTGCAACATTTCTTGGATTTTTTTTTTTTGCTTTGGAATTCTTTATAAGCCTTCATCTTTGACTTGCCAAGTTTTTTTTTTTTTTTTTTAATAGAAGGGCTAGAATTTTGTTACAATTCTCATTAGTCATCCTTAGACCTCAATCTTGTATTTTATTGTTTGATAGTCAAATCTTTTTGAATTACTAAGATATCTCCTTTAGTTTTAGTTCCTCCCATTTACTCTGATATCTAGAGATTCTGAACTTGACATCTTTAGATTCAGAACAGTTAGGAGCCTTCAGATGTCAAATTGAGGGCAGCCCGGGTGGCTCAGTGGTTTAGCACCTGCGTTTGGCCCAGGGTGTGATCCTGGAGACCCCGGATTGAGTCCCACATCGGGCTCCCTGCATGGAGCCTGCTTCTCCCTCTGCCTGTGTCTCTGCTTCTCTGTGTGTCTTTCATGAATGAATAAATTCTTTAAAAAAAAAGAATGTCAAATTGAAAAGATCCTTCAAATCCTTCCCAGATAATAATTTACGAAATTCTGATTTGAGACTATTCCTAGTGAACTATCTTTTTTTACATGTAAGTAAATTACATGTAAGGAATTGGAAAAGATATCCATTCTTTTCAACAAATATTTATAGAGGGCCTTGCATGCGTCAGGCACTCTTATTATATCCCAAGATTCAGTGATATGCCTCTATTATTCCCTTTCTCAAAGGCTTTCAGTGATGAGCCATTATCTTAAAAATTATCCATCCCACTGTACATTCAAGACCAAGAAATCTGGCTATAAAAATCTTTTCTAGATTGTTTTTCAGCTTTGAAATACGATTATCATATAACATTATGTAAGTTAAAGATGCACAACATGATAATTTGATACACTTACGTATTGTGACATGATTACCACAGTAGGGTTAGTTAATACCTCCACCACCTCCCATAATTACCATTTCTTTTTTTGTGGTGAGAACATTTAAGATCTACCGACTTAGCAATTTTCAATTATATAATACAGTTTTGTTAACCATAGGTACCATGCTGTGTGTTAAATCCCCAGAACTTACAAGTGGAAATTTGCAACCTTTGACTGACATCTTCCCATTCCCCCCACCACCCAGCCCTTGGCAATCCCCATTCTACAGTTCGTGGGAGCTTGTTTCTTTTAGACTTCACATATAAGCGATATTATACGGTATTTGTTGTATTAATCTCTAACTTACTTTACTTAGCACAATGCCCTCAAGGGCCAATCATGTTGTTGCAAACGGCAGGATTTCCTACTTTCTCACGGCTGAATATTTTACACACACACAATCTGTTTCCTTATCCAATCATCTGTTGATGAACACTTAGGTTGTTTCCACATCTTCGCCATTATGAATAATGTTGCAATGACCATGGGAGTCCAGATATCTCTTTGAGATCTTCTTTTCATTTCCTTAGGATATATATCCAGAAGTGGGATTGTTTGATCATATGGTACTTCTATTTCCAATTTTTGAGGAAACTCCATGCTATTTTCCATGGTAGTTGTACCAACTTGTATTCCCACGAATAGTACATGAGAGTTCCCTTTTCTCCATATCCTTGCCAACCCTTGTTATCTCTCATCTTTTTGATAAAAGCCATTCTAACAGGCATGAGATGATACGATGATTTTGGTTTGCATTTTCCTGATCATTAGGGATGTTGAGCATTTTTCAGGTACCTGTTAGCCACTCGTATGTCTTCTTCAGAAAAATGCCCATTCAGTTCCTCTGCCTTAAGATTTTCCAGTCAAATTGCTTGGTTTTGTTTTTACTACCGAGTTACATGAATTCTTTATGGATTTTGAATATTAACTCATCAGATATGGTTTGCAAATATTGTCTCCCATTCTCCCCATTTCCCTTTCATTTTGTTGTTTCTTTAGTTGTTCAGAAGCCCTTTAGTTTGTTGTAGTCCCACTTGTATTTGCTTTTGTTGCTTGTGATTTTGGTGTCATATCAAAAATCCTGTTGCCAAGAACAGTGCCAAAAAGCTTTTCCTTCTTGTTTTCTCTCATGAGTTTTAAGGATTCAGGCCTGATGTTTAAATCTTTAATCTACTTTAGTTTTTCTGAGTGGTATAAGATAGGGGTCCAATTTCATTCTTCTGTATGGGTTATCCAGATTTCCCAACACCACTTGTTAGAAAGACGATCCTCTCCTTGTGAGGATTCTTGGTTTCTTTGTAAAATATTAATTGACTCTGTAGGGGAGGGTTTATTTCTGGGCTCTCCATTCTGTTTCTTTATGACTACTTTTATGCCCGTACCTTGCTGTTTTGAGGATTTACAACTTTGTAATATATTTTGAAATTGGGAGGTGTGATGACTCCAGCTTTGTTCTTCTTAAGATTGCTTTGGCTATTTAAGGTATTCTGTGTAGTTCAAAACAAGTTTTAGGAACTTTTTCTCTATTTCTGTGAAAAATACCATTAGAACTTTGATAGGGATTGCATTGAATCCATAAATAGATTTGGGTGGTACAGACATGTTAATTTCTCCAATCCATGAACATGGAAATCTTTCCCTCTGGGTCTTCTCTATTTCACTTGTTAATGGCTGTCAATGCCTTAGAGTTTTCAAGGTATTTCTTTTTCAGATATTTCATTGCTAGTGTATAGAAATACAACTGATTCCTGTATATTGATTTTGTCCCCTGCATCTTCACTAAATTTATTAGGATTAGTTCTACCAGTTTTTTGGTGGAGTGTTTAGGATTGCCTATATGTAAAATGGTATCTTCTGCAAACAGAGACAATTTTACGTTTTTCCAATTTGGATGCCTTTTGTATCTTTTTCTTGCCTAATTGCTTCAGACAGGACTTCCTGTACTCTGTTGAATAGGAATGGTAAGAGTGGTCACCCTTTTCTTATTCCTGATCTTTAAGGAAAAGCTTTCAACCTTTCACTTTTGAGTATGAAATTAGCTCTGGGCTTGTCACAGAGTCCTTTATTAAAGTTGTTCCTTTCTCTACCCAATTGGTTGAGAGCTTTTATCATGAAAGTATTGCATTTTATCAAATTTTCTGTACCTATTGACATAGGACTTTTATCTTTCATTCTGTTAATGTGGTATATTACATTTATTGACTTGCATATTTTACCATTCTTACATCACAGGGGTAAAACCCACCTGATCATGGTATATGCTTTTAATGTGCTGAATTTAGTTTGCTAATATATTTGAGAATTTCTGCATGTATGCTTATCGGAGATATTGGCCTGTACTCTTCTTGTGGCGTTCTTATCTGGCTTTGGTATCAGTGTCATGCTGGATGCTGGCCTTATGGTTTGAGAGGTTTCCTCCTCTTCAATTTTTTTGGAAGAGTTTGAGAACAACTGGCATTAGTTCTTTAAATGTCTTATAGAATTTACCAGGGAAATCATCTGGTCCTGCTGTTTTCTTTGTTGGGAGGTTTTGGATTACTGTTTCAATGTCCTCTCACTACCGATTTTTTCATGATGACCTGAGCTAAAGGTAGGCACTTAACCGACTGAACCATCCTGGTGTCCCTCTCCCCTTTTTAATGTAACTATTTAATTGCTATAAACTTCCCTCTTAGAACTGCTTTTGCCACATCCCCGAAGTTTGGGTATGCTTGTTTCCATTTTCATTTGTTTCAAGGTATTTTTCTCTTTTGATTTCTTCTTTGACCCATTCAGGAGTGTGTTGTTTAAATTCCACGTTAACTGTAAATTTTCCAGTTTTATTCCTGTTATTGACTTTTGTTTTCAAACCACTGTAGTCAAAACAGATGCTGGGTATGATTTCAATCTTAAATTTGTTAAGACTTACAGGATTCATCCTGAAGAATGTTTTGTGTGTGCTTGAGAAGAATGTGTATTCTGCTTCAGTTGGATGGAATGTTCCATATAGGTCTGTTCAGTCCATTTGGTCTATAGTCAAGTTCAACTTTTTAGTGATTTTCTGTCTGATATATCCACTTTTGTTGAATATATTTAGGTGTCCTAATTTAGGGCTTATATGTATTTATCATTGTTATATCCTCTTGATGAATTGACTTCTATCATTATGTAAGAACCTAACCTTTTGTTAAATTTTGAATTAATCTCCAATTTGCCTAGTATAAGTACAGCTACTCCTGCTCTTTTGGTTTCTACTTGCAAGGAATATCTTTTTCCAACCCTTCACCTTTGAGCCTATTTGTAAAGTTGAAATGAGTCTCTCGTAGGCAGCATATAGTTGGGTCTTATTTTCTATCCATTTATCCCTTCTGTGCCTTTTGACAGGAGATTTTGGTTTACTTACATTTAGACCAATTATTGATAGGTCAGAACTTAGTAATGACATCTTATTGTTTTCTGGCTGTAATTCCTTTGTTCCTTTTCTCTTTCTGCCTTTCTTCATGAATTGATGGTTTTCTGTAGTGTGCTTTGATTCCCTTCTATTTATCTTTTGTGTATCTACTGTAGCAACAGGCACTTGTAGCAACTCTATCAAAGCTCTGCCTAGATCCTTTTGCATCCTTTTATGGATCCTGCCCAGATCTTTTTGCATCCTTTTATGGGTCCTGTGTACCTCTTGTTGGGCTTGTGTGTGTCCTTACTTCCAAATGGCATGCAACTCACTTTGAGCCCTTGGATACTAGAGCTGTTTACCCACACACAAACTAAGTGCCTAGGAGTTGATGTCTCCTTGGGTGGCCAAAGAGTGACTGGTATGGGTTTATGAAAGACCAACTTTTTAGCCACCAATTGGGATAAACTCTGAGGCATAATTTACATCCCTGAGCTGCCCTCCTGAAGGGCCAGGTAGTAGCTGGGGCTTTCCTTGAAATTGTGTTTTTACTTAGACTCTTCCCCCTTCCTGTGGTGTTTCTCTTACCACCATACCTAGCCTTCTCATGGGAGCATTTGCTTAGTACATCACTTGCACATGAATCCTCATCTGCTTCTGGGGAACCTGAACTGAGACTCTGCTGTGTGAAAGTAAATAGGAAACATAATTTAATCATTGCTCACAAAGGCCAAAAGCAAGTGGAAAGTCTTATATATGGACAGTTTGCTTTCCTGGGAGGCTCTTTTTGATTTTTTTTTTTTTTAAGATTTATTTATTCATGACACACACATGGAGAGGCAGACACACAGGCAGAGGGAGAAGCAGGGCCCATGTAGGGAGCCCAGTGTGGGACTCGATCCTGGGACCCCAGAATCATGCCCTGAGCCAAAGGCAGACACTCAGCCACCCAGGGGTCCTGGCTCTTTTTGACTTGTAATCAGAAGTATCCAGAGTTCAAAATGCATAGTTTATATAACTGTACATATGAGGACTAAGGCCTTTGTAAATCTGACATTAATCCAGCATCACATTTGTCTCAGCTCCTGGCTTACTGACTACCCAAATCCTCAGAATCATTTGAAAATGCCTGTCACCATGGAGTGCCTATCACTGGTTTAACACTTGATTCTACTTTCCCAATGTAGCCAAAGGCAGTATTTGAGGAACAAAATGGATGTGGAAGACAATTACACAATTGCTGTTGTACTTGCTTCCTTCTCCTATATTGTGAGGACTCTGAGGGGGAAAATGTGCGTGTTTTGTCCATGGTTGTATTCTGGAGCCTGGCACAATGTCTGGCACTAAGTAGGTGCTCAGTAAGCATGTACCACTACCCGTGGGAGCTCTGTGAGGATGAAGCTAGGTCTCTAGAGGCAGGTCATGCTACGTTCAGGACTAAATATAGGTTAAAAGATTTTGGAGTTTAGGCTGTCCCTGCTTTCAGCATAGTGGTCACGTACCAGAGAAACTGGCTGTTCCGGTTCACTGTTACATTGTTTTTACCCGTTCTTCCAGCTAAGTGTTGGTAAGAATCCACATGGAGAAACTGAGGGAGGCACATTTTGCCCAGACCTATGGAGTCCTGGGGGAGGCTCATTGAGTTAGCCTTAGAGTCTCTGAGCTTAAAGAAATTTGGTAGGATCTGAATTCACTGAAGACTTTGAATGGTAAGCTAGTCTGGCAGTCTTATTTTAATAGAGATTAGTCACTGGTCCAGGAGGAGAGGAGAGAGTTCTAGAAGGTTGTTTTTGCCTTTGATTCATCTTTGTACTCCAAGTGCCTGTAAATAAATTGTGTCGAATGTCATTTGAGTTAGATCCTATGAGAGCTAGACTGTCTTCTTGCCCTCCTCATGTCCATGTCTGTGATTCAGCCACTTTATGGTGGGATAGACCAGCAGGACCTGTTTCTTTCTCCGGGACCCAAGGAGGATTCACAGAACGTTGATGGGGGTTGTCAAAAATAACAATTTCCTTCAGGGTTAAGCATTTGGAAGACGATGCCAAGAACAAGAGAAGAAAACTAGAGCTGTTTTCATTTATTTGTCAGGCTAAATATCTGTGAAAGGTTAGTGAAAACTATTATTTTCAATATTCTCCCCCCTTGCTCTATCTCAGACCTTGAAAGTTTAAGCAATCCTTGGCTGCCACAGGGTAATTAGAAGCAGTCTGCTTCCTCTCCTGCTCAGTTTCTCAGATATTGGAAGAGTGGAATGTTGGCTGAGGGGGAGATTGAGCAATATTTTATATTTTAATTTCTTGCTAAAGAACTGATACATTGTTGAGCAGGTTCTAGAAGCAAATTCTGTTCTCTGACAGCTCTTCCAAATGCCTTAAATGGCGCCACGGTACTTAAATAATTTTGTGCTTTTTAGAACTGCTGCCCACATTAAACTTCCTAACTTCCTTAGCATGCTTATCATTTGCCCAGTAACATATAGACTAAGGCCCATATTCCTAAGTCGAATTTTGGAGACAAATCTGCTTTTAGGTTAAGTTTTAGTTTTTTTAGTCTGTTTAGATTTGGCACCAAAACCACAAAAAAATTTACATGAGCCAATGCTCTAAAAACACTGCCATAAGCTTGTCACTAGAAGCTGCTTTTGGCTCTAAATTGCCAAGGGGAAAGAAGCCAAACATAGGTTTCCTGTTGAGGTCCTTGAGCAATATTAGTTTCTGCCAAATGCACATTTTTGGAATTAACTTTTTTTTTTTTAAGTCATCAGCTAGAGAAAGTTGGGTGTGAGTATTTTAAAACTAAAAATAAAGTTATAAAGGAGGTTGTCAGTTACAAGTCAGCTCTTGATCTAATAACTCTTTATTGAGCACGTATTATCTGCTAGGAACTACATGCCAGTTTAAGACAAACTTAACTTTGAGATAAATTTGAGTTTATGGTTGTTTTCCAAATGGTAAATATTATAGAAGCATAAACAAATGTGAGATTTCAAGATAATTTCCTTATGTTTTTATTCTGATAGTTTTCAAGTTGACTAGTTCTCTTAAGACAAAAAAAAGTTGATAAAGACTTATGTAAAGCCAAGCCTTTCATTAATATCTATATTCTTAAGTTTCTTCCTCAGTAGTCTCTGAAGTAGACAAAAGATTAAGAATGCAAGATGACCTGATAACATACCAATCTCTGCAGCATACACACATTCTGCAGGAAGTTTAACCCACTAGGATGCTGAAGGGATAAGAATAAAAATTCTGTAAAGCAGTGGGATAGGCTCCTGGGTGGAGGCCATCTAAGAACTCTATCAGTATCTCCTTTTATATTCTCAAAGGTATGCCCATCACACCAACAGGCATTGCATTGTTGGATAAAGATGTTAATGTCCTTATAAAAATGCATATTGATTCTCATTCCCCCTAGGTTGTGGTTCAAAGTCTGTGGTGATAAGTATCCTTTTTAAAAAAATATTAAATATCACAAATACGCGTGGATGTCATCTCATTTGGGATCCTGAGTTAACCCAATCTTTCGTTTTTCAGCTAATTTTTTAGAAGCACAAGTCATTGAAACTAGGAGTGAAGTAAAAAAACTTCATAAAAACTCCGAAGTATGTTGTTTGTCCAATATTGAGTAGCCCTGTATTAAAGTATTGTGTTTGGTGCTGGATTTAATATAAGTGACTAGGACACCAAGTCTGCCTTCTAGAAGCTTGCAGTCCAGTAGGGGTTGACAAAGACAAGTATGATACAAGGCACGGAATAAGTCGGTACAGGGGAGAGAGCATTCTCTCTGCCTGGGGTAAGTGGAAGGAAGGTTAGTTGATACACAGGAGGCGACTTGTGAATTTGAGCAGATTCTGGGAAGTGGAGTAAATGTTAGAGTAGGTGAGGGGCACCTGGGTGGCTCAGTCAGTTAAGAAAGAGCAGGTGAGAAAGGTAGGTAAAGAGGAAAATTAAGAAGCTATAATGGAAAATAAAGACGTGTGCTTATATAAAACTTGTGTCATAAAAGTAGTAATAACAGAATGGGTAACTTCTGTAACTATGATATTTTAATGCAAATGATGTAAAAATAGCTTCAGTAGTATTTTAAACAAAGACTTGTTTTTAAGATTTATTCATGAGAGAGAGGGAGAGACACACCCCCACACACACACACGCAGAGGGAGAAGCAGGCTCCCTGCGGGACTCGATCCCAGGACTCCAGGATCATGCCCTGAGCCCAAGGCAGACAGACACTCCACGACTGAGCCACCCAGGCGTCCCTACAAAGACTTTTTTTTAATTGACTATGAAAAGAATCTTTAGAGAACAACCAGGTAACACCCGTTAAAAATATCTGTACGTTTTGACACATAATCTTTACTCCCTGAAATCTAGCCATGAAAAATTTAAAGGACATAGGATTATGCCTACAGTATCTATTACAGTATTGTTCTTGGTGGCAAAAAATCTGGAAACAATGCGAACATCCACCCGCAGGGGAACAGTCAAGTAAATCATGGCACTGCTTATACCGTGGAATATTAGAAAGCTATTAAGAAGATTGAATTGCAGCCGTACAGCTTGGCTGAAAGGCCTTTCCACCAGAAAATTCTGGGTGAGGTAAGCGTGATGCAGAAAAATACATGTGATATGATCCCATCTTCAAAAGAAAATGACGTGAACCTGTATAAAATGCATGTGTATAAACGTGTATATGTAGACATTTATTTGAAAAGGGTCATATGAGCATTGATAAAACTATGAAAGGATACAGAGATGAAGCAGCATGGTTTCTTTCAGCAGGTGGCTCAGGTGAGAAGAGGGAAGAAGGGAGAGGAAAGCTAAGCCAAGAAAAAAAAGGGAGGGGGAATATAGTAAAAACATTTACGCATACACGTATGTGGATGTACAATAGATGTAGGTCTACCCAGCGTATTTATATATTTTGTATAAATTATGACAAGTCCTAGGTCACTGTCTTATGACATCTACAGAGAGACACAGAATATTTAAGAAAGAAGTAGTACACACTGAGGGGTACCCCCAGGCACATCGGGGACCTTGTGTGAAGCCACCAGCATACTGGGGGGATTACAAAGAGTTGCAACATAGGCTGCAGTTGAGACTCCTCTTTTATTCCTTTGGCACCTAATGCTTCCTCTATCACATATCACATTAAATGTCGGTGGGGTGGGTGATTTTTCCTTTCAAGCTGCTGGAGGTCTCTTAAGAAATTTAGGGCCCGTCTCCCGGCATGGTTTACTAGAGGAAGAAGGGCTTCCTTTCCACAGGGAGATGTTCATCTCCAGGTGTAGACTGTCTGGTTTATCATATCCGGTGATGTCACAAGCAAAAGAACCAGGCTGCCCAGGCCCGACCCTCTGCAAGCCTGCACCACGTTGCTGGACCTCTCGGATCTCCATCCCACTGCAAAGGCGAGCACGTACTTTGTGGCCTGGAGGAAGGGCACCTACGCAGCCCCAGAAATCCTCATCAAGAGCCAGTGACAACACCCTGTTCTGTCCCCCTGCTTCCCATAAGCTTCCTAAGTCTTTTTGCTTGGTTTGTCTTGAGTCACGGGAATACCTTTCATGGGTGTAGAAATACCTGTTAATTCTATTTTTTCCCTGAATGTCACAGTGCTAATTGAACACAAAAATTTAAGTGTGGACTAAGCACTGTCAGCCTGGAAGGTGGGCTGAGGGGCCCTCCGAGCCACGTCCAGATGACAGCCTAAGAGAGATGGTCTCGGGGAGGCGAAGCCGGAGAAGAGGATGAGGTCGGAAGGAAAGACTTGGACAAGGGTATAAAGACAACCCAGAAGCCACTGCAAGAACTGAGGATGACCCTTCCCACGAAGGCTGCTCTGCTGTTAATGAAAAATGAACAGCCTATTAGTGGAGCTTTCAGCCTGGCGGCAGGAGGCCCTAGTGTGGTGTTGGAACAGGGCCCCTGGGGCACGCTGGACATGCTTTCAGGCCTGCTGTTCTGGGAGGAGGTTACTTCACTGCCCCCCAGTGTCTTCATTTGTATGATGATGGAGGTGGTGGTAGTGGTATCCCTAACAGCAAGCTATGATGAGATAAAGTGAACAAACAAGCACATAGTAGGTGCTATATAAATGTTGGCTTTTTTTTTTTTTTAAGATTTTATTTATTTATTCATGAGAGAGGGAGAGGCAGGCAGAGACACAGGCAGAGGGAGAAGCAGAAGCAGGCTCCATGCAGGGAGCCCGACGTGGGACACGATCCTGGGTCTCCAAGATCATACCCTGGGCTGAAGGCAGACCCTACTGTTACTTAAGATTTTTAAAATTTATTCACGAGGGACGCAGAGAGAAGAAGCAGAGACACAAGCAGAGGGAGAAGCAGGCTCCCTACGCGGAGCCCAATGCAGGACTCGATCCCAGGACCCTGGGTCACTCCCTGAGCCGAAGGAAGACGCTCAACCGCTGAGCCACCCAAACAGCCCAATATTAGCCATTATTACTCCCTCTCTTTTAGGAGAGAAGCATACACGCTAGGATCCCTGAATCCATTTCCCTGAAGGTAGATATAATATTTAAATTTTTGGAACAAGAGGAGAGAGGAAAAAGAAAACACACAATGTTTGTAAAATGCCTATAAGATGACCCTTCTTGTTCAGAAAGTTTGGTTTTTTTGTTATATAGTGTTTTATTAGAGAATAGGGTCTCAAATGAGGAAAGGAAATGGGTATCGCCCCTGTCTTAGAAGGGGAAAGGGGGTGCTGGGCTGGCCCCAGGCTCGCTCTATGGCTTCTGACCCAGGCCAGGCCGTGAAAGGGCTCAGAAAAATCACCCCTCTGGGCGCAGCTCTGACCTGTGGGCAAAATTCTTTTTGTCCTTCTCTTTGTCCAAGTGAACTGAATCCATTCAGAAGTCCTGGAGTGCGCACACTTCAGAGTGGTGTCCCCTTGGCACAGAGCACGGGGAACGTCTGAATGTTGCTTAGCTCAGTCTTGGGTAGGAAATGATGGACAAAAAAGCCCCTCTGCTTGGGCTCCGAAACTCCCACCTGCCGCCCCATGAGCCTTCTTGCTCTCATTGTGAATAAAGCAATCGAGGTGAGGCCTAGGTTGAAGCAGGGGGGCAAGTTCTAAATTTTGGCAAACCTAACACACAGGCCAACTCTGATAGGTTAGGACCGAATGTTAACTCTCTGGAATTAATTAGGTGGGGAGTGTAAGATTCCTTTAAAATATTTACTCTTTCATCCAGCAATTTTTTTTTTTTTTAAGCAATTGTAAGAGTGGATCATGAAGAGTAGATGTGCACATTCTCAAGGATGTTCACTGCGGTATTGTTTTAATCAGAAAAACTTGGAAATGACTTATACACCCAAAAACCAGTTTTAAATAAATTCGGATGAACAAGGGGTAGTGGAAAGGGAGGTGGGGGGGGGGTAACTGGGTGACAGGCACTGAGGAGGGCACTTGGCGGGATGAGCACTGGGTGTAATGCTATATGTTGGCAAATTGAACTCCAATAAAAATAATAAGTGAATAAGGATGCACGTGTTCTATGTGTTCTTACACAGTGAGAAAAAAAAAAAAATCAAGATGCAGAAGAATGTTTACTGATACAGGAAAACGTCCACAACGTCCTGGCAAGCACGTCCCGCAGAAGGCCTCAGCGAGAGCTGGAGGCAGCAAGGCTACTGAGCCCCTCCTGGACCCACGCCTTTTAGCCTCTGGAGGGGAGCCCTCGATGCTCAAGAGCTTTAGTCGTAGTGGCGTGGACAGAAAAGGGACAGCTCTGCTCCTGGACTGGGTACGCTCAAATTTCAGGTATTCTCTCCCAGGATGGACAGGATGTAAACCTCCCCCACCCCACATAGACTGCCCTGGATCCACATGTCCAGGCGGGAAGCAGAATTTTCCAGCACGGCAGGCCAGAGGTCAACCATGCCCCCTGCCCTGCACACCTTTGCCCTTACTCCTGCCCACGTAAGTAACGCCTATGGGATGAGACACACATACACACACGTATGTATAACATACCAATGGTGCTTATCTCCAGGTGGTGGGATTGCAAGCAATTTTTATATTCTTCTTTAAGCATTTGTTCTATCTCCTATTTCACACAAGCATACGTTACTTTTGTGATAGGGACAGAGGAATAACCCATTAAGTTTACATCTATGCCTTTGGCAGATCTTCAAGCAAGATCATTTCCCCCTAAGAGAAGACAGGGTCCTGATTTTGCTGCCAACCTGCAGCGTGGCCTTGGCCAAGTCACTCACTTCACCTTCCAAGCCACAATTGCCTTGTTTTTGTAAGATGAACTAGTTGAAATAAATAATTCATAGGGTTCTATCTATGGGGGTCTTGATTCAACACGGTTTTTTTTGTTTTGTTTTGTTTTTTTAAAGAGTGAAGGACATTGGGGTGGTCACAGAAGACCTTGAGAAGGTCAGAAGCGCCCAGGTGTGTAGGCAGAAAATCAAATCAAACTAAAAGCTGGTTGCAGCATCTGAAATTCCTGTTATTTTTTTCTTTAGAGGACACATTACATTTCTAGGAAAAATCTGGTCTCTCATCTGTGAGATGGGAGTGACTTCTAAGTACTACTTTTCAATCAAGCAGGCACCTGGGACTATTCACTCAGAAGCCCCCCAACAGGTGGTAATGAAGCTGAAGGAGGTTTTAAATTCCCCTGAGATTTGCTGCAATAGGATTCACTTGTCTATGGGGTGAGCATCATGAAGCACATACTAAGTACACGTCCTGAGGTGCGAAGGGACTGAGTCAGCTATAAACAGGACATCTCCACAGAGAGCTCTCTCAAGTATTTGGCTGCCAATACAATGTGTTTATATTAGCAAAAAACAATTTTTAAGGGCTTTACAGAAACATTTAATCAGAAAAACATCTTGTACCAGGTAAAAAAATTACCAGCCTGAAATGGCAATGGGGAATCTGAGGACCTCTTGTCCATTTTTTATAGGTATTTTTTAAATGACATTTAAAAAAAAATTTTTAGTATTTCTAAATATACTTCACACTATTATGATATTCACTAAAAAATTAAAAGTCATTCCCTATCCCACTGCCTCATTTATTTTTCTGCATTACTTTCCAGGCCCTTTCTGCATGTATATGTAATTTTTATGTAGGTAGTTGTGTTCCATAACTGACATAGGTTTGAGGGTCCTGCACATTAAATCTGGGACTTTCCCCCTGGTGTTACCTCATAGTTTGCATATAAGTGACCATTTGTAATGACTCTACTGTTGCACCACGTAGATAAATATATATATATATATATTTTTTTTTTTTAGATGCTTTGTTTTCCCAGGACCGCCTAATACTTGGTAGCTACCTTTGAGATTTATAGGCTCTGGGAAAAACCTGAAACCTTCATTGGCTGCTAAAATTTACTCCACAGTGATTTGATCCTTTGTGCAAAGCCTTCCTTGCCTTTTCTGTAGGACTATGATAGTTTGGAGAAAGTCCTAGCTGTAATCCCTAACATCTATAGTGCTAATTGGTTTTTATCAGTTTATGTTGCCCCTCCGGACAAAAAGGCTAGAAAAGAGGAGAATGCTGCAGGAAAGAGAAGTACCAAGGACACTTGGCCTGCTTTAAGGTGTTCCCTACTGTTCCTTCTAAACACCATTCCCTTAGGACTTTAGGGGCACCCAGTATCATCGTCTACATTTTCAGATGGAGAAGTGGACATCACTGATGGTAAGTGACTGGCCAAAGGCCAAAATGCCAGCCTGTGGAGGAATCTGCCTGAAAATTCCCATCTGTTGGCTCATTGCACTGAAATGATGTCTCTCATGAGGGCATTTACAGCCATTCATCCAATGGCACCTCGACTCCCACAGTGGGGTGACTTCCATAAAGGACACCAAGGAAACTTCCAAGGGGTCAGGCCACCAGTAGTTTCTAGAACAGTACTTTGCTCTCAATCACACCCACCTCCCCTGGTAAACCAGAAAACCAGGCTACTCCAAAAGTGAGAAGGCATCTGTCCCCTTCCTTTCAGGGGCAGACCTATTCTTCCCCCCCTTATACTCACACCCCCAAGCCTGGCCATTGAGAAGAATGGAATAGTTTGGGACCTTTATGGGACCTCTTACAAAAGGGAAGTGTGCTTAGCAAGGTAGGGTACTATAGTGTGAGACACACAGGATCCGGGATTGGCCCAGTGGGCTTTACTCCCAGGGCTGGAGCTAGGCTAAGTGGTGCCTTGGGTCAGATGAGGAAAGCATGCCTCCTCTTGGTGGGTGTTGCCCTGCCAGTTCATGGCTTGGCAAGCAGATCACAGGCTGGATTTCAGCTTCTATTTATCCCCTTGGCTGGGTACCTTGGTGTGCAGTGACGGACACAACTACATGTGGGTAGCACATGCAGCCTTTACTGTTGGATGATTTGAGCAAGTTGCTTAGCCTTTCTGAGTCTTGGTTTCCCCATCTATAAAGCAGGCAAAATATCACCTTCCTCAAAGTTCCCTAGCTTAAATGAGATACAGCTTGTAAACCACCTCACATGGGACCCGTCTCCTAGTGCACAGGCATTCAATAAAATGGTAGCTCTTCTTAAGGGTTGGAGTTGTGACATGGCTTTATAAGACATGAAAGCCTACCTTTTACCACGCTCTCTTGAGAAGCCTGATTTGCCTAGCAATGTATTTTGTAAATGGAGGGCAATTATGAAAAGGGGAGGGGAGATTCATTATAGATGATGTTATTTTAATATAAATGTTATTGTTCTCATTCTTTCTGGTTACACCATCTGAAGCAGGCATATCTGATATGGAATTTCTAATTATACGTTGAGTTCAAGAGAGGATACTTTGTCTTCCACACCCTGACACACCTATGCCTCTGGAGAATACTTCCAATTTTGTTGGACGTCCTGGGCATTGGGACAGTCAACCTCATTCAAGTTATTAGTCAGTGAATTCTTGTTCTTTTCTCGTAGGGTAGAGTGAGTGATACAAGTGAGTAATTCAGGAGTAAGCACTGAGGAATGTCTAATTTGCATAGGCACAGAAATGAGCTTTCTAAGCTGGGCTTAAAAAGAAAAAAGGAGCTAGTTCTTAGGCCAGTAAAAGTCCCAGCATGCTCAGTCAGCAGCGCTGATATCCACTCCCTAGGACCAGATAGACTGCCTTCCTTTGTATAACCATTTTGGTGGGAAGAGGACAGTCTTGGTGGGAGCTTAAAAAGATTTCCTGACAATTAATAAATAGTGGTGTTTGTGTGTTTACGATCACTGGAGGGCAGGAATGAATTCTCAGCTCACCTAAACGTGGAAGAGTTGCCTTTTCTAGATGAACTCACACTATCTTCCAGGGAGTAGATCTTTCATCATTTTTAGTGTAACTGCTTTGAAAGGAAGTCTAAAAGCCATAAATAACTCTGTAGTTCTCTTTGCCTGGAGTCTTCCTTTCAACTTTTTTCCAAGGAATATTTATAATCAAATAATTACACTGCATTTTCAGACCAGCAACTGTAAAATATCACCCAAGAACTCATTTAAGATTTTGGGAGAAGCCCATTTCACACACAAAACAAAGAACAACAAAAATCACAATAAAACTTTAACAGAAAGAAGGCAATTAAAGACTTGATGACTCAGTGATAAAGTGTTAGAAAATCAGGTTGTTTCCAGTTATTGTGGCCCCTTTACTTCCTGTTGCTCAGAACTGAATGAGCTGGGAACAAGTCGGGTCGGGGGGGCGGGAGGACGATAGCCTGTATGTATGTGTTTGTGGCAGGACACCCTACCTGAGCCAAGACTATTCAGACTGAGTTGTTTGCAGGCTGCCAATTCCATTTTGCAGAGGTGAATGCTTGAAACATTTGTTTTTTGAGAAAAAAAAAAAAAATTTTTTTTTTTCTTTGCTTGGGAGAGACCCAGAAGAGGGAGAGGAGGAAAATAAAGAGGGAATCCTAATACCCTTCTGTCTCTTTTGGTGGCCCCCTCCCAAAAAAACCCAAAACAAAACAAAACAAAACAAAAAAACTCCGCTCACACAGGTTCCATTGGTCACAAAGACTGGTCTGGAACCAGAAACCCAAGGATGTGATTTCCAAGCATTGGGGAGCTTTAGGAGCCCAGATGACAAGCACAGCACAGGCTTGGTGCTGACTTTCCACTCCCCACTTTGCTGCAAAAAGTCCACACAGCTTTTTCATTCAGATACAGGGCAGCCTTATGCTAAGTGCATTGTGCTTAAGAAGTATATGCATTAAAAAGGCATTATGCTAAGTGAAATAAGTCAGAAAGAAATACTATATGAGCTCACTTATGTGTGGAATCTAAAAAAGCCAAACTCCTAGAAATAGGGAGTTGAGTGTGGGTTACCAGAGGCTGGAGGGCAGGGGGAAGTACGGAGATACTGGTCAGATTGTGCAAATGTCCAGTTAGAAGATAGATGGGTTCTGGTGTTCTAATGTGCCACAGGGTGATAACAGTTAATAATACTGTATTATATACTTGAAAGTTGCTTAGATTTTTAAAAAAGATTTATTCATGAGAGACACACAGGCAGAGACACAGGCAGAGGGAGAAGCAGGCTCCATGCAGGGAGCCCAATGTGGGACTCCATCCCAGGACCCTGGAGTCACGCCCTGAGCCTAAGGCAGACGCTCAACCACTGAGCCCCCCAGGTGTCCCAAGAGAGTAGATCTTAAATGTGGTCACCACAAAAAAAAAAAAAAAAAAAAAAAAAAAAAATCACACAATGTTTGTCATATGCTATTTATCATTCAAGAAGGCTGGAAAAAGATAAAATGGGGACCCTTGAAAATCAGAAATAGAAGTTACACCTCATTAAGTTGTTTGGTTGTTCATCTCTGCTTACCTATCACAACCACTTGGGAAATATGTTCAAACTGCAATGACTCAAGCTCAATCCTATTCCTACTCAGTCATAATTTTGGGGGGTAGAGCGGTTTAAAATTTTTCTCAAGTGATTCTGATGTGTACCAAAGAATCAATCAGTGTACTAAACCCACAGTTGGGTGCACCTGGCTGGCTCAGTCCCTAAAGCGTGCCACTCCTGATATCAGGGTTATGAGTTCAAGCCCACATTGGGTGTAGCTCCTACTTAAAAACATCAATTCCCTTCACCCCCAACAATTGTAGTTAAACCCCAAGGAGACAGGGGCCTATGCAGAAAGCAGGAAATGCCCTCTAGTGGCCGAAAGAAGCCATCTTCTATTCTGTTGGCTCTGGGAACCATGGGAAGATGAATGTCTGTTATAGACCACATAGGAGTCCACTAATTGTACCATCATGCCCCTGAAACTTAAAAGCAGAAGACCCGTAAGGGCAGAAACCAGTTGTTCTTGTCCAATCCATGAGCATACCTAGGATATAGTATCTGGGCCACTGTGGTATAAGGCCTAAAACTAAAGCTCAACATCTGGTAAAATTGGGAAGACTGCAAATGGTCTAATTACAAGTTCCTTACCCAGTTCTGCTCTCAAGGATCAGCCAAGGTCTCTTAGCCAAGCAACAGCCTTTACCAAATGGACTAGACACAGTTCCTGCTTATCCTTAAGCAGCAGGTTCTTTGACAGCTTTCAAATGAACCAATCCCTGGGGCACCTGGGTGGCTCAGTCAGTTAAGCGTCTGCTTTTGGCTCAGGTCATGATCCCAGGGTCCTCGGATGGAGCCTCACATCGGGCTCCTTGCTCAATGGGGGGTCTGCTGCTGCTTCTCCCTCTGCCCCTCCAGCCTGTGCGTGCACATTCTCTCAAAGAAAATCTTAAAATTAGTGAGTCAATATCATCCTCCCACAGGAACCAAGAGGCCCTCACCCTCTTCTCTTCCTGGGTGCAACCCCTCTGTGGTGTGTAGTGTTGTCCTCCCAGGGCTGTGACTGTGTGACTAATAACTTGCTCTCAATCTCATCTGTCCAGTGTAGGGGTTTGTGTTTGCCCTTCCTTCTCCCCATAATCCTAGGGTGATAATCCCTCCCTTACCATTAGGGTAAAAAGACACAAAACATCCATAGAGGGTGTTTAGTAAATATTTGTTAAATGAATGAGTGATTAAGACCAAAGGACACTCAACAAGACTGGCTACCTCCATTTTATTTATTGTCCATTTGCATAAACTCTCAAAGTGATCATAGGCCCAAATGAGTGAACAGGGTAACATAGTTGTAGAATGTTAGAGTTAATCCTGAACATTTCTAAAATCTCTATCATTTTATTTCTAAAAGACCTATTGCCCAGACAAGCCCATGAATTCCTCAAGGAAAAAGACTAGGTTTTATTTGTTTTTATATTCTCTCAACTCAGAACAGAACTGCTGTATAATATAGGTTTGATAAATAGATGAATGAATTTTCAGAGATTAAGCGAATTTCCCTGGAGCACCTGCTAGTTAATGGCACTTCAAGGATTCCATTCCGGGAGTCAATTCAACAGATATTTATCTTCTCCCATGAGATATAACATTCTGGCAAGGTGCCCTGGGTATAAATGTGGGACTTGAGGCAGGGCATCAAGATGAGAAAGGCATAGTCCCTGCCCTCAAAGAGCATACACTCTGTAACCATGCTGTCTAATCTGGTAACTCCTAGCTATATGTATTTAAATTAAAAATTAAAATTCAGGGGCACCTGGGTGGCTCAGTCACTTAAGTATCTGACTTGATTTTGGCTCAGGTCATGATTTCAGGGTCATGAGAGCTAGCCCTATGCTGGGCTCCATGCTGAGCACGGGGATTCACTCATTCTCTCTTAAAAAAAAAAAAAAATTAAAATTCAAAGCCACTAGGACTACATCCAAATAAAAAGCTTTTGCACAGTGAAGGAAACTATTGACAAAACAAAAAGGCAACCTTCTGAATGGGAGAAGATTTTTGCAAATGATATACCTGACAAGAGGTTAATACATACACAAAATATGTAAAGAACTTCTAGGACTCAACACATACATACAAATTAATCTGATTAAAAGTGAGCAGAGGACCTGAATAGGCATTTTCCCAAAGATGCCCATCACTAATCATCACAGAAATACAAATCAGAGCCACAATGAGACATCACCTTATACCTGTCAGAATAACAAGTGTTGGTGAGGATATGAAGAAAGGACCTTGGTACACTGTTGGCACAGCCATTGGGGGAAATGTAAGAAGGTTTCTCAGAAAATGTAAAAATAGGAGTACTATATTCCACTACTGGGTCTTTACCCAAAGAAAATGAAAACATTAATTCGAAAAGACACACGCAGCCCTATGTTTATTGCAGCATTATTTACAATAGCCAAGATATGGAAACAACCCAAGCATCCATCAATAGGTGAATGGATAAAGAAGATGTGGTATGTATCTACAATAAAATATTACGCAGCCATAAAAAAAGAATGAAATATTGCCACTTGCGGCAACATGGATGGGCCTAGAAGAGTAAATGAAATGTTAGACAAATACCATATGATTTCATTAATTTGTGGAATTTAAGGAACAAAGAGATCAAAGAAACCAGACTGTCAAATATAAAGACCTGGTGGTTGCCAGAGAGGAGGCAGGTGAGGAATTGGTGAAATAGATGAAGGGAATTAAGAATGCAGTTATCAAAAAAAAAAAAAATGCAGTTATCTTGATGAGCGCAGAGAATTGCATAGAGTTGAGGCATTATGTTGTACACCTGAAACTAATACAACACTGCATGTTAATCATACTTCAATTTTAAAAGTTAAATAAAAAATTCAGGTACCCAGTCATACTAGCTATGTTTCAAGTATTTATTTTTAAACATTATATTTATTCATTCATGAGAAACCGAGAGAGAGAGAGAGAGAGGCGCGCAGAGACACAGGCAGAGGGAGAAGCAGGCTCCATGCAGGGAGCCTGATGTGGGACTCAATCCTGGGTCTCCAGGATCATGCCCTGGGCCGAAGGCAGGTGCTAAACCACTGAGCCACCCAGGGATTCCCCTATTTCGAGAATTTAATAGCTAGTGGCTATTATATAGTCAATAGGGACTAGTGGCTATAGTAGTGGGCTACACAGTTACATAGTTTTTTAAAATGTATTTAAATTCAATTTGCCAACATATCGTACAACACCTAGTGCTCATCACATCACATCCGGAATATTTTGATCGAAGTTCTATTGCATGGCACTACCACAGAAGGAGGTAAAGAAACCTGAAACCACAAACGAAGCAGAAGATAACAGAGGTAACAAGTTGCCATGGGGCCACGAAAGTAGTTTCAGGATCAGCTCCCTCTAGATGCTCAGCCCTTTGACAATAGACACTCTTTGACTCCTAGCCTTGGCTTAATACCTGGCCCACAGAAAATGCTTAACCCAATTTATTGAATGAAAATAGACTACCCGCAGAGGTAGTGTTTTTTCCTTTAACATTAGAAAAATGTAGTGCAGAGAATATCAATATACCCACAGCTCAGGGATGCCTGGGTGGCTCAGCGATTCAGTGTCTGCCTTCAGCTCAGGTCGTGACCCCGGGGTCCTGGGATGGAGTCCCATATCGGGCTCCCTGCAGGGAGCCTGCTTCTCCCTCTGCCTGTGTCTCTGCCTCTATGTGTTTCTCATGAATAAATAAATTAAATCGTAAAAAATATATCCACAGCTCAATGCTGTAAAAGTTTAATATTTTCCGTATCTAATTCAGGTCTTGTATTTGTTTTAGGAAGCACGCAGCTCTAATTAGTTCATTTTAAGTGCTAAGAAGTATTCTATTGTGTTAAAAGTACCTCAAATCATCTGTTCTACTTTTGATGGAAATTCAGAAATTCATCCTGTTTCAAATTTATACAATTGACACTAAAGGCCATAATGAACACCCCTGTAAGTGTTTTTCTTCTGTAAATCTTCAGAGTTTATCCCTGGAAGTCGTGTTGAAGTAGTATGGCTAGGGGTTATTCATATCTCAAAGTATTCTTAATATTGACAAGTTGATTTCCAAGGGGGGGGGGCGGACATTGACCAATTTATATTCCCACAAGCTTTGTCGGAGGGTCCTCATCGTTCCCCATCCTTGTCAACACTGGGTACCAGAGGTTTTTATTCTTTGCCACTCTGATAAGGTGAAATGATGCAATGTAGGGTTTCCTAGGAAGTTAAAAACAGAAGAACGAGGTGAGAAATGCTACCCTGCTACAATTCTGGCACTGGGGTATGAGGAGAACACCAGTTATTGCCTTTTGTGTTGTGATGAGAAAAATTGGCACTAGGACCAAAGCAGTGGCCGATTTTTATGATAAGCAAAGCTATGCAAGAAGAGTCTAAGACGGTTTTACCATCCTGTACCTTCTAGCTACTGCTAGGCAGCAGGCCAGGAAACTTTTCAATAGGATTTGGAAATCAGAACATGTTCAGCATGTTTGCAGGGTGTTCTATATTCTTCCTAATACAAACAATTTATTTTCTGATGTGTCCTATTAAAGGCATCCCAGGCTCCCTAGCTTTCCACTTCTGTGTCTCAAGCCAATTTCTGATGGAACCAATTACTGCCAAGCGAGGAGCTGTGTCAATTAGATATCTATTGGTGGGAAATCTTAGCAATCTGAAGGATTGTCAGCTTAACAAGAGCTAAGGTAATGATTTCAGACTGTATCTTGAAATCTTTGCTCACGGCTAATTCACGTAGATACTTTGAATGCTTGAAGCACAGAAATAATCCCATAATTTAGGAACATATTACTATTGCATCTTGTAGAGATTTTCCACTATGATTCAAGCTAATGCCCGAGAAACTAAAATGAACCTGTCTAGAAGGGCTTTACAGCCTGGGGCAGCGGGAAACACCCATGGCTCCATTTCCCCAAAGTGGTTCTTTGATGGCAATAAAATATTTCTTAACCTTTCATTATGGCTGGCATACTCATGGGAAATTTGAGATAATGCGGATCCTACTCCCAGAGTTATAACTTCAATTTTTTTTAAGTGATACAAGATCTGAGAATATTTTTCTTGCTTCTTCATGTGAACTAGAGAGTTGTGACAGAGAAAGGGGATCAGTTAGACTCTGAGCAGCAATTCAGATCAGTGGAAATATTTGAGATGAAAGTTCAGACGAACCAATTGTGTTCTATTTACTAATTGGAACCCAACACTTGGTTTTCCTTTTCAGAAAGGAAGATTTAGGTCACCTATGGCGTTCTTTCCCAAAACCTATTTGTGGATGGTAGCACTTAGAAAAATTATATCTTCTTAAAAATAATCCACTCTGCTCATTAGAAAAAGCTGGCTGTCCGTTTCCTCCCTGATTTTTAGAAGTTGCAATGAAAAGGCAACTCCCACAGTAGCGCAGATGACTAGGACAAGCTAATGGACATTTTTTCCTCAGATGGAAAATATAGTTCCTTTGAAGATGCATACCATCTAGGTGTTTCATGTACAAATTAAAGGCTAAAAATGTAATATTAAAGTTAAGAGCAGAGACTAGAAGTTAAGCTATATGATTCAATTTTTTTTCCACCACTGGACAATTTTGTTTATCTGTTCCATATCCTTATTTCATCGTCTAATAGGGGAAAAACTGTTCTGAGAACACGGTTCATAATTTATCATTTATTTAATTCCTTCAATGCGCCAGGCATTTATCGTGGGTGCGGAGGATGGAGTGATAGATGAAGCAGTGTTCCTGTTCTCTCAAGGCTTACATTCTAGCGGGGGGAATGGCCCACAGTAACAACTACATGAACAAGATGATTGTAATTACCCATTCTAAAATAGCACTCTTTAGAGGCAGTCTGGGAAGCAGGTGACAAATGTCCGAGCAGGTGACAGCTGAGCTGAGGTGTGAATGATAAGGAGCAAGTTCTGTGGAGGGAGAAATGTTGAGGCAGAGGGAAGAGGAAGATAAAGCCCTGAGGCTGGATCCAGCAAAGCATGCTCAAACAACAGAAAGCAACGCCAGCATGGGTAGAGCGATGGAATACAGAGGGGCCATCCAGACCATGGTGGGGCTGGGGTTTAGTCTCTGTGCAATGGGAAGCTACTAGAAGGTTTGTTTTTAGAAGACCATTCAGGTTACTGTGAGAAGATACATTTCTGGAAGCAAAGAGAAATACTAGTAGAGACCACTGCAGTCATCCACCATGGACAAAGGGGGTTTGGTCTGGGGTGGAGACAGTGGGCAGACTTCGAATGTATTTTGGAGGCAGGACTTTCAGGATGCAGGGATAGATTAAACATGAGAAAATGTTTAAAAAGGAAACTCTGATCACTTGCAGGCTTCTGGTTTGATCAGCCAGGCAGTTGGCTGCGTTCATTATTGGACTATTTATTGTCTTCTGCTCCAAACAGTCCCTCCTGCACTGTGCTTTGTGATGCCAAGACCGGACCTCTGTAAACTAGCTGACTTGGCTTTGCCAGCTGGCTCCCTGTTAGGCCTCTCCCTCCTGGGGCTAGAAGGAAATTCAGGGTAGAGGAGAAGGGATTTGCTCCTCCCACATGCTCCTGCTTTCTGAGCACCTCATCCTGGTGAAGCTTCTTCCCTTGGCGGCACCTGTTCTCTCTGGTGGAAGCAGTTGAATGCAGGTTGTGGTTTTCCCCATCATCTGCAGCGTTAACGTCGTCATCATACCTGCTGCAGAAAGGCAGTAGCACCAGCCAAGAGCACCCTCCTCTGAGGTCCGAGGCTCAGTTCAGCAGGGCACCCCTCCTTTTCTAAATATGAATCATTCCAATCTCCTCCCTCTGTTCCCTGGGTCCGAAGGGAAAATAGCTGCTTCTTGCATGCTCCATACTTTAGAGGCCTCTTTTCACCCTTTCAGTTAACACCTTTATACCTAGTTTCAAGCAAAAACTTTATACCTAGTTAACAATTCTCTATTCAGATACCTGATGTGGTTTTTATCTTCCAGTGGGACTTTGAGGGGTCATTGAGACTTCCACTTACTGACACTAGGAAGACTGGGGAGGAAGAGCTGGACAGTGAGGGTGAGTGAGGGTCTGAACACTTGGAGATACCCACGAGGTGCTGATACGGCCTCTTGTAGACAACCTGAAGGTCAGAAAGAGCGCTCCCATCTGGAGATAGAAATTTGGGAGGCACCAGAAAATAGAAGGTGCATAAAGTCCTCTAGGGAGAGACCATAGTTAGGGAAGATGGCCTAAGACCGAGCCCTGGGATGCCATAGCACTTGTTGATGAAACCGAGGCAGTGTGGCCAGGGAACACCAGAAAAATCACCAGGGTTGGGATCTTGAGAGCCAGGAGCTCAGTGCTTTAGGCTTGAAGTTCCTCAAAAAAACTAAAATAGAACTACCATACAGCTGGGATGGAGCCAATCCCGGCAGTTCTACTTCTGGGCACTTATTCCCTAGATGGGGATCCAGCAATTCTACTTCTGGGCATTTATCCAAAGAAAATGAAAACACTAATTTGAAAAGATATATGCAACCTCATGTTCATTACAGCATTATTTATAGTAGCCAAGACATGGAAGCAGCCTAATATACAAAATTATACATATATAAAATATTACAGAATATAGTATATGTTTTCTTATGTTCTATATGTGTATATATATATATAAATAAGTCTACATAAATACACAGGCACACAGACACAATGGAATATTATTCAGCCAGAAGAATGAAATCTTCCCCTTGCTACAACATGGATGGACCTTGAGGGCATTATACTCAAGTGAAATAAGTCAAAGAAAAATACTATATGATCTCACGCATATGAAAAAGCTAAAAAAAAAAACCCAAAAACACCAAACCAAAAAACCCAAGGTCATAGATATAGTGATTGCCAGAGATGGGGGTGGGGTGGGAAGTGGCTGAGGGAGTCCAAAGATACAAATTTCCAGTTATAAGTAATAAAGATATAAGCTATGCCATGGTGACTATAGCTACTAATGCTATATTGTGTATTTGAAAGTTGCTAAGAGCAAATCTTAAAGATTCTCAAATTTTTTTTAATATAGTGAATGGATGTTAACTAGACATATTGTGATCATTTCATAACACAAATATTGAATCATTATGTTGTATACCTGAAATCAATTAGACCTCAATTAAAAAAAGAAAGGTAATACTTAAAATTAATCACTTTCTAATTTAATACATTTTACTATTATCTCTGCTCATCAAGTTATGTCTTTTGCATCTGTGTGGTAGGACTACCATATAAGGATGTGCTACCATGGACTTCTTTCCAACTCCATATTCTGGGAGGTCACTGTGGTCACTTGAAATAGTTAAGGTGGGAATATTTATACCAGAAATTGGCAAACGCTATAACCAGGAGTTGATTTATTGTTTTGTTGATACTCTAATCATGGAAGTTATAGAGAAAATACTAATGCAGATTGGATTGAAAAGTGTCTGGTTGTCACATTGTGAGTAGCACAAAAATCAAGGAAATATTTTAGGATTTGAAAATTATGATCTGATTCAACAAAGATTCACTCATGTTATTGATGAGTTAAGTTCAGACATATCGTCATTGCTTCACTTTCATCTTATTAATATAAATGAAAATATCAATATTCATGCTGAAATACATGTATTCATCAATAGGTGGGTGACTTCTTTGCTGAATCAGTTAGAAATCAAGCCTTTACTGATAGTCCGATTTTATCAAGCTGGAGTTGAATTACAAGCATAGGTTGACTAAGGATACAAAAGGTTGGCCAAATCAGTGGCAGTATTCTGTGAAAATTAATTGGCTATATGAATATTACAATAAAGAATATTGTATGTATATCATTTGTAAATTGAGCTACTTCATATCAAAATTTCTAATAGACTTGTGAACATCTATATACAGTATACACACCTTTTCCAGAGAGCCAGTTGTTAAATATTTGCCAGTACACCACTGTCAAACCACATAGACACATAACAAAACTTTCATAAAATATATTTACTATATCTAAGGCTCTCTGATATTTTATATTCTATTTCATTTTTAAAAATTCATGTTGCCATGATCCAAATTGATTTCACCACCATTTGCCAAAGGTTCAGGAACTGCAATTTGGAAAACCCTTCTTTAGAGGGCTCCAAGTACAGGTGCTGAAGTTATTTTAAAGTTCTAAGTAATCTCTACAACCAATTTTGGACTCAAACTCAGAACTCAGATCAAAAACCACGTGCTCTTCTGACTGAGCCAGCCAGGCGCCCCCTGCATTTGCTTTTTGAAGAGGTGCTCTCAAGGATGGTGATCAAGTGTCTGGTTTGTTTTGTTGTAATCTCTGCATCCAACATGTGACTCAAACTCACAACCCTGAGATTAAGAGTCGCATGCTCTTCTAACTCAGCCAGCCAGGCGCCCCTCGGGTGTCTTTTTGATATTCAGAGCTAAACAACAACAAAAACTCAAGAAATAGGAGACAAAATTAAATACAAACACAATCAAGGTAGAATTAGAAATCTGAAGGCCTAGGCTTTACAATACTTGCTCTGAAGACAAGCTCTGCCACTTTGTTATGGCACTAAGAGCATATGCCTATATTTCAGCTTTTCAGATAAAAGGCTTTTTCTACAATTAAAAGATTATTCCTTATGGTACTTATACTTTGCAATTATTTTTATCCATGGAGGTGAACACAGTAGATAATTTTTTAGATGCTGTTCATCTGCCCAAGTAGGTCAGGGACATTGCTGGGATACTCACTATGTCTGTATTTGGTAAAAGAGAATTCAGAGTTTATAGAAAATGACAGTTGGTATGAGTCCACTTGACCATATTGCTATAAATATCTAAACATTTTAGACATCCACGGATCACAAAAGGGATGAAGTGAATCAACTTTTTTGTAGTTCACCTACATCAAGTAGACATTCTGTTATTAATGCCTGTAGTGTCTCTGAAAGGGTCCTCACCACTTTCGGAGTTTTTGACAAGCCCTTGGGAGAGAATCCAACTATTATCTCACAGTGGCTATGAGGCTTTTGACAATGTTAACAAGAAGTCCCTTTTAGGATTCTTATTGCAATGACAACCAATAGAGAGCCTCAACAAATGGAGAAGGTGGGTTCAAACTCTGAGGACTCACTTCTCATGTGGTCTAAGGTCATGGGACAATGATGATTGAGTGAAGACTCATACTGAAGGCAAAGAAGGCAGTAGTTCCTTTAAGTTTTTCCTAAATTCTGCCTAGAAACCTTGATAGGAAACAGTGAATCTTAACCTTTCGGGGGGTAATGGAAACATCTCAAAATCTAATGGGAAAAGTAGCCTCTCCAGAAAAAGTCCTTGCCCAGTGAATTGTGCCTACAATTTCAGAGCATCTACAGATCCTCCTGATGCCCATCCTGAGTTAAGAACCCCTTGCTTTTATTTAAAGATTTTATTTTTTTTTACTGGAGAGTATGTGAGTGAACAGGGGGAGGGACAGAGGAAGAGGGAGAAGTACATTCCCTGCTGAGCAGGGAGCCTGATGCAGGGCTTGATCTTAAGACCCCAGGATCATGACTTGAGCCAAAGCAGACACTTGACTGAGCCATTCAGGCATCCCCAAGAACCTGTTGCTTTTAGATGATAAACTTCAGAGTAGATAATCTAGAAGGAAGAATGGCAAATAAGATAGACCTCTCTGATAACTTTAAAGACCCCTGGTCAAAGAAAATCTATCTTTTGAGTGTTGCTGATCTGATTGATAGATTATATCTATCAACGATCACCAAGCATAGAGATTACAATTCATAGTCAAGATCAGCTAAGGACAACTGGATATTCCATGCTGCCTCAGATTATCAGACGTAAGCAGGATGTAAGTTAATAGTAATGGTAACAATGGTCTATACTGTGTCTGGGTTCATCCGCAGACAAAGTTCACTGAACACTTCTGTGAGAATTTGCCAAGAGAAAGTTTGCTATAGAAAGTTTATAAAAATACATCCAAAATGGATGAAAGACCTAAATGTGAGATAGGAAAACTTCAGTATCCTAGAGAACACAGCAACCTCTCTGACCTCGGCTGTAGCAACTTTTTACTAGACACATTGCCAGAGGCAAGAGAAACAAAAGCAAAAGTGAATTACTGGGACTTCATCAAGATAAGAAGCTTCTGCACAGCAAACAATCAACCAAACTGGTAGGCAGTCTATGGAATGGGGGAAGATATTTGCAAATGACAGAACTGATAAAGGGTTAAGTATCCAAACTATAAGGAACTTCTCAAACTTAACATCCCAAAACCAAATAATCCAGTTAAGAAATGGACAGAAGACATTAATAGACATTTTTCCAAAGAAGACATCCAGGTGCTAACAGACACATGAAAAGCAGCTCAATATCATTCCTCATCAGGGAAATACAAATCAAAACCATGATGAGAACTCACACTGGTCAGAATGGCTAAAATTAACAGCACAAGAAACAGAGGTCAGTGAAGATGCAGAGAAAGGGGGACCCTCTTACACTGTTGGTGGGAATACAAACTGGTGCAGCCACTCTGGAAAACTGTATGGAGGTTCCTCAAAAATTTTAAAATAGTTAAAAAAAATTTTTTTTAAATAGAGCTACCTATGATCCAGCGATTACACTACTAGATATTTATCCAAAGGGCACAAAAATACAGATGCAAAGGAGTATAGACACCCTGTTTATAGGAGGGTTATCAACAACAGCCAAAATGTGGAAAGAGCCCAAGTGTCCATTGACTGATGAATGGATAAAGATGTGGTGTATATAAACACTGGAACAGTACTCAGTCATCAAAAAGAATGAAATCTTGCCATTTGCAACAACATGGATGGAGCTAGAGTATATTATGCTAGGCAAAACAAGTCAGTCAAGAAAAACAAGTACCATATGATTTCACTTGTATGTGAATTTTTGAAACAAAACAGATATGCATAGGGGAACGGGGGGAAAGTGAGAAGCAAACGATAATAGACTCTTAGAGAACAAACTAAGGGTTGATGGAGGGAGGCGTGGCGGATGGGCTAAATCGATGATGGGTATCCGGGAGGGCATTTATTGTGATGAGCACTGAGTGTTCTATGTAAGTGATGAATCAGTAAATCCTACTCCTGAGACCAATATTACACTATAGGTTAAATAACTGGAATTTAAATAAAAATTTGAGGGGGGCAACCTAGGTGGATGGAAGAGACTATGGAATTCTCCCCCATGTATAGACATGAAGCAACACCAGAGCCTTCATGCCTTCTTTCATCCCCCCAGTAATCTCTCAGGGCACCCATTCTTTGCTAGGGACATATCCTACATGTTACATAAAGTGCCAGACAAATACAATTTTGAGACAAAGCCTCAGATTACGGTCTTTTAAGCCCCTCCCATGTAGAAATAATGGGAGCTGCCACTGTCACAAATTTCAGGCTGAACCCTCAACCCTCCACCACTGGCCTGAGACTTATAATGAAGATGAGCCATTTTCAGCTACTCCTACTACTCTCCAAGGAAAAGCTGTTAATAGGAGGCAAGCCAAAGGCCAACATCCCAGCTTTCAGACTCATTCCAAGGGGAGAGAATTTACACAAATATTTCTACAGTAGAAACCATCAAGACCTCTCTGGCTGTCTTTACAAAACTCATAGCAGTTAAACTTTGAAAAGTTTAACAAGTTTATCAATTCTAGGATCCCAGACTTCTTTAACAAACAGTTCACCTCAATGGGGGGTGGAGGTGGGGGGGAAGAGCACAGAAGAGCTTAGGAACAAGAACACACCTGACAGATAAAGCTACCATCATTATTCTTTGGTTCTAACCTACTGATGCATGGTGCCTCCCACGGTCTCTGGTTTGTTTGAATGTTTTAACATCAAATAACCATTTGGCACTGAGTGAGCTTGACATTTTAGAAATGAAGATATTTTAGACTTCTAAATAAGTTGCCCTACTGGTTGTAAACCACAGAGTACAATGCATGATGGCCATCTTCCCTCTCACTTATTATTTGAAGTGTCATGTTTTGGTTCCAGTCCATGGGTCTCAAGAAGGGTAGGAACTGTGTGGTAAGTGGATATATCTGGGAAACACGAAGAATAAATGCTATTTGAAAAATAGGAGTCTTATCATGAATTCCTATCTCTGAGGTTCTGGAATAATAGGAAACACAACCAAACTTTATTATTCTATAAATAAATTGGCTCTTTACATTTCCAAGTAAATTTACCAGTGAAAATGGATGGGTTTATAAACACTTTTAATGATTATCTTATACCTCCTGTCTTTGTGTTTCTTTGTGAATCTTAAAGATCAGTGAATATGTTGAAGTATGGAAAATAAAAGCATTTGGGATTTGCTTTAATACTCTGAAAAGGGAAACTGCAGTGGATAAATGAAACAAAATCAACATATTGTTAAATTTGGGTGACAGGTACATGGGACTTCATCATACCTCTATTTCTTTGAAACTTCCAAATTAAGAGGTGCCTCGGTGGCTCAGTCAGTTAAGCATCCAACTTTTGATTCTGGCTCAGGTCATGATCTCAGGGTTGTGAGATCCAGCTCCACGTTGGGCTCTGTGCTGGGTGTGGTACCTGCTTAAGACTCTCGTTCACTCTCTCTCCCCCTCTCCCCCCTTTGCCCTCCCTCTCTTAAACAAATTTCCAAATATAGAAAAATACAGTCAGGCATGGAAAATTTCCAGTGATAAGAATTGGCATTAAAATTCTCCTTAAACTGGAAGGCATAGAAAGAAGGTCATCTAACCAATCTTGCCAGAGTATTTGGTTAAAATGAAGAACAGATTGGTATTTCCTTTTTTTTTCAGATTGGTATTTCTTAAAAAAAAATGTTTTAATAAATGAGAATGTCAATATAAATAGCTCTCAAAATTCCACTTATTTGTCAAATCAAGTGGTAAGATGGAGGTAGGTTAGAGGAAGAGAGAAAGAAAAGCCAAGTCTATAGCATGAGGTGGTCCAGTCTAACTCCCATGACAAAAGTGATGTTATGGGAAAGAACGTTAGGAGATACAACTGATGGGTGAGAAAGTGAGAAAGCGGGAAGGGCATCTCAAAGAAAGGACACGAAGGAAATGAGAGAGAAGGTAGGGAAAAGATGCAGGATACGGCAAAGACAAACCATCAAAAAGAGAAAAAACCTTCAAGTTCTGCTCCAATAGATTCCACACAAGCTCCCGCTTGAGCTCACAATGTACTGCTCTCATTTCAGAAATTAAAACGATCCACCATTCTGTGGTGACATCCATGCCTGGGAATGGAGTTCAGCACCTTGTCAACTCGCATTAGGAAGATATTATGGAATCGAGGCAAATCCTTTAGAAAGTAGTGCCCTTTTTCATTCTCATAGAGCTTAGATAGAGGGGCTCAAGAAGCTTAGTTACTTAACCTGTGTTGAGAAACAGGATCCAAATGATTTGGAGATTAAAAGGGCCCACCCTGGGGTTCACAAAGAAAGGCTCAATCTTGTCAGGGCCTGGAAACTCCTATTAGGTGCCCGTCCAGGACAGGGCCTGGTGCTGAGGAAGGCTGAAAAGAAAGGGACCATGAGGGGAGATGATGTACCTCTGGTTCACATAGCTATTGTACCACAAAGGAAAACCATGGACAATGAAGAGCCCTGCTGGCCTCCAGGACCCCTGGGTGCCTCCCTGCATGATGCATTCTTTCATTCAAAAAACCGGAAGAGCAATGTGGAGGATGCCGTACTTCTAGCCAGGCTCTGAGCTAACACGCCAGGAGTTGCCCCCACGGCATAGTGGGGATTATGTGCCAAGTGTGCTGTATACTTACGTCCCCCATCACCAGTTGCCACACACCAAGATCCTAGTCTGTGCCTAGCCCACCCTTCTAGCCCACACTTAGGGGAAAGTCCTACAATGACTTGTTCCTATGGTTTCATCAAACCAAGGCATGTAGAAGCAGTATTCAGAAGAGAGTCATGGTGTCAGATTAGGTTTGAGAACTAGCAAGGAAAAGAAAGGGTTCCCATAGGATTTTCTGTGGTCCTGGAGAAATCCTAACAGTATTTCCGTATAAAGAGAAGGAAATTTTTAAATACAATTTAAATATAACAAATACAGTAGAAAGCACACATTTTTAAAGTGTGCAGTTTGATTACTTTTTAATAGAAGTCTACACCTGTGTAACAACCACTCAGATCGAGACACAGAATATTTTTGTCATGCAGTGAGGCTCCCTCGTGTGCCCTATCAGTCAACAACCCCTCAAAAGTAACGATTAGTCTGAGGCCTATAATCAATTCTTGAACTTTATAGAAATGGAATGAGTATGCAGGATATGCATATGGTGTTTACTCGTTTTTCACTTCTTTCCAATACTACATCTGAGCATCAATGTTGCAGGGAGCAGTTCATTCCTTTTTTACTGCTGTGTAATATTCTATTATATGAATATGCTGCTGGCTTTTTTTTTTTCTTTCCATTCTACTATGGTTGAACAGATGGGTTGTTTACAGTTTGGGATTAAGAATAAAGCTTCTAAAAAAAAAAAAAAAGAATAAAGCTTCTGTAAACATTCTGGTATGTGTCTTTTGGTGGATATAGACACTCCGTTCTCCTGGCTATGTATACACTGAGGAGTGAAATTCCTGGATTGTAGGGTAGGTTTCTATGTAACCAGTTTCTCAAAGTTGTGCAATTCTACACTCCCACCCACAATGCACGAAAGCCCAATTTCTCCACATTCTCATCCTTACTTCAAATTGTCAGTGCTTTTAAATTTAGCCATTCTACTGGATGTGAAATGAATTCATTTTTTAAAGAGAGAGAAAGAGTGGGAGATGGGGCAGAAAGAGAGAGAGAGAAACCCAAGCAGGCTCTGTGCCCAGAGCAGAGGTTGACACCAGGCTGGACCTCAGGAAGCTGAGATCATGACCCCAGCCGAAATCAAAGAGCTGGAGACTCAACCGACTAAGCCTCCCAGGTACCCCTTCAGTGTGGTTTTAATGTGCATTGCCCTGAAGCCTGATCATGTGGAATATGGAAATATTTGTAAATGGGTATGGCAGTTAATTTGGAATCATTTCCAAATGAGAATTTTAAGAGACCATTGCACGAAAATGGCCATGAAAGCAAATACTATCATCCATGTTTCCCATCTTCTGCTTTGCCTCTCCTACACTGCCATCTTTCTATTTTGTTCTTTAAATATTTGTCAGCATCTGGATATTGTGCCAGAAATTTCAATGAACAAACAGGGCTTTCTTACCTCCCCACACTCCTCCATAATTCTCCTCAGAGCTGAAACAATATGTAAAAGTTAAGACATTAATGTAGTGGATAAATTGTGGGGATTCTTCCTCACCAAATCCCTTCTAATGCAGTTGTGGGTCTCTAAAGTCAATTTTATATCATATGACCCTGTGCTTTCCACTGGCTTCAACTGACTAGATAAGAAGGACAGCTGATCCAGAAAGAGGTCATTCATTGATTGGCATGAACCTAAAATTTCTATCCTGAGTATTTGCAGTTTTGGGTGTTGAGATGCTGGCCAATTTGTCAGGGGCCCAATGCACTGAGAAGCAGAGAAAGCTAGTCTATAGGGGTGGGGGTGGGGAGAACAGAGATCTTAAAAGGGGGAAAAGGACTACATGAACCCAAAATAAATGCTGCCAAGAGAGTAACTACCACGGTCCCCAATTTCTGTTTACATCCCTGTGGGCACAGAGGACTTCCTGCCTTGGGTTCTGTGAAACGTCTTAACATCTATTCAAGTGAGTTTCCCATTTTTAGTGAAGCTAGTTGGAACACATTTTTGTTAGTTCCCCACAAGAGTCAGAGTTCACATCCGGTTCCATGAAAGGAGGTAAAGCCCATGTGACCCGCACCTTTGTTCAAGCACCCTCCAACCACACAGACCTTGTAAATGTTAGAATGTTTATTACTAAATCCAGCAAGTAATGGGAAAAGATCAAAACTGGAAATCTTTAAAAATAAAAGACCAAAAGATCTGCTAAGTTTTGGCCTTAGTTACCTTGTTACCTTTTTCCTTTTCTTACTATATTTTCTGATCTCAGCCAGCTTTATTTTCTCCTTTACCACCTGTCTTCTTTTATGCCTTTGCTTCAGCCTCTTGCTTTTTGGAAACAAGCTGTTTTCATAGCAAGGACAGTCATGAAACAAAAATATTTTGGTTTGGGGATAATGTTCTCCACACCTTGGGGTGCTGTATTTTTGTTTCCTTAGGTATGGGACTTCGGGGTACATACACAAAAAACCATTGACTGAATGGTAATTTTTCTTCAGATTGAAGAAAAATAGTGTCTGGGATGAGGACTCAAATTGTGGTGATCAAGGAAAAACCAGGCCTGCATGAGTCCAGCCCCATATTTAGAGCGATGTGCATTCCAACTTGGTACAGATATCAGACTTGCCAACAGAAAAAGACAGGAGAAATAAATATCTTTGCTAAATAAAAGGAAAAATCTAGTCATTAAAAGAGAAGGAAATTAGAATAACTTCACACGTTAAGAAAAGTGCCCTTTCAAACTATTTAACTAGTTTCATAATCCAACTGTGACTCAGTATTTAGAAGACATCACAGCTCTGTATGAATTTTTTATGAAACTGTCCCTCTTAATATCATAAAATGTAAATACCAGATATGAAATTGCTCTGAGAAACAATATGAAAGATGAATGAAGAGATGGATTTCCAAAAGATTTGTGATGTGCTCAAAGATAGAGAACTTTAAAAAAAAAATGGCAAGATGAAAATACAGGGTGATAAACACAAGCAGTGTGGTCTTTTTCTCATATGTATCATATTTACTTCCATAATTCACTTGTAAGGGGAGGGGGGAAGGGAAAGGAAGAGAGATCTCACAATACTGAAATCACAACCTGAGCCAAAATCATGAGTTGGACACTTAATTGAGCCACCCAGGCACCTCCATAATTCATTTTTAAATCCCTGCATGTACATTCTGCTTTATGATTAGAACATCCATTTACAAGAAGTGTTAAAGGAGGAGAGGAAAAAAAATTCCTGGAGGGAAGAGACTCACAGTTATTCTGAAGAAAGCCTTGAAAAGTTCTAGCACCCATGAAAAGAAGCCTTTCAAAGGTTGGACAAGTGAGCACCTACTAAAGTACATCACCTTTTTCAACAAATGGTGTTGGTAAAACTGGGCAGCTACATGCAAAAGAATGAAACTGGACCACTTTCTTATACATGAAAATAAACTCAAAACAGGCTAAGGACCTAAATGTGAGACTTGAAATCACAAAAATTTTAGGAGAGAGCACGGGTAGGAATTTCTCAGACATTGGCCATACCATCATCTTTCTAAATACATTTCCTAAAGCAAGGGAAACCAAAGCAAAAATAAAGTATAGGGACATCAAAATAAAAGCTTCTGCACAGTAAAAGTAACAACCAACAAAACTAAAAGATAACCTACTGAATGGGAGAAGATATTTGCAAATGACCTGTTCAATAAAGGGTTAGTATCCAGAATATATAAAGAACGTATACAAGTCAATATCCCCAAAACAATCTGATTTAAAAATGGGCAGAAAAAGTGAACATACGTTTCTCCAAAGACGACATACACATGGCCAACAGACACATGAAAAGGTGCTCAATAGTACTCCTTACCAGGGAATTACAAGTCAAAACTGCAATGAAGTATCACCTCACACCTGTCAGAATGGCTCAACTCAAGAAACAGTAAGGGTTGTGAGGATGTGGAGAAACAGGAACAATGAGATCCCACCTCCCCCCAGTGAGAATGGGGAAAATCAACAAGGCAGGAAACCACAAATGTTGGAGAGGATGTGGAGAAAGGGGAACCCTCCTGCACTGTTGGTGGGAATGTGAACTGGTGCAGCCCCTCTGGAAAACTGTGTGGAGGTTCCTCAAAGAGTTAAAAATAGACCTGCCCTAAGACCCAGCAATTGCACTGTTGGGGATTTACCCTAAAGGTACAGATGCAGTGAAGCGCCGGGACACCTGCACCCTGATGTTTATAGCAGCAATGTCCACAATAGCCAAACTGTGGAAGGAGCCTCGGTGTCCATCGAAAAATGATGGATAAAGCAGCTGTGGTCTATGTATACACAATGGAATATTCCTCAGCCATTAGACACGACAAATACCCACCATTTGCTTCGAAGTGGAGGGACCTGGAGGGTATTATGCTGAGTGAAGTAAGTCAATCGGAGAAGGACAAACAGTATATGGTCTCATTTATTTGGGGAATATAAGAAATAGTGAAAGGGAATAAAGGGGAAAGGAGAAAAAAGTGAGTGGGAAATATCAGAAAGGGAGACAGAACATGAGAAACTCCTAACTCTGGGAAACGAACTAGGGGTGGTGGAAGGGGAGGAGGGCTGGGGGTGGAGGTGACTGGGTGACAGGCACTGAGGGGGGCACCTGATGGGATGAGCACTGGGTGTTATTCTATATGTTGGCAAACTGGACACCAATAAAAAATAGATTAAAAAAAAAAAAAAAAAAGAAACAGGAACCCTCACGTACTGCTGGTAGGAATGCAGGCTGGTGCAGCCACTCTGGAAAACAGTATGGCATTTCCTCAAGAAATTAAAAATAGAGCTACCCTGCACTACTGGATATTTACCCAAAGATTACAAAGACACTAATTTAAAGGGATACATACACGCCTATGTTTTTTGCTGCATTATTTACAATAGCCAAATTGTGGAAGCAGCCCAAGTGTCCATCAACAGATGACTGGATAAAGATGACGTGGTGTATACACACATGTACATGCGTAATGGAATATTACTCAGCTATAAAAAAAATCTTGCCATGTATAACAGCACAGATGGATCCAGAGAGTATAATGCTAAGTGAAATAAGCCAATCAGAGACAAATACCATAGGATTTCACTCGTGTAGAATGTAAAAAAACAAATGAACAAGAGACAAAACAAAAAGCAGATTAACTCCAGAGAACTGGTTGTCCTCAGAGGGGAGGGAGGTAGAGAGACAGGTAAAGAAGGTTAAGAGTGTACATATTGTGATAAGCAGAGTTATGTAAAAAAGTTGATGAATCCTATTGTACACCTGAAACTAATACAACTTTCTATGACGACTGTGTTGGAATTAAATTTTAAAGAGAATTAGAACACTAAAATATACAAATAATAAAGTACATCACCTTTGTCGTCCATGACCAGCACACCTAGTTATTGCAACTTGATCTCATGGTCTCTGCTGAAGCATATTTTAACAATTACAAAATGAAATAAGAGAAAAAATGCTTTTCTCACACATTCCCTTTAATCCTTAACTTAATCCTTGTGCCCTTAAAGTGGCAAAGAGAACAACACCGCAGGGTGTGAAAACCCAGTGGTTAAAAAATATTAAGGGGAAGGGGTGCCTGTGGCTCAGCTGGTTAAATGTCTGACTCTTGATCTCAGGGTTGTGAGTTCAAGCACCATGTTGGGCTCCAAGCTGAGTGTGGAGCCTACTTAGAAAAAAAATAAATGAGAAAAATATATTTAAAAAAAGAAAAAAAAATCATTAATGGGGGGATCCCTGGGTGGCTCAGCGGTGTAGCGCCTGCCTTTGGCCCAGGGTGCGATCCTGGAGTCCCAGGATCAAGTCCCGCGTCGGGCTCCCGGCACGGAGCCTGCTTCTTCCTCTGCCTGTGTCACTGCCCCTCTCTATCATAAATAAATCTTTAAAAAAATATATATTAAGGGGAAGTTTTAGCTACCGGCTGGTCTCTTGCCAGTGCCAAACGCGTGTGTCAATATCCCCAGACAGGACAGAGCCAGATGCAGGGTTAGAGAGGCTCTAAGCACAGGGACTTCCACTGAGGTTGCTCCAAAGATGCGCCAGAATAGGTGATTTAGGAGAACAAACTTGAAATGATGTAAATGAGGCTTAAGCTTTGCATGAGCTCGAGAGATTGTTCCAAACTCAAGTTTTTAATATTACCCCTCTTAAATAATGCAGCTGTGTACCCAGTGGGGAAGAGCCTGCACACGGTGATTTGAGAAACCTTATTAGGCTTCACTGGCAAACAATATGGTTGCCCTGCATCTGCCACAACCCTCGCTTCCTCTCACCCAGAGGTGCCATGTGAGAGTCTTCACCAGCTAAACTCAAAGAGGCCATCGGTTACTGCTGACAAGAATTGATTGAACATCCCATGACTCAGCCAGTCTTTAGATCTTATCTTAAATGTCACTTTCTTAGAAAACATGTTCCCTGACACTCCAGACTGGTGTATATATATGATCATGTGGGTGACTGTGTTGTTGAAATCATCTGATCATCTGTCTCCAACCTCCTACTCCCTAACTGTAAACTCCCAGGGCAAGGTTTATTTTGATCTCTGTATTCTCAATATAATCCTTTTACGTATTTAGTAAATATCTATTAAGTGAACGGATCAATGAATGAGTGAAACATGTACTTACTATTTAATAAAATGCAACTCAAGAAATGTTTACTGGATACCTACTATATGGTAGGCATCGAGCTGGGCTCTGGGAAATCTAACAAATGATCCAGCCCTGGGCTGATGTTGCCCTAGGCTTTGTCTTCAAGCTCTCTTCTCATCCTCTTAGTAGATATACACAGATGACACTAAAATTTATATGGAAAAGCATAAAAACTAGTAGCTAAAACTAGTTTGAAAGAGAATAAAATGGGACGAATCAGTCTCCTTGATTTCAGGACTTACTACATTGCTACTGTAATCAAGACTGTGTGGTATTGATGGAGGGATAGATACCCAGATTAATGGAACAGAATGGAGACCTCGGATATAGATCCACACAAATATGCACCACTGATTTTTGACAGAAAATCCAAAAGCAATTCAATGGAGGGAAGATCGCCTTTCCAAAAAATGGTGATGGAGCAATTGGTGATGGAGCAATCCATAGGTGAAAATATGAACCCTCAACACCTTATCTAAGAATTAACTCAATAATTCACAGATTCAAATGTAAAACTTAAAACTAAAATAAATATTAGGAAAAAATGGTTGGAGAAAATCTTTAGACTCAGATTTTAGAAATTCTTAGACTGGGCTCTCTGGGAAAGTTCATTCTTTTCTGTGGCTTTAATCACCATTCTTTATAGATAGGATTTTTGTAATCCTTATCTCTGATCCCTAAAATACCTTTCTCCAGATTATAGCCACTTTATTAGCCTAAAATAAGATGACAGAGAAATATAACAATCTGGGGAAACTCAGGAGCTGGAAATAACCCACACACTCCAGCTCTGTCTAGGAACCTTGGCCTTGGAACTTTCAAGACCAAAATTTGGGGGGAAATCTTCCAACTGCCTGAGGACTAGTTTAAAACCTAGAAACCTAGAAAATTGGAAAGCGAACTTTCCCAGCTTCTAGGGGTAATATGAATCTCTGGTGGTGGTGGAGCTTTCACTGTAGCCCATCTCAGGATTACCTCTCCTCAGCAACAGTGCATCTGTTGAGACTCAATGCTCTAGGAAACAATGAGCCCTAAGTCTTTAGAGAGGGTGGGTAGCAAGATGAAGAGATCTTTAAGAAAGAATGTGGCAGTGGTGTGCAGAATGGGTGGAAGGAAAGAACTGAGGCGGGCGGGGGGGCGCATAGTGGAAACCATGGTGTCGGTGGGGATGAGGGCCTGGTTTAGAGATGAAGTAGAAATACGGAAGTGTTGGGGTTTGATGCTACATAAAATTAGAGATGAAAGGAGAGGACTGTTTTCAAAGTGGCTTTAAAGTTTTAAGCCTTGGCAGTTAGAAGCAGAGAACCAGGAATGAGAGGTTTGGAAGGAGTGGAGGACTTTGATTTTGGACATTGGGAAGTGAGGGCATGAGACCGCAGTATATCTGAACCTCTTCCCCACACGAGGTGGCTGGTAAGAAATAGCCTCAACTAGACAGAACATGAAAGACTGCTAACTCTGGGAAACGAACTAGGGGTGGTAGAAGGGGAGGAGGGTGGGGGGTGGGGGTGACTGGGTGATGGGCACTGAGGGGGGCACTTGACGGGATGAGCACTGGGTGTTATTCTATATGTTGGCAAATTGAACACCAATAAAAAATAAATTTATAAAAAAAAGAAAAAAAGAAATAACCTCAACTAGAGAGGTGGTCCAGGGAGCAAGAAATGGTCTCCTGGAAGCTGTGGTGACAGCGCTAGGAGAGAAGTTACCATAATCCAAGCCCCAAGTGGGGTAGGATCTAAAATGTAGGGTGCAAGTAAAAAGTAGGAAGAGGGAGGAGCAGATTGGAGCAAAGTAGGGATTAGTGAGGGTGAAGAGGAGCGGAGGCAGGAGTGGTTTGGAGGCAAGGAGCAGGCAATGGTTTGTGCCAATGTTTGAGTTGGTCCAACAGCTGGCTGATTGCATATTGTGAGTGAAGCAAGCTCAGATTATAAAAGGAAGCCAGTTTGGAGTGGTCCAAGGGCGGGGGGTGGGGGGGGGGCCTCCAGGGAGCGGGATGGGGAGGACTGGAGCTAGAGAGAAGTGGGGCTGGGAGTTGGCAGCAGAAAGGTGATCACTACCACTGAGTCCTAAGAACAAGTGAGCTGACTGGGAGAAAAGGGAGAGGAGGGGACCAAGAGCTAGTCCTGGAACCACAAGAGGGTTGCTCTCTCCATGACTGATTCCACAAGTGCAATGGCAGGAGCCAGACAGAGAGAGGGAGCAAAGTCCCTGGCAAACAGGAATCTTTCCCTTTCCAGCTAAGCCCAGGTCCTACATGGTATGTGGGCTCCAGGATTACAGGAGATATTACCAGAGCTATTAATTCAGGCGAATTCCTGCATCAAGCAAAGGAGCTACCTTTCCAGCGTTTATTTTGTTGCTCAGTGTCTGATGCCTCAGGAATGGCCACTGTCGCTGACCCACAACCCCAGACCTTAGCCAAGGTAAGACTGACTTCCTGTAGGCTGCTATGCCTCAGCCCCAATCCATACTCTGAGTTCCTGCACGAGATGAGATGGGAGAGGGGTTGAGAGAGGAGAGGTTTCCTAAGAGGATATTCCAACCTTTTGGATGAATATTTTCCAAGTCCTGTCCTTAGGATATGTGATACAGAAGAGGTCATGAGGTTTCAACTCTTAAAAAAAAAACAAAAAAAACAAAAAAAAACAAAACAAACAAACAAACAAAAAACACACACACAAAAAAAACCCAAGCCTTGTGGCTTCTTTCTTTGGGTAGTGTTTGGGGTGATGCCACTTCAACCCAGTTTCAGACCAACGTGATGATAGGAATATTAAAAAGATACAGAAAGAAATTGGCTTTTTCTTTGATGCTACTCAGTGGTCTCCAAAGAAATAGAACCAAGGAGATGGATGGCTACATAGAGAGATAAGATAGATTTATTTTAAGCAACTGACTCATGCAATGGTGGGGTCCGGCGAGTCCAAGGCGAAGCACTCAGACAAGCTTTCTGTGTTGTCCTGAGGCAGAAATTTACTCAGTAGACCTCGGTCTTTGCTTTTAAGGCTTCCGACTCCTTAAATGAGGCCCACCCACATCATGGGGGATAATCTGCTTTGCCTACTGTCTGATTTTAAATGTCACATCTTAAAACAAACCAACACAAAACAAGAACCAACTTCCAGTAACATCTAGATTAGTGTTTGACTAAACAGCTATGCACCATAGTTGCACCAAGTTGATATCTGATTATCTACTCTGCTGGGTAAGAGCAGGCTCAGTAACAATCCCTTCAGAAGCTGTGACTCCCCTTCTTGAGTCAAGAATGACATACTGCCCTTGCCAGTATGCAGAGAAAAAATGACGACGATGACGAAAGACAGGCCTAGACCATGTCTAGCCAGCTAAGGGGCTCAGGAGGGAGTAGGGAATCTCAAGGAAGGTTATTTCTGTGGGCCAGGCCTGAAGGTGGCATACATCACTTCCTCCCACATCCCATTGGCCATACCTAACTGCAAGTGTCTAGGAAGTGGTTTAAGCAGTTCTCCAGAAAACTGGGAAATAAGTTTATGGTCCATGTTGCCAGAGAGAGAGAGACAGTCAAGTTTTCTAGCTTTAGAGACTAATTGGATAGTGGTTCTGTCAACCAAGACAAGGTACACTCTGAGAGGCAGGTACTGCACCCTGTTTTCAGCACGTAGAGGCTGGAAGACCTGTGATCACCTGGGCAAAGACATCCCATAGGCAGCCGGAGCTAGGGTCTGGAGTTTGGGAGAGATGTTGGCATTGAAGATAGGTTTAAAGAGTCTTTGGCCTCTGGGTATTAGGAACAGTAGAGGGAAAAGAGAAGAATGGGGATGAATCTTTAAAAGACCTCTGGAAAGGGTGAGCAGTCAGTGGCTGCCTTCGGCTCAGGTCATGATCCTAGGGCCCTGGAATTGGCCCCACGTCCAGCTCCCTGCTCAGTGAGGAGTCTCTGTCTCCCTTACTTCTGCTCTTCCTCTCCCCCTGCTTGCCTGCACACGAGCTCACTCTCAAAATCCAAAAAAAAAAAAAAAAAAAAAAAAAAAAAAAAAAAAAAAAAAGACATCTGAGGAGAAAAAAAGAGCTGGTGAATTAATTAGGTTGAAAAGAAAGAGGAAGGCAAGCTCTCAAAAAGTTTCAAAAGAGGGGGACCCAGAGCTTCACATGTTAGAAAAAGAATTCAAAACATGTTATTTGTACTTGGTGATCATTTTGTCTTTCACTCAGAAATCCTCTCTCAGATTATTCTCCTTTAGAAAAGGGGATCAACTAGTTACTGGAAGATAAGAGTATCTGGGTTCAAGGTGGGGAGAGAGGGGGAGAACTCATTTCCACTTGAAGTTCTGGATGGTCTCCTGGGGTGGCACAGGGGCTCCCAGCCCAGATCCCCCGAGTTACAAAGGCAGCACCCCTGAGCTCCAAGGGGAGCACTCCCTGCCCGGGGTAATCTAACTACAAATGCTATTTGCAGTTTTTCAGCTTCTAAAACCAACCTACAGATCGTGGGATATTGAGTATGGTGGCAGAAAATGTAATGCTATCAGTCTTGGCAAGAAAAAAAAAATTAAAAAGAAAAAGAAAAAGAAAAAAAAAATGATGAAGGCCCACAGTGGAAGAGGGAACACACTAAAGCACCTACCAGTGTCTTCCAAACAGGGATGGGGGGCACCATCTATGTGGAGGGACAGGGGCAGAGGTGGACCGGCAGGTTGAAGATGCAGATGTAACTATCAGGGTGCTTGAGCTGTGCTGGGACGGAAGGGGTGTGCACAAGTGCAGCAAGGGAGGTTAACTTCCTGTTGTGATGGATGAGGTTTAACAGATACTTGAAGTTGAGAGATTAAAAAAGAAAAAAAAAACAAAAACAAAAACAAAAAAAACACCAAACTGTCAAGGAAAAAAAAAAAAAAAGTGATGGTCAGGATTTTTTCTTTTTTTTTAAATATTTGGAAAAGAGCAAGCAAATCTGAGCAGGAGGAGGGAGAGGATGTCTAGTAGACTCCCTGCTGAGGGGGGAGCTCTTCCCAGGGCTTGATCCCAGGACCCTGAAATCAGGTCCTGAGCAAAAACCCAGAGTTGGTCGCTCAACCGACTGAGCCACTCAAGTGCCCCTGTTGGAAGAATTTGAAACAGAAGTTCTTAGAAGTGCTTTCCTCTGAGTTGTGGGACCAGGAGGAAAAAAAAAAAAAAAAAAAAAAAGAAGTATTAAGGAAGGGCACTGCTTCTAGGTCTGTGATTTTTTTTTAAAACCATGTATATATAAAATTGGTTGTTTTTATAAAAATAGATATAATGATATGGGAAGAACTCCAAGTAATACTGTTAAGTTTTAAAAAGTACATCTCAGAGTGATATATTCAATATGATACCATTTACATAAGAAGGAGCATAGCAAAATAGTTCCTTATGTTCCGTGGGTACATATGTATGTAAGCATGCAAGTGCGCCAAAAAAAGTTGAGGATTTACGAATTGATAGCAAGGTTTCCTTCCTGGGGAAGGACCAGATTGTATAGAGAGGAACAGGGGGTCACGAGGCAGGGTCTCCAGGCCAACGCTGCCCAACCCGTTGTGCGCAAAGTCCTTGTGAATTCATTCAACGCTGTGGTCCTGGTCAAGGGATGCTTAATATCTGTAACATTTAGGGTCTTTTATATATATATATACATACATACATCTATATACATACAATGAAAGCATTTTACTTTTGCAATAAAATTAAACCAAAATTCTCTCCCCATGAGCATTTTATTTTTAAGGTTTTGAACTCTAACTACAAAAAAAGAAAAAAAAAAAAAGCATCTGTAATGAAGCTGCTCAGAGATCAAGGCAGCTTAAAGGGGAAATCATGTGGATCTAGAGGGTTCCCAGGGCTCTTGAAATCATCCCAATAGTCAATTCTGCAATGTTTATGGGGTCAATCATCTTTCCTCAGATCTGCTTTTTCATAAACTGGACAATTCCTCTTAAGCAGGAGCACCAGGCTAGTTCCACAAATACCAGACTCCTCTAGTATTATGCTGAGTGAACTAAGTCAATCGGAGAAGGACAAACATTATATGGTCTCACTCATTTGCAGAATATAAACAATAGTGAAAGGGAATAGAAGGGAAGGGAGAAGAAATGTGTGGGAAATATCAGAAAGGGAGACAGAACATAAAGACTCCTAACTCTGGGAAACGAACTAGGGGTGGTGGAAGGGGAGGAGGGCGGGGGGTGGGGGTGAATGGGTGACGGGCACTGAGGGGGACACTTGACGGGATGAGCACTGGGTGTTATTCTGTATGTTGGTAAATTGAACACCAATAAAAATAAATTTATTAAAAAACAACAAAGTAAAATAAAATGGCAAAGCATGCACCCACGACTACTGAATTAGGCTCTCTGGTTATTGGATTCTGGGGTGGAGGGTCGGGGGTCATCTTTCTAAGAAGTTTCCTGGGCAGCCTCTCGAAGTTGGGACAAAGCATCCTGTTTGGGAAGGAGCTGAGAGGTGTGGGTTGGGGGATAGCTGCTGGAAAAGGAAAGAGAAAGATGTAGTAATTCATTACATTCTGGGTTAGCCCCTTCCATGGAAGCCAGAGTCAAGGCAAAGGTTTTCCGTTTTCACCATGAACCCTAAATCTCTAGAAGAGGGCTCTTAGATTTACAAAATACAAAAAGAAACAAGTTTGGGAGTTTGGGTCCTAAGTCACGGTGGTCACTTCACGATAGAAGTCTTAAAAATCCCCATTTCTCATGGTCTAGATTTGTCACAACCTCAATTTGAAAGAAATGGGCTCTGGCCACTGTATGAAAAACCTACTACACGTTTTACTGGGTTACAAATTAAGGCAGGTCCCCATGACACGGCTTTACAGAAATGGAGCCCTCGGGCATATACACCCAAAGCAGAGTGGGGGGGAGGGGGGAGGCACTATTTAACATGAACAGTCTTCATTTTACAAAGAGATCGAGACGGCCACAGAATATTAGGCTTAGAAGGTATCTCAAGAGTTTCTCCAGCTAAGGAAACCCAAGCTCATGCTGAGGAACTTGTTCAAGATTACCTCGTTAGCTCCAGGGACCCAGAGAGATGGATGGTGTGGGGACCAAGAACTTCCCTCTACTCCCTTGGGTTTTATAGCAGGGCCTAAGGGTTAAACCAACATCAGACAGATTAATGGGAGAAATATTTAATATATATATATTTAGTTTTTATTTATGATAGTCAGAGAGAGAGAGAGAGAGGCAGAGACATAGGCAGAGGGAGAAGCAGGCTCCATGCACTGGGAGCCCAACGTGGGACTCGATCCTGGGTCTCCAGGATCGCGCCCTGGGCCAAAGGCAGGCGCTAAACCACTGCGCCACCCAGGGATCCCAATATATATATATATTTCTTATATATACATAGATGGGAGTCTTCAGAAGGAGGACAAAGACCTAAAGGCGGCGTTAGGCCAAAAACCTAATCTTCTTGCACAAAGAGCTCTAAGTTCAGAGAATGTGACAGGGCCAAGGAGTTTGGTCTGGGAGGCAGTAAAGTGAGAGACAGTGACTAGAAAAAATAGGTGGGAAAACTAATTGAACATCTCAATTGTTCTAGTAGGTTGGTTTGTATGGGTCCTTTTGAGCACCATTCCCCCCACTCCCGAACCTCCACCCTGCCCATCTCCAGGGATAAGAACCTTCTTCTCTTCCTAGTACAGCCAAGGCACCTTTCTCATGGGAAATTTTAGGTCCTTTTAGGTGGGGGGTGGGGGGGGTCAGAGAGCCCACCCTGCATCTGTTACTCTGGTTGCCTTCAGGTGCAAAAGTCATCAACACCAGAAGGGGCAGGTTTGGGGGCCGCACATCGGGAACCACCCCCTTCAAGGGGCAGATCCCCACTGATCTCTGTGCTGTCAACACAGGCACACGAGGCCCAGACCACGCATCCCATATGCCGGGTGGGCGGTCGGTCGAGCCCGTCACCTCAGCCCACCCTGGCTTAGAGCACCGTTCGACACACTGGTCCAGGCCTTTGTGGGGAAGGAATCCTGCTTGCGATCCCCAGACGTGGGGATTTAAAAGATTAAATTGTTCTCTTGTTTAAAATGTGGGAAGAACAGTTGGACCCGGCCCTGAACTCTTCCAAGGCAGGTGCCTTCGCTACAACCCACGGCACAGGTGCAGCCCTCGCAGCACTCCCAGATCTGTGAGCCAACTGCCAGGAGCGGGCAGGGGGGCCCCTCTTTACACCCCAGCACCCCTAGCTGTTCATGCTCACATTTGCTTCTGAGACCCTGCGCTCAGCCAGCCAGGCTGAAGGGACACCCCAAACCCTGGGTCCAAACGGGCCTCCGACCCCGGGCCTCCTCAGCTTGGTCCCTTACGCGGCCGTCTGGGTCAGGCCAAGCTTCCCTGCCCAGCTTACGGAATCCGTGTGGGCAGTCAAGCATCAAAGCAGCTCACGGCTCAGAGAGAAGGGGCTGAGGAGGGGACAGCGTGAGAGCATCAAGAATCAATGACCCCTTTTAGGGTGAACTTGATACCAAAGGTGCCACTGCCCCAGTAGCCCACCTTGTGGCCTTGGCTGTGGGAACACTGCGGAGGCCTCTCTCGAGCCCCGTCTGGCCACCTGGAGTCTGAGGACTGGGTAGGAATAAAGGCACGCGGAAGGGCTGCGGGCTCGGGAGGAAGCCCACCTGACAGCAAGGGCTCCCGCCCATAGACAGCAGCCAGGGCCCGGTGGGTGCAGCCAGGCGGCCTGGGTGCCAACAGGGGTGCTGCTCGCGGGAAGACGAGGTGTGGGGAAGGCAGCCTCCTCTCATCTGGTCCATACTGTGGGAACTCCCACCACCGGCCGATTTTTGCAAATACACACTTCGGTCCCCCGGAGACCAAGAACAGCAAACGTTCAATACGCCAGTGGCTCCGGTAAGTACTTAAAGAAGTAATTAGCTTTGTATGCAGGAGGGAACAGACGGTGAGCCCAGGTAGCGTATCCACAACTTTCGGTGAAAGAGCTTGGAGTTTGAAAGAAAATACTTACCTGCTGGTCTGTAGGGAGAAACTGTGCTCCCCACCCTCTTACTCCACCCCAGGGATGGGGGGTGCTTGATGTAAATGAAAATCAAGGGCATAACCAGACTTTTGATAGGATTAACAGGTTAAAATCTCTGCCTGTCCATGGCCATGGTCTTGGGTTTCTAACTTTTTCTCGTTGCCACTCTTGGATCCCACCCTCTCCCCCTGGACCCCCCCCTTTTTGTCTTTGGAGCTGGTATAAGAGACCTGGGACAATCGTTGCTTGAGACGGTCACCTACCCTAGTGAAGACCAAAGGGTGGGTATGAAGGCTGACTCTGCCCTAGTGCTTCCAGAACAATGCTCTTTCCTTTGGTTTGCCCCTCCTACCTGCCTTTCTCATGGACCTAATACCTAAAGGTCTGCATGGAGGGGAGGAGAGGAACTAGGCCCGCTCTTTGTTCCAGGTCTTTGTCAGGAGTACAAGAGGAGGGCCTGGACCCGAGTGTGGTTGAGCCCAGCTAACAGGGCCGAAGGGCGTGAGGCCTTCTAGTCCCCAACCAGACATTTGCACGGAAGACCCCGTCTGTCTAGCTCAGGATTCATGGATTTCCCTCTCATGTGGAGCTAAATCCAAGATTTCCAGCACTTTCTGACTGATCTTAATTCGATGAAATCCCATGAGCACTTATGAGCCCAAAGTGGGCAAGAACACTAAGTATGAACAAGTTTTTATTACAGCTTGTAAAGAAACGAGTTTATTTTGACTGGTTTATGACAATTATTAGTTAGTTAGCATTGCATAGGATGTGTTTTGTATGAAGTTGGCCTCAGGCCTTTAAAAAAACAGCAAAAAAAACGAAACACACACACACACACACACACACACACACACACACACACACACACACAGACACTTTTCCTTTGGAATTTGGCCGACAGCAAAGGCAAACAGTAGGCACGAAGGCTAGCCAGGGAGATGAAGGGGAGACACCAGGCATCTGAGTAAACTGCTGGACCAAGTCCCATTTCTGGCCTTCGCAGCCACCCCCGCCGGCCCTGCCCCCCTTTTCCTGGGGATCTCGGGGACAGCCCATGGTAACACAGCCTGCTTCCCCCGAAGGTCACGGGTCCCGTTCAGCATCCTTCCTCCTATTCCATCTGGGCTTCTTCCGGGACCTGACCTCGAATACGAACATCGGACCCTTTGAAAGTCTTGTTCTATTTCCAACAATGACAACGGTCCTCTAGACTCAACCTTCCTAGTCACCACCTCCTCTCCTTCCTGGCTTCAACTGAAACTCGGATTTCGCCGGAGAGCTCGGTGTCCTCCGCAGCCGTCCCAAGTAGGGACAGCTCACCCTCCTCACACGGTCTTATGGCCAAAGGTAGCTGCCTTTGGCTCTGGCCTTTCGCCCCAAGACTACTGCTCTTTCACGTTCTTTCAAAATCCCATCCTTGAGGGCGTGGAGGGAAGCTTATCAACCAGTTGCCCAGCTCCGTCCTATTCCCATTCCCATTGTGACAAATTACCACAAACTAAGTGGCACAAAACATCAGTTATCTCACAGCTCTGGAGATCAGAAGTCCAAAATGGGTTCCCCCGGGCTGGAATCAAGGGGGCAGCAGGTCTGCATTCCTTCCAGAGGCTCTAGGGGAAGAATCCATCCCCTTGCCTTGTCCAGCTTCTGAGAGCCACCTGCAGGTCTTGGCTTGTGACCTCTTCATCTTCAGAGTTGACAACAGCGTTGTCACTGGGACCTCTGCTCCCAGGATCACAACTTCTCTTTTGCTCACTCTTGCCTCCTTTTTCTAAGGGCCTTGGTGCTTACATTGATCCTACCTGGATGATCTAGGATAATCTCCCCATTTAAAAAAAATCCTTCATCCCATCTACAAAATCCATTTGGTTATGAAAGGTAACATACCCATTGGTTTCCGGATGGGTCACAGGCAGATTTCTCCATCTCTCTCTATCCTTATAGAGATCATCTCCAGAAAGCCCCGTCTCTCCCCAACATTTAAGGTTCTGTGGCGCAGAGATCAGTCTTCAACCCTTCCCTTACTCTCAGGGAGGTCTAGCCTCAATCTCTTGATTCCTGGACTCCTTTGCACCATGTACCTTACCCCTCTCTGGTCTCTTCTTGGCAACCCTTGGTGCCCATATGGGTGCCTTTCCAAGATCTCCTTCAGAATCTTGCTTAGACCATGGTCTCCCTCTTCCCACGAAACATGCTCTTTGATCTAAGACCTGCAGTCCCCAAATTCCAACCTATAAACAGTCTGCTTTCTGGTAAATCCCTTAAGTGACATGTTTATCAGCAACTCCCTTTCCTTTGCCTCTTTGGCCTCCTTTCCTTCCTTAGCTGACTCGGGCCAAGAATCTGACTAGGAGGGCTTTAGAGTCATGGGGGAAAGAATCCTAGCCCTGCGCTGACCGCTACCTCCACGCACTTGCTTCACCCACGTGGCTCCGCAGTGCTTTCTCTCCCCTCTGGTCAGCCCACTCTTGCAGGCTGCATGAGGAAAATTTCAGACTTCTCACAACTCTCCCACAACCTGTGCATCCCTCGCTCTCAGCATAGGAGGTTTTCTTAGGATCCAAAGAGAAACTAGAGGCCCCACGAGCCAGAGACTTCTGCATTTGTTGCTCTACAGAAACTACAGCTCTTACCTCCTTTCTGTTAGGGGGGAGAGAAGTCCATCTTCCTCTCAAAGGCCAAGCCCCCTCTCCAACAATATTCCCCTCTAAGGCACCTTTTGTCTCCTTCTGGCCATTCTTTGTGAATACGTTCAAGTCTTTCTAGTCTAACTGCAATCCCTTCACGCTCACCTACCCTCAAGCTAGTCATCAAATCTCTTTTCCTACGAAGATGGTATGGGGACAAACCGTGGGACATCACCAAACCTGAGAAGCGTACTCCTGCAGTAGGAAAGGAGGGCAGGGGAACTTTCCATGGTAACTGAACCACCCCTAGAATGATCCAGAAGAATATAGGGTCAGGGCCTAAACCTCATTCAAGATGATAGTAGGGCTCTCTTTGTAAAAACACAAGATTAGGTACCCATGTGCAAGACTTTGGAAGAGAGGTAAAAGTAATGGGTCCTGAGGGCTAACCCTTAGGAGCCTCAGTGAGTCTGCCCCTGCCCAGACAAGGATGTGGGGAACCTTCCGGTAATGGAGAACGTTGCTGAGAAAGCGTACCTCTAGCTACTGTATTGTGCTCTTTGAGAAAAGCGCTTCCTAGAAGCTAGTAGGCATATCATTGCTCATGTTTAAGGACATTTGGGGGGAACTACTGATATCCAAAAATATTTTTTAAAGCTTTGTCTTTAGCTTTACAATTGACTGCTCTTTGTTGCAAGCGATACCAGATTTCCATTTATGCTCACAACTGAAAATTCTTTTAAAATCCATAGTTTTACCATTGCCTCTTAATTAGAAATTAAGCTAATAGTACAGACTGGTGGGATATGGCTATGGCAGGTATTGTGAAGATAGGAGAAGAATCCTATGTGGATTATTCCAAAAGGAACGGGATGGCTTATAAAGAAAAATCCAGAGAAATAAAATTCATCAGTGGGACTCCATGGCTGCCCAAAAGAGAAGGAGCCACAGCCCACAAGCACGAGTGCTGGAGCCATATGGCGAGCGTGCACCATGGTGGAGATGGACACACAGCGTATCACAGATTAAGGTACCACTCACGTTATCATAGGTGAACCCTGTTGCTCTGAGTTATGCTTCCTGGCAACATTTTGATTATAATTAGGCTTTGCCTATAAGCTATAATTCTCTCATTAGCAAACCATGAACAACATCTGGCTTGCTTGGTAGTTTATTACTCAGCACCAATTAATCAATCAGCGTTCTAGTTTTTGAACATAAATCCTCATAGGCTTCGACCCTTGTGCTGGGGAAACTCCCTTCCTCAACCTGCCAGACTGAGGTCTAGAGGGAAGTTTGCCAAGGTGATGTCACCCACATAGCTGTCTAGGTGGCCAGCCTTCTCCTCCCACAGACCTGCTGATTCCATCTGATCCACTGTGTGGCTTGTATATCAAACCACTCCTCCATCTGCCCCTCAGCATTTTTTAAAGAGATTTTGTTTATTCGTGAGAGACAGAAGTATAGACACAGGCAGAGGGAGAAGCAGGCTCCATGCAGGGAGCCCAATGCGGGATTCAATCCCAGGACCCCGGGGTCATGACCTGAGCCAAAGGCAGCCGCTCAACCACTGAGCCCCCCAGGCACCTTGCCCCTCAGCATCTACAGGGAGCCTCTGCCCCTGTTATGCACTAAAGACTGCCCTCAGGAAGCAGATCCGTGGTCTTCTTATCCACTTGGGGCTGACATTTAGAGCTCATCTCCACTGACCCCCCTTTTGGATACTTTTGAGCATTTGATGCTCTCCAGCTGGTTTCTTGGCTCGATCACATTTTTAAAGGAGTATCTCCCACCCAGACTCCACTTGTGCTTGCCCCTTAAACATAGACCTCTCCATGGCAAAGGGCAGAGAGCAGGGTACTAGGGTCAGACCCCCTGGGTTCAAAGTCCACATATCAACTATGTGAATTTGGGCAAATTACTTCCTCTCTACCCTTCAGATTTTTCATCTGAAACCACAATCCTATCTTCGAAGTAGAATTCCTGCCAGAATTCAAGGAGGTCACCCACATAAAGTACAGAGCTTGGCATAGGATGAACACTCAGTGAGTGGCCGCGGTCTTTTTCCCCCAACCACACCCCATGGCTTCAGTTACTGTAGGAGATAATCAAATGAATTTTCCCAGCCCAGAGCTCTCCCCTAAGGGCCAAATCAGGATTTTAACTGCCAGCAGAGGCCTACAGGCCCCCTCAAACTGAGCAGATCTAAAATGGAGCTCATTAACACCATTCCAACCACTGGGCCTCATCCCCATTAAACCTTTTCACCTCTTATCTCATGATTGCATCATGACACACCCAGTCATCCAAGCCAGAAAATTAGGAATAATCATTACACCTGCCTCTCCCACTCACCTCCGCCTTTAATCAGCCACTACCTGGAGTTCCCTTTCACATATTGCTCCCTCATCACTCCTCTGCTTACTGCAAGATCAACTCTAGGCCTTTCACATTCTGTTTACAACCAGCGTCCTCCTTCCCCACCACCACAGGCAGGTCCTACCCCCTGCACCAAGGCCTTAGCAAATGCATCGCATTCTCTCACGTGTCCTTTTCTCCTGAGCCTTCTGGTCCCTCAGCCTCGAATGCCTCTTGTCTTCTGGCAAACTCCTACTCAGCTTCAGTGCTCAGCTCAAATGTCTCCTCCTCTGGGACATGCCCTCTGGCTCAGAATGTGATCAATTTTTTATGAAAGTGCCAAGCCTGTTGTATTGACACTATTTGTGTCTGTCTCGTCCACCTGAGTGTGAGCTCCCATAGGGCAAACACCTTACTGCTTCCATGACTGTTCTCCTAACGTGGCACCTGTCCTAGCAGGACCAGAGGGCGGGCCACGCTTAGAAGGCAGCTAGCAGTAGCTACCACTGGTTGAGCCATCACCACATTCCACACAGAAGGCTTAGCATCCTACATTTTCTCATTCAGCCCACCTCTAGGATCATTCCTTATTCCATCTTCCATCACATTCGCCTAGTAGAACTCGGTCTAGTTGGATTACTGTGCTCAGGCTGCCCCACCAAAATTCCAAGCTGCATAGAGATTCATTTTCCTCAGTTCTAGAGGCCAGGAGTCCACGATCAAAGTGTGGTCAGGGTTAGTTTCTGAGAAGGGCTCTCTTCCTGGCTTGCAAACAGCCACCTTCTCCCTATGTCCTCACATGGCTTTTCTTCTGTGTCTACACAGAGACTTCTGGATGTCTCTATGAGGACGCTGGTTATACGGGATGAAGGCCCCACCTTCAACATTTATTACTTTCTAGGCTCTATCTCCAAAGACAGGACCATTAGGAGCTAAGGCTTCAGCACAAGACTTTGGGGTGGGGGTGGGGAGGGAGACCCAATTCAGTCCATAACGCTGGTGAAATCTAAGTCACTCCCTACTCTTCTGCTTCTACCCAAGTAGCTAGATACAGCCGAAGACAAGACATACAATCATGGTAGCTAGTCTCACTTTAGATTTGGGATCTCAACCTCGGATGAGCCCATCAAGCAAAGTCTACTTACTCACCTGCTCCCTAAGAGGACTATTCCAACACCTCCTCTGTCTTCAAACCTCCCAACATGCCCTCCTCTCCCCTTATCACCTTACTTCCCGTTTCACTGAGAAAAAGCCAAATATTCCTCTCCCTACCTTTCTCTAGTCTCATAAGCTTGCCTCCTTTCCTGTAACACTGGGAAAATCATTTTGAATGTATACAAGGCCAGGAGGCCAGCCTTTCAATTGTGCATGGATTCCATTTCCCTTACCAGCTCTGCAAGAATCCTGTTTCCTACGTTAATTTCCCCCTTTCTATTGGATAATTTCCTTCAACATAAAACCGGAAGGACATACACTTTAGTATCTCTCAGCTTTAAACAACCGGAGCAAACCTCCCTCAAGGCCACCTCTGTTGCTTCATTTTGCCTTGTAGAAAAATTACTTGAAGAATGGTGAAACAACTTTGCTATCTCCCCGTCACCATTCATGGTGTCTGGCATCCGTGCTAATGAGGTGGTCATCTCCCCACTTTACCAAAGCCGTCTTGCTTGAGGTCACCAACGGTCTCCCAGTTGCCAAACCAAAGAGTAGTTTGTTCCCCCTCTCATTCAACCCATGAGCAGCCACTGACTGCTCAATTTATTACTTCCTGTCTTGAAAAGCTGTTCCCCTTGATTTCCTGGGCAACTTGCTCCTCTCCCTCAGGGCCATTTGTTCTCCAGCTTCTTTGGTGGATTCTCCCCTCTTTCATGATCATGTGGATCCTCTGGGTTTGGACCTAGGATCTCCTTCTTCCCTACAATCACTCTTTAGGTGCCAGGATCTTGGCTTTAACTAGCATTTTTATCCTAAAGAATCTTCAATATACATCTCTCACCCAAGACTGCTCTCAACTCCTGTTGGATGTCCAATGGAACTTCCAAATCAACCTGTTCAAAACAGAACTCTCCATTTTCTTCCCTAAAGTTGTCCTCCCTTTAAGTGTTCCTGGTCTTAATAGCATCGTGATTCACATGGATGATTTTTCCAAGCCAAAAACCTTGAAGTCAGCTTTGACTCTTTCTCCAACATCTCAAATCAACTCTACCAGTAAATCATGAAGGTTCTATGAAACAGACCCAAGATTTTCTCCTCTCCTGCTGCCAAGTCTGGTCCTTGCCACTAGGATTTCTCCCAAATTCTTCCAACAGCCTTTTACTATATAACTCCTCTTCCTGCCCCTTTTCTTGTGTCACTACATCTATTCTACACACAGTAGCCAGAATAAGCCTTTACAAAGTAATCAGACCCTGGGGTCCCGGGCAGCTCAGTTGGTGAAGCATCAGACTCTCGATTTTGGCTCAGGTCATGATTTCAGGGTCCTGGGATCAAGCCCTGCGGAGCATGGATCTGGCTTGGGATTCTCTCCCTCTCCCTGTCCCTGCTTGTACACATGTGCTCACATTCTTTCAAATCTTAAAAAAAAAAAAATTATATATATATAAAATCTATATATATAGTATTGCCTTGCTTAACACCATCAGAAGGCTAGTAACTTCCAAAGCCCTTACAGGGCCTGGCCCCATAGCTCCTGACGCTGACCATCTTTGACCCCATTGTCTGCCATTCTTTCTCCTCTTGCTGTGCTTCAAACATAGAACATAGTCACGGAAAAACAAGGTCAAACCTAGGTCTCTGCCTCAGGGTCTTTGTACTTGCTGTTCCTTCCACCAGGGGTGGTCTTTCCACAGATAGCCACCCAGTTTTTCCTCACTTCATTCAGGTCTCTGCTTAAGTACCATCTTCTCAGGGAAATTTTCCTTAAACCGCTTTGCTCTAATCTAAATAACACATTATCACTGTCTCCTTAACTCGCCTTATGTTTCCTCAAGGCACAGATCTTGATTTAACACATTACTTTTTATTTATATTCTTGATTGTTTCTCATGCTAGAATGTGAGTTCCAGAAAGACAGATGCTGTTGGTTTTGTTCATTGCCATATTTTAAGCATCTAGAACAGTGTCTGGCACACAGGGAGGCTTGTACTCGTTTGCAAGGGCGGCCTTAACCAAGGAACACAGACCGGGTGTTTAAACAACAGAAAACGTTGTCTCACAGTTCTGAAGGCTAGAAATCCATGGTCAAGTTGTCTACAGGGTTGGTTCCTTTTGAGGGCATGAGAGATCGATCTGTTCCAGGTTGATCTTCTTAGCTTGTAGACACCATCTTTTTAGATCTCTTCACATTATCTTTCTTCTATGTGTATCTCGGTGTCCAAACTGCCTCTTTTTTATAAGGAGATCAGTTGTATTGGATTAGGGCCTACCCTAATGATGTCATTCTAACTTGATTACCTCTGTAAAGGGCTTATTTCAAAAATAAAGTCACACATTACAAGACACTGAGAGCTTAGATTTCAACATATGAATTTTTTGTCAGGTGGAGGGTTGCGGGAGGACATAGTTCAACACACATATGCTTAATGGACATTTATTAATACATGAAGACTGACCAACTGAATAAATGAACCCTCAAAACAATTCTTTGTATAAGGATAGTAAGCTTTGCCTGCCACTACAACAGTTATTTTCCCCAATTTATTGTTGATCTCTTCTATCCCACTAGCGCATGGTTTATTATACGAATCCAATCACAGTCTCAAAAGCATGCCAACTGGACATACCCCAAGGTTGATATAATCCATTTGACTTGAGAGATGGACACCCCTTTATCAAGGGGCTCCATGCTGTAGATTGTTGACAATCCAAGAGCCCTTAGACCCCTGCATGAACTAATCAGAAGTGAGTTTTTGTCCTGCAGCAACAACAAATATTCACTAGGGATTAAAACGCAGAGATGAAAGATAAACAAGTTGGGAAGTGCAAAGCCATCTCTTGCTTATTAATCCTTAGAGATAATGATGAACAGTCTACCAGATGTGTGAGCTAAATTAGAAGATGATCAAATACCTTCAACTTTACCTTGAATATTCCCCCTTCCTTTATAAGATTCTAGAATATACACATAAGAAGAAGAAAACAAAAAGATACAGTAGGTCAGTTAAGATGCTCCTGGAAAAAGGCAGATGAGCATATGAATTAGAAATGTGGATGAAAATAGGATCACTTGGCATTTTATGGGCCTTTTGATTACAAAGGGTTAAACTTCTAGGATGACAAGTAGCTAAATACAGGACTCATTTAATGCTCACGATTTTGCAAAACATCTTGCTATGTGAACAGCCCACTGGGAGAGAAAAAAAACTTACATAAATGGAGTTCAGCACTGCAGTAAATTAAAATTTAGAGCCGAGCTAATTTGACACATTTAATATGCATCAGTATGGTAGTGTTTGAAAATTAAGAGTAAATGGGAAGCGGTTCGTTTAGTGATTTTCATTAGCACCTTACATTCTAATAAAAAGTGTCTAGGTTCAGCTGGGAAGGAAGGGAGGCAAAAATGTGGCTGAGCAGCCTTGTGCTGAGACCCTCCTAAAACTTTGAATTCCAGGATCTGGTAACTTCAGTGAAAGAATGCTTCCTTGGTCTAGTAGGGACACCCAGAGGCCTCAGGGCAGCAGACACTGGGGTCTACCCTTTATGTGGATGTTCCCTTTAGATCTGGAATGCCTCCATCCTTCCTCCAGCTCTCCTGCTTCAGGCTTCAACTAAGGTGTCCCCTAGATGCATGCAGGCAATCATCATGACGGCCTCAGGAAGCACCACTGGCATCCTGGGTCAGAGGGTAATGTCTAACCTATAACCAACTTTCTGCCTTCTACAACCACTTTCAGTTCTCAAGTCTAGATAGGAACTTGGTGAACAGCAGAATCAACCAGAACAGAAAAGAGGCGGTAGGTGCAAGAAGTCCACTCTGTAGAAGGTGTATTATCTGCAGATTTCAGGGGCAAAGGGTGCCTCAAGATGGCAGAGTGTTGGCGGAGGGGTCCAGGATAGGAGGAAGTCCTGACAGGTGGGCAGAAAAGTAATGGACAGTCTGGGAAAGCTGCATCACGTACAGATCTAGGCAAACAGGGTCCAGAAGTTTTCCTGGAAGACTGTCAGGACCTCAGCCCCTGGGTGGGATGGGAGCAAGAAGCCACAGCCTAGTCTTAGAGGAACAGGGTCTCCTGTTAGAAACCAAGGTAGGAGTCCAGTTATTGGCAAATGGGGTGTAAGGTCACACAGGCCCTAAGCCTGACCAGATGCTATACAACCTGGCCTGGGGAAAAAAAAAAAAAAAAAAAAAAAAAAAAAATCACAGAGCTCCTTAACTCTCTCTTCACAAAGAGGACCTTCTGCACTTACTTGAGACAAGGTTAAGGTAACACTTGTGAGAACCGGAGCACTACAAAAGGAATCCTTGTGACTAGACTGTTTGTCCAATGACTCGTTCTTGTCATTGGGATGAAGGATAGAATGGGTTTCCAGCTCACAGAGATGCAAGAAGTATGTTTGACTTTCCACTTCACATAACATTCTTTTCTTTCATCTCAAACTCAGACCTTGCACTAAGTTTAATAATTTACTACGGGAGAGTCCTTGGGAAGCACTCAGTAAGCTACCCCAGGAAAGTTGCTTGGATACAGGGAGTTTATTTGGCAGGATTTGTGCTAATTCTCTAGCCATCCCTTGACTTATGCCTTCAACCCATCACATTCTCTGCTTTAAAGAGGACTAAATTTATAGGAATGCCCGGGAATACACAAGATCAGAAGAATTTTAACCTAAGATGGTCTGGCCCATTTTATTCCTCTTCAGATGTTAAGTTTTGTTATTTTATGGAAGTGGGATAGGAAATGAGGTTAATAGTAACCAAGTATAAGCCAAACATCAGAAAATCATGGACTAAAAAAGGTCAAAGTGAGGACTTTCAGACAGCTGTGTAACAAAGCTAAGGTCTATTTTTTGGTGCGATTGAGCTTAAGTTAAAATGAAAGAATGTGAGAATTTACAAAAAAATACAAAGATGAGAAGTGCTTCCTGGGAAGGAGTCAGGGGGTGGTGGCGGTAGAGGGGCATTCTTACTCATTTTTGAAACCCTCTCTGGCCTTCAGCATGGTATTATTAGGTCTCAGTAAAGTTGTTCAATGAATTAAGTAGGAGAGACTAAGCTTCATATTTTGGATTCCTGTGGGAAAGAGCCCCCATATAGCTGGGTTTAGGGGTGTTTAGGAGTATTTAGGGATAGAAATGGGTCTTCTGTTTCATGCTGTCCGTTTCTGAAGCAGAGACTCCTCACAAGCTTCCCCACAACACACCTGATACTTTTCTTTTTAAGCTAACCTCTGAGTCTTACACTGCCCTAAGTACCTTCTAGTAACCCTCTAATCCTCTCTACAACCCTGTGAGGTACGGAAGTTCTATAGATGGGGAAATCAAAGCAGAGGGAAGGGAATTTGCCCAAGGTCACAGAGAAACATGCCACAGAGCTAGGGATCAATTCCAGACACTTCGGCTCCAGAGGGAAGTGCTTAACTGCATTTACCACCCTTCCTGTGCTACAGTGGATGTAGAAAAGGGTCAGAGACAGCTGGACAAAGCTCAGAGCAAAGTAAGGGAAAGAAGGGAGTGCTTCGCCCCTACTGGAGCCCGCTGTTGGCAAATGGGAAGGATGGAGAAGCCAGCCTCCAACCTACCGCTCACAGGCCCGCTCCGAGGCTTTCCCCCAGCACTTACCACCGCTCACAGGCCATACGATAGACTTGTTCTGCCTCGGTCTCCCCACCAACAGGGCGGTCTCCCCACCAACAGGGAGGCCCATACAAGCACAGATCCTGGTCCACCTGGTTCCGGAGTATCCTGAAGGCCTAGGACAGCAACTTGCCCATAGTAAACACTCCGTGTTTGCGAAATACCTGCTGCCTACCTACCTAATAAGGTATTTGGGAAGATTAAAATCTTAATTTACAACATAGCTCAAAACTGTCTTATGAGTAAAATATGAAGAGGCAAGAAGAACCCTTAGGATGTCAGGAAGTAGGAGGTGATCTTGCCTTTAAAAAAAAAAAAAAAAAAATCTAAGGAATTCCTCCCTGCTAGAGCTGCACTGAAATCAAGGTGACACCCTTCTTGCCCGGGGAGGGATTAGCACATAAGTGAGACAAATAAGACCAGACAAAAAGACACCACAGAAACGAGACAGCAGGAAACAAAGAGGGGGAGGTTATTGGTTTCAATTTTTTTCTTTTCAGGCTTATCGTTTCATTCCTTCCCTTTTTAAATGGCCCTTTTGATCTACTTCGTTAAATCACACACTCAGACTTCATCCTACTCAAGATTTTAATTACATAATTTTAGAAGGTTGTGCCAGGATTAGTGACAACTACACTGTTGCGTAACCATGAGTCACCCCCTTCATGCTGAGCAAGGGAGCCCTAGTTGCAATCCACCCTGAAAGACAGGAAGAGGTGAAGTCGGCCCAAGAGGCCCATCCTGCTGCGGGAGGCCGGGCCCCTCACAGCCTCCCTCCTTCCATTTGCCTGATCCAGGACCCTCTGCGCAAGGCCAGCTGCGGTCTCCGCCTCTCACCGGGTCCCACACTCAGGGGCTGCCCTGGAAGCAGAGTTCTCCCGGCCGTGGGAGTGACTACTGAAGGAGAGCTCTGGGGATCCTGAGATCTGTCCAAGGACCTGTGGGCTCAAGGACCCTTCAGATGAGCACCCTCCAAACACTCTTGCAGGCACCACCACCGTAGATGAAGAGCTACATGGAGATGGAGAAGCACTCCGAGGAGGGAAGAGATGGCTCCACTATTAATAGCAAAAAGTGAAGGGATCTCACTGGACTGGGTACCCAGAATGCAAAAGGCCCTTTACATCAGCTCACCTATGCATCAGTTTGATTCTTGCAACCACCGTATGAGGCAAATGCTATTATCCTACTCTGTAGAAGGGGAAAATCGAGGTTTAAAAATACATCCAGGGTCACATAGCTAGAGAGCAGCAGCGGGAGGACTTGGACTCAGGCTGCAGAGCATCTGTTCCCAGCCACAACTCAGCTTGACTTTTCTGCAATAAAAAAATGCACCTGGATTCGGACGCCTGGGTGGCTCAGTCAGTTAAGCATCACTCTTGATCTTGGGAGTTCAAGCCCCCCTGCCATGGGTTTAGAGCCTGCTTAAAGGAATGCACCTGGATTAAGGGGAAAAATGCACACAGATAAAGAAAACCTACCTAGTAGGCTCCGGAGTACTTTACAGGTTCTCTCAAATCCTCAAAAATCCCTGAGGAAAAAAAAACCATAAAACCCAGACCAAGAGTCCGTCTATAGGATACCAGGCCATACATCTCAAAAATGATCAAGGTCATGGAAAGAAGATCAAGAAACAGTCCCACAGCAGAGGAGACTGGGGAGACCAGAGAAACGTGTGGTTTCCTGGAGAGATCCTGGAACATAGAGAAGCAGATGGAAAAACTGAGGCAATCCGAATGGAGTCTGGAGTTTCGTGGAAAGGTACCAATGTCCATTTGTTACTTGATGAATGTACCACGATAATGTAAAATGGAAGTGGAGAGAACTGGGAAAGGGGTATTCAGGAAAACTCCGCACCATCCCTGCAACTTTTTCATAAATCTGAAATTACTTAGTTTATTAGGAAACAAAACAAAACAAAAAACCCTATCGGGTAGGTCCTGTGACTAGTTTTACTGAGAACTGTCATTTAGAGATGTTACCTTGCACATAGTGGAGCCCCTATAGGAATCGTCATCCCAATAGGTCCCTAAGATAATTTAAAGAGGATTCCGTGCAATTCACTTCATCTTAGAGCTTTGCACTCTTTAATCCTCAGAACTTTAGCAGAATTAGTACATTTTATAGACAAGGAAGGGAATACCTAGGCAGCCGCCCCACAACCTGGCCAGAAAACTAGGAACTTCATGCTCAAAGCAGCTCTTCAAGCTCCGTGTGCTCACCTCACTAATAGCCCAGATTGCCACGGGTTTTTCCTGCAAGGGTCAGCACAGCTCTGGTGCCTTAAGCTGGAGGCCAGGCTGCCCCCTGTGTCACCAACACCAACCGTCAAAGAAATCAAAGACTATGTATGGTTTGTATTTGTCACTGAAACCAACTATACCTTCAAGTTCCAGGACGATTTTATAAGAACAAAGCAGTTAAAACCAGTTTCTTGACCTGGGCAGCCCACTGTTGAGAGAGAGGGGAAAGATCCTTTTGTAGTTCTGAAATTCTTTGTAAGGCTTTCCAAACTCCCAGCACTTCTAAACTTCAGACTTTTCTTAAAACACATTTGTGTTCCTTCTATTAGCTGGACACAGAATGAGCATTCTAAAGGGTCACTTCTTTTGCTATTCAAATTCAGATTCTAGGTTCTATGGAAACTTCAGAGACCTGTTATTCTCCACCAATCCCCACCCCCCCACACACACGCCCCCCGGGCCCCAGAGCAGAAAATTGTTCCACGGCAGCAGGGCTAGTTCTCTGCAGTTAAGAGCTGGGGTTTGCTTTCCCCAGCTGCCAAGTGAGAAAAACCACCGCTATGCTCTTGGTCAAGAGACCTGGAAGGTTCAGTGTGAACACTTGAGGTAATCGAAAGAACAAAGTAGTGACCTCTGACCTGGTCTCCCTCACCTCTGATAGTCTGTCCCAGTGCCGAGTCCATAAAACCCATCTTCCAATGGGCAGCTTACCCGGGACCAAGGTGAAAGGAGCCAGGTGAACAGAAGTGGAGAAGCAGAAATACATCCTAGAGGCTCAGGGAAACCCTGAGCCTTCTACTGAAAGATTAAGGTTTTCTTTGAAAGAAAGGTTATTTTTCAATAGTTCTGATGGTAACACTAGAAGCAGCTAACGTGTGCAGGACACCTACGAATGTGCCAGGCGTTGCGCTAAATGGTTTTGTTCCAATGATCTAATTTAATCCCAAGGGCTGTTGTCTATGGTTTACAAGGGAAGAACTACACAAGGATTTTGAAACTTCGTTCCCTAGGGCTCCCTCACTGGCAGGTGGCGAGGCCAGAGAAGCCCAAGGAATGAGGCCAGGCTCCAGGACTCCCTGCTCCTACTTCACCAGAGCACTCCTGCTTTTTAGAGCATGAAGTTGAAACTGCCCTTGTTAAGAGAGGGTTCCACGAGGTGACCGTTGGGTTTTACAGGTCAGCTTGGCGGAGCTATAGCTACTTAATCAAACCCTAATCACACACAGGTGTGGTTGTGAAGGGGGTGTGGGTGTCTATGGTTAACATCTCTAATCAGTTGACCTAAGGAGATTACCTTCAGTAATGTGGGTGGGCCCCATATAATCAGTTGAAAGGCCTGACAAGCAAAAACTAAGGTTTCTTGGAGAAGAAATTCTGCTTCAAGACCACAGAAGTGACTCCCACCTGAGTTTCCAGCCTGTGTGTCCTGCAGACTTGGGACTTGCCCCCCAACCCAACCCTCACAATCACATGAGCCAGTTTCCCTAAATACCACCTTCTCAATACCCACCCCAACACACACACGTTCCTGCATATACGGCTGGGTCCACTTGGTTTGGTCTCCAGAAGACCCTGGCTGGCACACACGGCTTCAATGAAAGTCCTTACTGCCTTGCTACTCAAAGCGTACTCTGCGAGCCAGGGGCATCAACCTCCACTGGGAGCTGGCTAGCGAGGCAGTCTCAGCCCACACCAGGTTCACTCCCATCAGAAATTGCCCCTTAACAAGACGCCCAGGTGATCCAAGTGCATGTCACACGATAGGGTTTTCTACAATATAAGGACCTAAACTACAATGCATTTTCCTGAATAAAAGCTTCAAACATTTCAGCCTTGAGGGAGATCCATTCTGAACCTCTGATAAATAGGATCACCAGCTTGTCACTTTTGGGAGCACCACCCCACTAGCTGCCCTGTGTCCAGGTCAGCGACCAGATGAATTTGCCAGTAGGCCTTCAGGCCACCAGGTGGTCATAGGCCCAGAAACAGTCCAATTGGCTTTAGTCAAAGATCCTATCTTGACTCTTAATTTAGTCACATCCCATTTCTCATCCTTTCTCAAGGAAACCCAGCATCTCTTTATTCCTTTTAGTTACTGGGAAAATAAATCCAAGGCTGAGAAAACCGTTGATACTCATTTTCGTCTAAGAGAAGCTGCGAAACAACTAAAAGACAAAGACATTTTGCAGGCTCGAGCTCAGATGAAACTCATAAGATTTAACTTAGGTTTTTTCTTTTTTGTTATTATTAAAATCCTTCCTGCTTCTTATCAAGCTTTGCACTCAATTACCATGTGCTGGAGAAAAGGAGGAGATAATTTAACTGTTGCTGCTTAGCCCATTTGTCAGCCCAGGGATCTAACACACCTGACAAGTACTTTGTCATTCTCCACAGCTGGGTTTTACATTATCAGCGGGCGAACAAGTCCCCACCTGCACTGTATAGGACTCAGGATTATTTAAGTCATTCCCTGCTTCTGCTAGAACTATTTTCCTAATTCATTTAGTATTCTAAGTAGACTTGTGGGTGCTATTTCATATTTTAAGAGCCCAAACAAATGACTTCACCTGGTAGGAGACAGTGAACACCTTCCTTCTCAGGCAACCCCACAGCTCTTCATAGAGAGGAGAGCGTTCATAAGACTCCCCCTGATGGGCATAGGCCATCCTGCCTTCTTCTCCCCGGTGACCTGCCGCCTGTGGTTCTGGGGGTGCCAGGAGACCAAGAGGAAGGCCACGCCTAGCCTACATCGAATGCCGAGTTCCTATGGGTAAACCTTCCCCCAAAAACTTGGTGGCGAGAGAAAAGCTGGATAATCCCATTTTACATGGTTCTAATATTAGTGGTTCTTAGCTGGAGAATAAATAGCAGAAATGCACCAGATACTTTATGAAATTACAACCATACCTGGAAATTCCAGTTCAGTAGACCTAGTCCGGCACAGAAATGCATGGTGGGAAGCTTGCCACCGGTACTCCTAATAAAGTACTCACCTTGGTTGGGTCCTTAACTTCACATAAAGATGCCACCTTGGCGATTAAGTGTTCCATGTTTAATTCCGAGGTAGGGGTGGGGTGGGGGTGTTTCTCCACATCAGCAGGTCATTCTCCGACACCAACTGGGTGTTCTACAACTCGATTCTGACACTACCTGGAGATCATGTCACATCCCACAAGTTGAAAGTTCAGTCCTACAAGGTGGCACCCCTAGCCCCACTTGAGGTGCGAGTCAAAACCCTAGGTCAGTGCCTGTACTTCTGACCGACCGGCTACGATCAGATTCCCACAACCCCTTCTTCATGTTTAATTAATCTGCTAGAGCAGCTCACAGAATTCAGAGAAACATTTTACTTACCACGTTACTGGCTTAGACCATAACTCAAACAGCCGGGTGGAAGAGATGCGCAGGGCAAAGAACAGGGAAAGGGCACAGAGCTTGCATGACCCCCGAGTGTTCCACTCTCCCAGGACCTCCACACACATTTAGCAGCCTAGAAGTCCTTCACGCCCTTACCTTCTGGATTTTTAAGGAGGCTTTGCTACACAGGCGTGATTGAATCATTGGCCATTGGTGATTGGGGATGAGACTGCAAGTCCCAACCCTCTAATCACATGGTTGGTTCCCCTGGCAACCAGCACCCATCCTCAGGTGTGGGCCAAGGCACCTCAGTGACAAAAACCCAGTTCAGGTGGAGAGGGGTTTGTTAGGAATAACAAGATACTATTTTACCCTTACGGCTCCGAATCAATCTTGGGTCAGGAGACCAAATACAACACAAGATGCTCCCATTGCTCTTACTGCTCAAACAACAGCAAGGGCTTTAGGAGCTGTGAGCCAGGAGCCATAGACGAGACCAAATATATGTATGAGAAATATATTTTGATGGTCTGAATAACCAAATATGTATTTGTTATGGATCACAACATCGCAGCTGCACATCAGAGTCACTTGGGTGGAGATAGAGAATCTTAAAACATACTAATGTCAACATTGTACCTCAAATCAACTAAATCTGATGCCCTGGGAGGGAGCCCAGGCATGTGCATTCTGAAAGCTTCCAGGTGATTCCAATGTGCAGCCGAGGTTGAAAACCATGAAGTCAGGAATTCTTTATATTACAGCCCCTCAGGCTTTAACACAACACAGATTCTGGTTCAGCAGGATCGCTCCAGAGCCTGAGCTTCCAGGTGATGATGATGATCCTGTCCCATGGGTCAAACATTGAGTAGAAAGATATTTCTCGGCCCCTGGGTGGCTCAGTGGTTGGGCGACTGCCTTTGGCTCAGGTCATGATCCCAGGATTCTGGGATCGAGTCCCACACCGAGCTTCCCATAGGAAGCCTGCTTTTCCCTCTGTCTCTCTCATGAATAAATAAAGTATTTTTTAAAAGACATTTCTCATAGTTGCTCCATAGCCCTAGTATTAGTAAATTTGAGTTAACTAAGGTTGTAAGGTAAAATACAGGATACCCAGTTTAATTTTAATTTCCAATAAATAATTTTTTAGCATAAAAAAATTTTTTTAGTGTAAATTTTTCAAATAAATAATTTTTATTATAATTGTAATTATTTCAAATAAATAATTTTATAGTGTAAAAAATCCCATGTATTACATTGGAGTGTTCTTATACTAAGAAATTGTCCATTGTGTATCTGAAGTTCACATTTAACTGGGCATCCTGTTTGTCTTGTTTTTGCTAAATATGGCAGCAGATTTCTTGATTTTTCTGTTTGAATGGCAAA